>NC_064643.1:27947196-28250227 GCF_023864345.2 Schistocerca serialis cubense
TGCACTTAAGGCGGCATTGAGCCTTTTTTATTTAATTCCGATCTAATTTCAGTGTTTCATCGTCGATGTGAATGTCCAAGGAATACATTGAACCTGCAGTGGTGTATCGCAAACTAATACTGGCCTCACAGGAAGTGCTCAAAACACCGACTGTAAGAAGTGTCTCTATTCTTGTACTTATGGCGGCATTGTGCCTTTTGTATTTAATTCCGATGCGATTTCTGTGTTTTATCGTCAATGTGAAGGTCCAAGGAATACATTGAACCTGCAGTGGTGTATCGGAAACTAATACTGGTCTCACAGGAAAGGATCAAAGCACAGACTCTAAGAAGTCTCACTCTTCTTGCACTTAAGGCGGCATTGAGCCTTTTTTATTTAATTCCGATCTAATTTCAGTGTTTCATCGTCAATGTGTATGTCCAAGGAATACATTGAACCTCCAGTGGTGTATCGCAAACAAATACTGGTCTCACAGGGAGTGCTCAAAACACCGACTGTAAAAAGAGTATCTATTCTTGTACTTATGGAGGCATTGTTCCTTTTGTATTTAATTCCGATGCGATTTCTGTGTTTCATCGCCAATGTGAACTTCCAAGGAATACATTGAACCTGCAGTGGTGTATCGGAAACTAATACTGGTCTCACAGGAAAGGATCAAAGCACAGACTCTAATAAGTCTCACTCTTCTTGCACTTAAGGCGGCATTGAGCCTTTTTTATTTAATTCCGATCTAATTTCAGTGTTTCATCGTCAACGTGTATGTCCAATGAATACATTGACCCTGCACTGGTGTATCGCAAACTAATACTGGTCTCACAGGGAGTGCTCAAAACACCGACTGGAAGTAGAGTCTCTATTCTTGTACTTATGGAGGCATTGTGCCTTTTGTATTTAATTCCGATGCGATTTCTGTGTTTCCTCGTCATTGTGAAGGTCCAAGGAATACATTGAACCGGCAGTGGTGTATCGGAAACTAATACTGGTCTCACAGGAAAGGATCAAAGCACAGCCTCTAAGAGGTCTCACTCTTCTTGCACTTAAGGCGGCATTGAGCCTTTTTTATTTAATTCCGATCTAATTTCAGTGTTTCATCGTCAATGTGTATGTCCAAGGAATACATTGAACCTGCTGTGGTGTATCGCAAACTAATACTGGTCTCACAGGGAATGCTCAAAATACCGACTGTAAGAAGAGTCTCTATTCATGTACTTATGGAGGCATTGTGCCACTTGTATTTAATTCCGATGTGATTTCTGTGTTTCATCGTCAATGTGAAGGTCCGAGGAATACATAGAACCTGCAGTGGTGTATCTGAAACTAATACTGGTCTCACAGGAAAGGATCAAAGCACAAACTCTATGAAGTCTCACTCTTCTTGCGCTTAAGGCGGCATTGAGCCTTTTTTATTTAATTCCGATCTAATTTCAGTGTTTCATCGTCAATGTGTATGTCCAAGGAATACATTGAACCTGCAGTGGTGTATCGCAAACTAATACTGGTCTCACAGGGAGTGTTCAAAACAGCGACTGTAAGAAGAGTCTCTATTCTTGTACTTAGGGAGGCATTGTGCCTTTTGTATTTAATTCCGATGCGATTTCTGTGTTTCATCGTCAATGAGAATGTCCAAGGAATACATTGAACCTGCAGTGGTGTATCGGAAACTAATACTGGTCTCACAGGAAAGGATCCAACACAGACTCTAAGAAGTCTCACTCTTCTTGCCCTTAAGGCGGCATTGAGCTTTTTTATTTAATTCCGACCTAATTTCAGTGTTTCATCGTCAATGTGTATGTAAAAGGAATACATTGAACCTGCAGTGGTGTATCGGAAACTAATACTGGTCTCATAGGAAAGGATCAAAGCACAGACTATAAGAAGTCTCACTCCTTTTGCACTTAAGGTGCATTGTGCCTTTTGTATTTAATTCCGATGCGATTTCTGTGTTTCATCGTCAATGTGAAGGTCCAAGGAATACATAGAACCTGCAGTGGTGTATCGGAAACTAATACTGGTCTCACAAGAAAGGATCAATGCACAGACTCTAAGAAGTCTCACTCTTCTTGCACTTAAGGCGGCATTGTGCGTTTTGTATTTAATTAGGATGCGATTTCTGTGTTTCATCGTCAATGAAAAGGTCCAAGGAATACATTGAACCTGCAGTGGTGTATCGGAAACTAATACTGGTCTCACAGGAACGGATCAAAGCACAGACTCTAAGAAGTCTCACTCTTCGTGCACTTAAGATGGCATTGAGCCTTTTTTATTTAATTCCGATCTAATTTCAGTGTTTCATCGTCAATGTTTATGTCCAAGGAATACATTGAACCTGCAGTGGTGTATCGCAAACTAGTACTGGTCTCACAGGGAGTGCTCAAATCACCGACTGTAAGAAGAGTCTCTATTCTTGTACTTATGGAGGCATTGTGCCTTTTGTATTTAATTCCGATGCGATTTCTGTGTTTCATCGTCAATGTGAAGGTCCAAAGAATACATTGAACCTGCAGTGGTGTATCGGAAACTAATACTGGGCTCACAGGAAAGGATCAAAGCACAGACCATAAGAAGTCTCACTCTTCTTGCACTTAAGGCGGCATTGAGCCTTTTTTATTTAATTCCGATCTAATTTCAGTGTTTCATCGTCGATGTGAATGTCCAAGGAATACATTGAACCTGCAGTGGTGTATCGCAAACTAATACTGGCCTCACAGGAAGTGCTCAAAACACCGACTGTAAGAAGTGTCTCTATTCTTGTACTTATGGCGGCATTGTGCCTTTTGTATTTAATTCCGATGCGATTTCTGTGTTTCATCGTCAATGTGAAGGTCCAAGGAATACATTGAACCTGCAGTGGTGTATCGGAAACTAATACTGGTCTCACAGGAAAGGATCAAAGCACAGACTCTAAGAAGTCTCACTCTTCTTGCACTTAAGGCGGCATTGAGCCTTTTTTATTTAATTCCGATCTAATTTCAGTGTTTCATCGTCAATGTGTATGTCCAAGGAATACATTGAACCTGCAGTGGTGTATCGCAAACAAATACTGGTCTCACAGGGAGTGCTCAAAACACCGACTGTAAGAAGAGTATCTATTCTTGTACTTATGGAGGCATTGTTCCTTTTGTATTTAATTCCGATGCGATTTCTGTGTTTCATCGCCAATGTGAAGGTCCAAGGAATACATTGAACCTGCAGTGGTGTATCGGAAACTAATACTGGTCTCACAGGAAAGGATAAGAGCACAGACGCTAAGAAGTCTCACTCTTCTTGCACTTAAGGCGGCATTGAGCCTTTTTTATTTAATTTCGATCTAATTTCAGTGTTTCATCGTCAATGTGTATGTCCAAGGAATACATTGAACCTGCAGTGGTGTATCGCAAACTAATACTGGTCTCACAGGGAGTGCTCAAAACACCGACTGTAAGAAGAGTCTCTATTCTTGTACTTATGGAGGCAATGTGCCTTTTGTATTTAATTCCGATGCGATTTCTGTGTTTCATTGTCAATGTGAAGGTCCAAGGAATACATTGAACCTGCAGTGGTGTATCGGAGACTAATACTGGTCTCACAGGAAAGGATCAAAGCACAGACTCGCAGAAGTCTCACTCTTCTTGCACTTAAGGCGGCATTGAGCCTTTTTTATTTAATTCCGATCTATTTTCAGTGTTTCATCGTCAATGTGTATGTCCAAGGAATACATTGAACCTGCAGTGGTGTATCGAATACTAATACTGGTCTCACAGGGAGTGCTCAAAACACCGACTGTAAGAAGAGTCTCTATTCTTGTACTTATGGAGGCATTGAGCCTTTTTTATTTAATTCCGATCTAATTTCAGTGTTTCATCGTCAATGTGTATTTCCAAGGAATACATTGAACCTGCAGTGGTGTATCGCCAACTAATACTGGTCTCACAGGGAGTGCTCAAAACACCGACTGTAAGAAGAGTCTCTATTCTTGTACTTATGGAGGCATTGTGCCTTTTGTATTTAATTCCGATGCGATTTCTGTGTTCCATCGTCAATGTGAAGGTCCAAGGAATACATAGAACCTGCAGTGGTGTATCGGAAACTAATACTGGTCTCACAGGAAAGGATCAAAGCACAGACTCTAAGAAGTCTCACTCTTCTTGCACTTAATGCGGCATTGAGCCTTTTTTATTTAATTCCGATCTAATTTCAGTGTTTCATCGTCAATGTGTATGTCCAAGGATTACATTGAACCTGCAGTGGTGTATCGCAAACTAATACTGGTCTCACAGGGAGTGCTCAACCCACCGACAGTAATAAGAGTCTCTATTCTTGTACTTAAGAGGCATTGTGCATTTTGTATTTAATTCCGATGCGATTTCTGTGTTTCATCGTCAATGTGAAGGTCCAAGGAATACATTGAACCTGCAGTGGTGTATCGGAAACTAATACTCTAAGAAGTCTCACTCTTCTTGCACTTAAGGCGGCATTTAGCCTTTTTTAATTAATTCCGATCTAATTTCAGTGTTTCATCGTCAATGTGTATGTCCAATGAATACATTGACCCTGCACTGGTGTATCGCAAACTAATACTGGTCTCACAGGGAGTGCTCAAAACACCGACTGTAAGAAGAGTCTCTATTCTTGTACTTATGGAGGCATTGTGCCTTTTGTATTTAATTCCGATGCGATTTCTGTGTTTCATCGTCATTGTGAAGGTCCAAGGAATACATTGAACCGGCAGTGGTGTATCGGAAACTAATTCTGGTCTCACAGGAAAGGATCAAAGCACAGTCTCTAAGAGGTCTCACTCTTCTTGCACTTAAGGCGGTATTGAGCCTTTTTTATTTAATTCCGATCTAATTTCAGTGTTTCATCGTCAATGTGTATGTCCAAGGAATACATTGACCCTGCTGTGGTGTATCGCAAACTAATACTGGTCTCACAGGGAATGCTCAAAATACCGACTATAAGAAGAGTCTCTATTCATGTACTTATGGAGGCATTGTGCCACTTGTATTTAATTCCGATGCGATTTCTGTGTTTCATCGTCAATGTGAAGGTCCGAGGAATACATAGAACCTGCAGTGCTGTAACGGAAACTAATACTGGTCTCACAGTAAAGGATCAAAGCACAGACTCTATGAAGTCTCACTCTTCTTGCACTTAAGGCGGCATTGAGCCTTTTTTATTTAATTCCGATCCAATTTCAGTGTTTCATCGTCAATGTGTATATCCAAGGAATACATTCAACCTGCAGTGGTGTATCGCAAACTAATACTGGTCTCACAGGGAGTGCTCAAATCACCGACTGTAAGAAGAGTCTCTATTCTTGTACTTATGGAGGCATTGTGCCTTCTGTATTTAATTCCGATGCGATTTCTGTGTTTCATCGTCAATGTGAAGGTCCAAGGAATATATTGAACCTGCAGTGGTGTATCGGAAAGTAATACTGGTCTCACAGGAAAGGATCAAAGCACAGACTCAAAGAAGTCTCACTCTTGTTACACTTAAGGCGGCATTGAGCCTATTTTATTTAATTCTGATCTAATTTCAGAGTTTCATCGTCAATGTGTATGTCCAAGGAATACATTGAACCTGCAGTGGTGTATCGCAAACAAATACTGGTCTCACAGGGAGTGCTCAAAACACCGACTGTAAGAAGAGTATCTATTCTTGTACTTATGGAGGCATTGTTCCTTTTGTATTTAATTCCGATGCGATTTCTGTTGTTCATCGCCAATGTGAAGGTCCAAGGAATACATTGAACCTGCAGTGGTGTATCGGAAACTAATACTGGTCTCACAGGAAAGGATAAGAGCACAGACTCTAAGAAGTCTCACTCTTCTTGCACTTAAGGCGGCATTGAGCCTTTTTTATTTAATTTCGATCTAATTTCAGTGTTTTATCGTCAATGTGTATGTCCAAGGAATACATTGAACCTGCAGTGGTGTATCGCAAACTAATACTGGTCTCACAGGGAGTGCTCAAAACACCGACTGTAATAAGAGTCTCTATTCTTGTACTTATGGAGGCATTGTGCCTTTTGTATTTAATTCCGATGCGATTTCTGTGTTTCATCGTCATTGTGAAGGTCCAAGGAATACATTGAAACGGCAGTGGTGTATCGGAAACTAATACTGGTCTCACAGGAAAGGATCAAAGCACAGCCTCTAAGAGGTCTCACTCTTCTTGCACTTAAGGCGGTATTGAGCCTTTTTTATTTAATTCCGATCTAATTTCAGTGTTTCATCGTCAATGTGTATGTCCAAGGAATACATTGACCCTGAGTGGTGTATCGCAAACTAATACTGGTCTCACAGGGAATGCTCAAAATACCGACTATAAGAAGAGTCTCTATTCATGTACTTATGGAGGCATTGTGCCACTTGTATTTAATTCCGTTGCGATTTCTGTGTTTCATCGTCAATGTGAAGGTCCGAGGAATACATAGAACCTGCAGTGCTGTAACGGAAACTAATACTGGTCTCACAGGAAAGGATCAAAGCACAGACTCTATGAAGTCTCACTCTTCTTGCACTTAAGGCGGCATTGAGCCTTTTTTATTTAATTCCGATCTAACTTCAGTGTTTCATCGTCAATGTGTATGTCCAAGGAATACATTGAACCTGCTGTGGTGTATCGCAAATTAATACTGGTCTCACAGGGAGTGCTCAAAACACCGACTGTAAGAAGAGTCTCTATTCTTGTACTTTTGGAGGCATTGTGCCTTTTGTATTTAATTCCGATGCGATTTCTGTGTTTCATCGTCAATGTGAAGGTACAAGGAATACATTGAACCTGCAGTGGTGTATCGGAAACTAATACTAGTCTCACAGGAAGGGATCAAAGCACAGACTCTAAGAAGTCTAACTCTTCTTGCACTTAAGGCGGCATTGAGCCTTTTTTATTTAATTCCGATCTAATTTCTGTGTTTCATCGTCAATGTGTATGTCCAAGGAATACATTGAACCTCCAGTGGTGTTTCGCAAACTAATACTGGTCTCACAGGGAGTGCTCAAAACACCGACTGTAAGAAGAGTCTCTATTCTTGTACTTATGGCGGCATTGTGCCTTTTGTATTTAATTCCGATGCGATTTCTGTGTTTCATCGTCAATGTGAAGGTCCAAGGAATACATTGAAACTGCAGTGGTGTATCGGAAACTAATACTGGTCTCACAGGAAAGGATCAAAGCACAGACTCTAAGAAGTCTCACTCTTCTTGCACTTAAGGCGGCATTGAGCCTTTTTTATTTAATTCCGATCCAATTTCAGTGTTTCATCGTCAATGTGTATGTCCAAGGAATACATTCAACCTGCAGTGGTGTATCGCAAACTAATACTGGTCTCACAGGGAGTGCTCAAATCACCGACTGTAAGAAGAGTCTCTATTCTTGTACTTATGGAGGCATTGTGCCTTTTGTATTTAATTCCGATGCGATTTCTGTGTTTCATCGTCAATGTGAAGGTCCAAGGAATATATTGAACCTGCAGTGGTGTATCGGAAAGTAATACTGGTCTCACAGGAAAGGATCAAAGCACAGGCTCAAAGAATTCTCACTCTTGTTACACTTAAGGCGGCATTGAGCCTATTTTATTTAATTCTGATCTAATTTCAGAGTTTCATCGTCAATGTGTATGTCCAAGGAATACTTTGAACCTGCAGTGGTGTATCGCAAACAAATACTGGTCTCACAGGGAGTGCTCAAAACACCGACTGTAAGAAGAGTATCTATTCTTGTACTTATGGAGGCATTGTTCCTTTTGTATTTAATTCCGATGCGATTTCTGTTGTTCATCGCCAATGTGAAGGTCCAAGGAATACATTGAACCTGCAGTGGTGTATCGGAAACTAATACTGGTCTCACAGGAAAGGATAAGAGCACAGACTCTAAGAAGTCTCACTCTTCTTGCACTTAAGGCGGCATTGAGCCTTTTTTATTTAATTTCGATCTAATGTCAGTGTTTTATCGTCAATGTGTATGTCCAAGGAATACATTGAACCTGTAGTGGTGTATCGCAAACTAATACTGGTCTCACAGGGAGTGCTCAAAACACCGACTGTAATAAGAGTCTCTATTCTTGTACTTATGGAGGCAATGTGCCTTTTGTATTTAATTCCGATGCGATTTCTGTGTTTCATCGTCAATGTGAAGGTCCAAGGAATACATTGAACCTGCAGTGGTGTATCGGAGACTAATACTGGTCTCACAGGAAAGGATCAAAGCACAGACTCTCAGAAGTCTCACTCTTCTTGCACTTAAGGCGGCATTGAGCCTTTTTTATTTAATTCCGATCTAATTTCAGTGTTTCATCGTCAATGTGTATGTCCAAGGAATACATTGAACCTGCAGTGGTGTATCGAAAACTAATACTGGCCTCACAGGGAGTGCTCAAAACACCGACTGTAAGAAGAGTCTCTATTCTTGTACTTATGGAGGCATTGAGCCTTTTTTATTTAATTCCGATCTAATTTCAGTGTTTCATCGTCAATGTGTATTTCCAAGGAATACATTGAACCTGCAGTGGTGTATCGCCAACTAATACTGGTCTCACAGGGAGTGCTCAAAACACCGACTGTAAGAAGAGTGTTTATTCATGTACTTATGGAGGCATTGTGCCACTTGTATTTAATTCCGATGCGATTTCTGTGTTTCATCATCAATGTGAAGGTCCGAGGAATACATAGAACCTGCAGTGGTGTATCGGAAACTAATACTGGTCTCACAGGAAAGGATCAAAGCACAGAATCTATGAAGTCTCACTCTTCTTGCACTTAAGGCGGCATTGAGCCTTTTTTATTTAATTCCGATCTAATTTCAGCGTTTCATCGTCAATGTGTATGTCCAAGGAATACATTGAACCTGCAGTGGTGTATCGCAAACTAATACTGGTCTCACAGGGAGTGTTCAAAACACCGACTGTAAGAAGAGTCTCTATTCTTGTACTTAGGGAGGCATTGTGCCTTTTGTATTTAATTCCGATGCGATTTCTGTGTTTCATCGTCAATGTGAATGTCCAAGGAATACATTGAACCTGCAGTGGAGTATCGGAAACTAATACTGGTCTCACAGGAAAGGATCCAACACAGACTCTAAGAAGTCTCACTCTTCTTGCCCTTAAGGCGGCATTGAGTTTTTTTATTTAATTCCGATCTAATTTCAGTGTTTCATCGTCAATGTGTGTGTAAAAGGAATACATTGAACCTGCAGTGGTGTATCGGAAACTAATACTAGTCTCACAGGAAAGGATCAAAGCACAGACTCTAAGAAGTCTCACTCTTCTTGCACTTAAGGCGGCATTGAGCCTTTTTTATTTAATTCCGATCTAATTTCTGTGTTTCATCGTCAATGTGTATGTCCAATCAATACATTGAACCTCCAGTGGTGTTTCGCAAACTAATACTGGTCTCACAGGGAGTGCTCAAAACACCGACTGTAAGAAGAGTATCTATTCTTGTACTTATGGAGGCATTGTTCTTTTTGTATTTAATTCCGATGCGATTTCTGTTGTTCATCGCTAATGTGAAGGTCCAAGGAATACTTTGAACCTGCAGTGGTGTATCGGAAACTAATACTGGTCTCACAGGAAAGGATCAAAGCACAGACTCTATGAAGTCTCACTCTTCTTTCACTTAAGGCGGTATTCAGCCTTTTTTATTTAATTCCGATCTAATTTCAGTGTTTCATCGTCGATGTGTATGTCCAAGGAATACATTGACCCTGCTGTGGTGTATCGCAAACTAATACTGGTCTCACAGGGAGTGCTCAAAACACCGACTGTAATAAGAGTCTCTATTCTTGTACTTATGGAGGCACTGTGCCTTTTGTATTTAATTCCGATGCGATTTCTGTGTTTCATCGTCATTGTGAAGGTCCAAGGAATACATTGAACCGGCAGTGGTGTATCGGAAACTAATACTGGTCTCACAGGAAAGGATCAATGCACAGCCTCTAAGAGGTCTCACTCTTCTTGCACTTAAGGCGGTATTGAGCCTTTTTTATTTAATTCCGATCTAATTTCAGTGTTTCATCGTCAATGTGTATGTCCAAGGAATACATTGACCCTGCTGTGGTGTATCGCAAACTAATACTGGTCTCACAGGGAATGCTCAAAATACCGACTATAAGAAGAGTCTCTATTCATGTACTTATGGAGGCATTGTGCCACTTGTATTTAATTCCGTTGCGATTTCTGTGTTTCATCGTCAATGTGAAGGTCCGAGGAATACATAGAACCTGCAGTGCTGTAACGGAAACTAATACTGGTCTCACAGGAAAGGATCAAAGCACAGACTCTATGAAGTCTCACTCTTCTTACACTTAAGGCGGCATTGAGCCTTTTTTATTTAATTCCGATCTAATTTCAGTGTTTCATCGTCAATGTGTATGTCCAAGGAATACATTGAACCTGCTGTGGTGTATCGCAAATTAATACTGGTCTCACAGGGAGTGCTCAAAACACCGACTGTAAGAAGAGTCTCTATTCTTGTACTTTTGGAGGCATTGTGCCTTTTGTATTTAATTCCGATGCGATTTCTGTGTTTCATCGTCAATGTGAAGGTACAAGGAATACATTGAACCTGCAGTGGTGTATCGGAAACTAATACTAGTCTCACAGGAAAGGATCAAAGCACAGACTCTAAGAAGTCTAACTCTTCTTGCACTTAAGGCGGCATTGAGCCTTTTTTATTTAATTCCGATCTAATTTCTGTGTTTCATCGTCAATGTGTATGTCCAAGGAATACATTGAACCTCCAGTGGTGTTTCGCAAACTAATACTGGTCTCACAGAGAGTGCTCAAAACACCGACTGTAAGAAGAGTCTCTATTCTTGTACTTATGGCGGCATTGTGCCTTTTGCATTTAATTCCGATGCGAATTCTGTGTATCATAGTCAATGTGAAGGTCCAAGGAATACATTGAAACTGCAGTGGTGTATCGGAAACTAATACTGGTCTCACAGGAAAGGATCAAAGCACAGACTCTAAGAAGTCTCACTCTTCTTGCACTTAAGGCGGCATTGAGCCTTTTTTATTTAATTCCGATCCAATTTCAGTGTTTCATCGTCAATGTGTATGTCCAAGGAATACATTCAACCTGCAGTGGTGTATCGCAAACTAATACTGGTCTCACAGGGAGTGCTCAAATCACCGACTGTAAGAAGAGTCTCTATTCTTGTACTTATGGAGGCATTGTGCCTTTTGTATTTAATTCCGATGCGATTTCTGTGTTTCATCGTCAATGTGAAGGTCCAAGGAATATATTGAACCTGCAGTGGTGTATTGGAAAGTAATACTGGTCTCACAGGAAAGGATCAAAGCACAGACTCAAAGAAGTCTCACTCTTGTTACACTTAAGGCGGCATTGAGCCTATTTTATTTAATTCTGATCTAATTTCAGAGTTTCATCGTCAATGTGTATGTCCAAGGAATACATTGAACCTGCAGTGGTGTATCGCAAACAAATACTGGTCTCACAGGGAGTGCTCAAAACACCGACTGTAAGAAGAGTATCTATTCTTGTACTTATGGAGGCATTGTTCCTTTTGTATTTAATTCCGATGCGATTTCTGTTGTTCATCGCCAATGTGAAGGTCCAAGGAATACTTTGAACCTGCAGTGGTGTATCGGAAACTAATACTGGTCTCACAGGAAAGGATAAGAGCACAGACTCTAAGAAGTCTCACTCTTCTTGCACTTAAGGCGGCATTGAGCCTTTTTTATTTAATTTCGATCTAATTTCAGTGTTTTATCGTCAATGTGTATGTCCAAGGAATACATTGAACCTGCAGTGGTGTATCGCAAACTAATACTGGTCTCACAGGGAGTGCTCAAAACACCGGCTGTAATAAGAGTCTCTATTCTTGTACTTATGGAGGCATTGTGCCTTTTGTATTTAATTCCGATGCGATTTCTGTGTTTCATCGTCATTGTGAAGGTCCAAGGAATACATTGAACCGGCAGTGGTGTATCGGAAACTAATACTGGTCTCACAGGAAAGGATCAAAGCACAGCCTCTAAGAGGTCTCACTCTTCTTGTACTTAAGGCGGTATTGAGCCTTTTTTATTTAATTCCGATCTAATTTCAGTGTTTCATCGTCAATGTGTATGTCCAAGGAATACATTGACCCTGCTGTGGTGTATCGCAAACTAATACTGGTCTCACAGGGAATGCTCAAAATACCGACTATAAGAAGAGTCTCTATTCATGTACTTATGGAGGCATTGTGCCACTTGTATTTAATTCCGTTGCGATTTCTGTGTTTCATCGTCAATGTGAAGGTCCGAGGAATACATAGAACCTGCAGTGCTGTAACGGAAACTAATACTGGTCTCACAGGAAAGGATCAAAGCACAGACTCTATGAAGTCTCACTCTTCTTGCACTTAAGGCGGCATTGAGCCTTTTTTTATTTAATTCCGATCTAATTTCAGTGTTTCATCGTCAATGTGTATGTCCAAGGAATACATTGAACCTGCTGTGGTGTATCGCAAATTAATACTGGTCTCACAGGAAGTGCTCAAAACACCGACTGTAAGAAGAGTCTCTATTCTTGTACTTTTGGAGGCATTGTGCCTTTTGTATTTAATTCCGATGCGATTTCTGTGTTTCATCGTCAATGTGAAGGTACAAGGAATACATTGAAACTGCAGTGGTGTTTCGGAAACTAATACTAGTCTCACAGGAAAGGATCAAAGCACAGACTCTAAGAAGTCTAACTCTTCTTGCACTTAAGGCGGCATTGAGCCTTTTTTATTTAATTCCGATCTAATTTCTGTGTTTCATCGTCAATGTGTATGTCCAAGGAATACATTGAACCTCCAGTGGTGTTTCGCAAACTAATACTGGTCTCACAGGGAGTGCTCAAAACACCGACTGTAAGAAGAGTCTCTATTCTTGTACTTATGGCGGCATTGTGCCTTTTGTATTTAATTCCGATGCGATTTCTGTGTTTCATCGTCAATGTGAAGGTCCAAGGAATACATTGAAACTGCAGTGGTGTATCGGAAACTAATACTGGTCTCACAGGAAAGGATCAAAGCACAGACTCTAAGAAGTCTCACTCTTCTTGCACTTAAGGCGGCATTGAGCCTTTTTTATTTAATTCCGATCCAATTTCAGTGTTTCATCGTCAATGTGTATGTCCAAGGAATACATTCAACCTGCAGTGGTGTATCGCAAACTAATACTGGTCTCACAGGGAGTGCTCAAATCACCGACTGTAAGAAGAGTCTCTATTCTTGTACTTATGGAGGCATTGTGCCTTTTGTATTTAATTCCGATGCGATTTCTGTGTTTCATCGTCAATGTGAAGGTCCAAGGAATATATTGAACCTGCAGTGGTGTATCGGAAAGTAATACTGGTCTCACAGGAAAGGATCAAAGCACAGACTCAAAGAAGTCTCACTCTTGTTACACTTAAGGCGGCATTGAGCCTATTTAATTTAATTCTGATCTAATTTCAGAGTTTCATCGTCAATGTGTATGTCCAAGGAATACATTGAACCTGCAGTGGTGTATCGCAAACAAATACTGGTCTCACAGGGAGTGCTCAAAACACCGACTGTAAGAAGAGTATCTATTCTTGTACTTATGGAGGCATTGTTCCTTTTGTATTTAATTCCGATGCGATTTCTGTTGTTCATCGCCAATGTGAAGGTCCAAGGAATACATTGAACCTGCAGTGGTGTATCGGAAACTAATACTGGTCTCACAGGAAAGGATAAGAGCACAGACTCTAAGAAGTCTCACTCTTCTTGCACTTAAGGCGGCATTGAGCCTTTTTTATTTAATTTCGATCTAATTTCAGTGTTTTATCGTCAATGTGTATGTCCAAGGAATACATTGAACCTGCAGTGGTGTATCGCAAACTAATACTGGTCTCACAGGGAGTGCTCAAATCACCGACTGTAATAAGAGTCTCTATTCTTGTACTTATGGAGGCAATGTGCCTTTTGTATTTAATTCCGATGCGATTTCTGTGTTTCATCGTCAATGTGAAGGTCCAAGGAATACATTGAACCTGCAGTGGTGTATCGGAGACTAATACTGCTCTCACAGGAAAGGATCAAAGCACAGACTCTCAGAAGTCTCACTCTTCTTGCACTTAAGGCGGCATTGAGCCTTTTTTATTTAATTCCGATCTAATTTCAGTGTTTCATCGTCAATGTGTATGTCCAAGGAATACATTGAACCTGCAGTGGTGTATCGAAAACTAATACTGGCCTCACAGGGAGTGCTCAAAACACCGACTGTAAGAAGAGTCTCTATTCTTGTACTTATGGAGGCATTGAGCCTTTTTTATTTAATTCCGATCTAATTTCAGTGTTTCATCGTCAATGTGTATTTCCAAGGAATACATTGAACCTGCAGTGGTGTATTGCCAACTAATACTGGTCTCACAGGGAGTGCTCAAAACACCGACTGTAAGAAGAGTGTCTATTCATGTACTTATGGAGGCATTGTGCCACTTGTATTTAATTCCGATGCGATTTCTGTGTTTCATCATCAATGTGAAGGTCCGAGGAATACATAGAACCTGCAGTGGTGTATCGGAAACTATTACTGGTCTCACAGGAAAGGATCAAAGCACAGAATCTATGAAGTCTCACTCTTCTTGCACTTAAGGCGGCATTGAGCCTTTTTTATTTAATTCCGATCTAATTTCAGCGTTTCATCGTCAATGTGTATGTCCAAGGAATACATTGAACCTGCAGTGGTGTATCGCAAACTAATACTGGTCTCACAGGGAGTGTTCAAAACACCGACTGTAAGAAGAGTCTCTATTCTTGTACTTAGGGAGGCATTGTGCCTTTTGTATTTAATTCCGATGCGATTTCTGTGTTTCATCGTCAATGTGAATGTCCAAGGAATACATTGAACCTGCAGTGGAGTATCGGAAACTAATACTGGTCTCACAGGAAAGGATCCAACACAGGCTCTAAGAAGTCTCACTCTTCTTGCCCTTAAGGCGGCATTGAGTTTTTTTATTTAATTCCGATCTAATTTCAGTGTTTCATCGTCAATGTGTGTGTAAAAGGAATACATTGAACCTGCAGTGGTGTATCGGAAACTAATACTAGTCTCACAGGAAAGGATCAAAGCACAGACTCTAAGAAGTCTCACTCTTCTTGCACTTAAGGCGGCATTGAGCCTTTTTTATTTAATTCCGATCTAATTTCAGTGTTTCATCGTCAATGTGTATGTCCAAGGAATACATTGAACCTGCTGTGGTGTATCGCAAACTAATACTGGTCTCACAGGGAGTGCTCAAAACACCGACTGTAAGAAGAGTATCTATTCTTGTACTTATGGAGGCATTGTTCCTTTTGTATTTAATTCCGATGCGATTTCTGTTGTTCATCGCTAATGTGAAGGTCCAAGGAATACTTTGAACCTGCAGTGGTGTATCGGAAACTAATACTGGTCTCACAGGAAAGGATCAAAGCACAGACTCTATGAAGTCTCACTCTTCTTTCACTTAAGGCGGTATTCAGCCTTTTTTATTTAATTCCGATCTAATTTCAGTGTTTCATCGTCGATGTGTATGTCCAAGGAATACATTGACCCTGCTGTGGTGTATCGCAAACTAATACTGGTCTCACAGGGAATGCTCAAAATACCGACTATAAGAAGAGTCTCTATTCATGTACTTATGGAGGCATTGTGCCACTTGTATTTAATTCCGTTGCGATTTCTGTGTTTCATCGTCAATGTGAAGGTCCGAGGAATACATAGAACCTGCAGTGCTGTAACGGAAACTAATACTGGTCTCACAGGAAAGGATCAAAGCACAGACTCTATGAAGTCTCACTCTTCTTGCACTTAAGGCGGCATTGAGCCTTTTTTATTTAATTCCGATCTAATTTCTGTGTTTCATCGTCAATGTGTATGTCCAAGGAATACATTGAACCTCCAGTGGTGTTTCGCAAACTAATACTGGTCTCACAGGGAGTGCTCAAAACACCGACTGTAAGAAGAGTCTCTATTCTTGTACTTATGGCGGCATTGTGCCTTTTGTATTTAATTCCGATGCGATTTCTGTGTTTCATCGTCAATGTGAAGGTCCAAGGAATACATTGAAACTGCAGTGGTGTATCGGAAACTAATACTGGTCTCACAGGAAAGGATCAAAGCACAGACTCTAAGAAGTCTCACTCTTCTTGCACTTAAGGCGGCATTGAGCCTTTTTTATTTAATTCCGATCCAATTTCAGTGTTTCATCGTCAATGTGTATGTCCAAGGAATACATTCAACCTGCAGTGGTGTATCGCAAACTAATACTGGTCTCACAGGGAGTGCTCAAATCACCGACTGTAAGAAGAGTCTCTATTCTTGTACTTATGGAGGCATTGTGCCTTTTGTATTTAATTCCGATGCGATTTCTGTGTTTCATCGTCAATGTGAAGGTCCAAGGAATATATTGAACCTGCAGTGGTGTATCGGAAAGTAATACTGGTCTCACAGGAAAGGATCAAAGCACAGACTCAAAGAAGTCTCACTCTTGTTACACTTAAGGCGGCATTGAGCCTATTTTATTTAATTCTGATCTAATTTCAGAGTTTCATCGTCAATGTGTATGTCCAAGGAATACATTGAACCTGCAGTGGTGTATCGCAAACAAATACTGGTCTCACAGGGAGTGCTCAAAACACCAACTGTAAGAAGAGTATCTATTCTTGTACTTATGGAGGCATTGTTCCTTTTGTATTTAATTCCGATGCGATTTCTGTTGTTCATCGCCAATGTGAAGGTCCAAGGAATACATTGAACCTGCAGTGGTGTATCGGAAACTAATACTGGTCTCACAGGAAAGGATAAGAGCACAGACCCTAAGAAGTCTCACTCTTCTTGCACTTAAGGCGGCATTGAGCCTTTTTTATTTAATTTCGATCTAATTTCAGTGTTTTATCGTCAATGTGTATGTCCAAGGAATACATTGAACCTGCAGTGGTGTATCGCAAACTAATACTGGTCTCACAGGGAGTGCTCAAAACACCGACTGTAAGAAGAGTCTCTATTCTTGTACTTATGGAGGCATTGAGCCTTTTTTATTTAATTCCGATCTAATTTCAGTGTTTCATCGTCAATGTGTATTTCCAAGGAATACATTGAACCTGCAGTGGTGTATCGCCAACTAATACTGGTCTCACAGGGAGTGCTCAAAACACCGACTGTAAGAAGAGTGTCTATTCATGTACTTATGGAGGCATGGTGCCACTTGTATTTAATTCCGATGCGATTTCTGTGTTTCATCATCAATGTGAAGGTCCGAGGAATACATAGAACCTGCAGTGGTGTATCGGAAACTAATACTGGTCTCACAGGAAAGGATCAAAGCACAGAATCTATGAAGTCTCACTCTTCTTGCACTTAAGGCGGCATTGAGCCTTTTTTATTTAATTCCGATCAAATTTCAGCGTTTCATCGTCAATGTGTATGGCCAAGGAATACATTGAACCTGCAGTGGTGTATCGCAAACTAATACTGGTCTCACAGGGAGTGTTCAAAACACCGACTGTAAGAAGAGTCTCTATTCTTGTACTTAGGGAGGCATTGTGCCTTTTGTATTTAATTCCGATGCGATTTCTGTGTTTCATCGTCAATGTGAATGTCCATGGAATACATTGAACCTGCAGTGGTGTATCGGAAACTAATACTGGTCTCACAGGAAAGGATCCAACATAGACTCTAAGAAGTCTCACTCTTCTTGCCCTTAAGGCGGCATTGAGTTTTTTTATTTAATTCCGATCTAATTTCAATGTTTCATCGTCAATATGTGTGTAAAAGGAATACATTGAACCTGCAGTGGTGTATCGGAAACTAATACTAGTCTCACAGGAAAGGATCAAAGCACAGACTCTAAGAAGTCTCACTCTTCTTGCACTTAAGGCGGCATTGAGCCTTTTTTATTTAATTCCGATCTAATTTCTGTGTTTCATCGTCAATGTGTATGTCCAAGGAATACATTGAACCTCCAGCGGTGTTTCGCAAACTAATACTGGTCTCACAGGGAGTGCTCAAAACACCGACTGTAAGAAGAGTCTCTATTCTTGTACTTATGGCGGCATTGTGCCTTTTGTATTTAATTCCGATGCGATTTCTGTGTTTCATCGTCAATGTGAAGGTCCAAGGAATACATTGAAACTGCAGTGGTGTATCGGAAACTAATACTGGTCTCACAGGAAAGGATCAAAGCACAGACTCTAAGAAGTCTCACTCTTCTTGCACTTAAGGCGGCATTGAGCCTTTTTTATTTAATTCCGATCCAATTTCAGTGTTTCATCGTCAATGTGTATGTCCAAGGAATACATTGAACCTGCAGTGGTGTATCGCAAACTAATACTGGTCTCACAGGGAGTGCTCAAATCACCGACTGTAAGAAGAGTCTCTATTCTTGTACTTATGGAGGCATTGTGCCTTTTGTATTTAATTCCGATGCGATTTCTGTGTTTCATCATCAATGTGAAGGTCCAAGGAATATATTGAACCTGCAGTGGTGTATCGGAAAGTAATACTGGTCTCACAGGAAAGGATCAAAGCACAGACTCAAAGAAGTCTCACTCTTGTTACACTTAAGGCGGCATTGAGCCTATTTTATTTAATTCTGATCTAATTTCAGAGTTTCATCGTCAATGTGTATGTCCAAGGAATACATTGAACCTGCAGTGGTGTATCGCAAACAAATACTGGTCTCACAGGGAGTGCTCAAAACACCGACTGTAAGAAGAGTATCTATTCTTGTACTTATGGAGGCATTGTTCCTTTTGTATTTAATTCCGATGCGATTTCTGTTGTTCATCGCCAATGTGAAGGTCCAAGGAATACATTGACCTGCAGTGGTGTATCGGAAACTAATACTGGTCTCACAGGAAAGGATAAGAGCACAGACTCTAAGAAGTCTCACTCTTCTTGCACTTAAGGCGGCATTGAGCCTTTTTTATTTAATTTCGATCTAATTTCAGTGTTTTATCGTCAATGTGTATGTCCAAGGAATACATTGAACCTGCAGTGGTGTATCGCAAACTAATACTGGTCTCACAGGGAGTGCTCAAAACACCGACTGTAATAAGAGTCTCTATTCTTGTACTTATGGAGGCAATGTGCATTTTGTATTTAATTCCGATGCGATTTCTGTGTTTGATCGTCAATGTGAAGGTCCAAGGAATACATTGAACCTGCAGTGGTGTATCGGAGACTAATACTGGTCTCACAGGAAAGGATCAAAGCACAGACTCTCAGAAGTCTCACTCTTCTTGCACTTAAGGCGGCATTGAGCCTTTTTTATTTAATTCCGATCTAATTTCAGTGTTTCATCGTCAATGTGTATGTCCAAGGAATACATTGAACCTGCAGTGGTGTATCGAAAACTAATACTGGCCTCACAGGGAGTGCTCAAAACACCGACTGTAAGAAGAGTCTCTATTCTTGTACTTATGGAGGCATTGAGCCTTTTTTATTTAATTCCGATCTAATTTCAGTGTTTCATCGTCAATGTGTATTTCCAAGGAATACATTGAACCTGCAGTGGTGTATCGCCAACTAATACTGGTCTCACAGGGAGTGCTCAAAACACCGACTGTAAGAAGAGTGTCTATTCATGTACTTATGGAGGCATTGTGCCACTTGTATTTAATTCCGATGCGATTTCTGTGTTTCATCATCAATGTGAAGGTCCGAGGAATACATAGAACCTGCAGTGGTGTATCGGAAACTAATACTGGTCTCACAGGAAAGGATCAAAGCACAGAATCTATGAAGTCTCACTCTTCTTGCACTTAAGGCGGCATTGAGCCTTTTTTATTTAATTCCGATCTAATTTCAGCGTTTCATCGTCAATGTGTATGTCCAAGGAATACATTGAACCTGCAGTGGTGTATCGCAAACTAATACTGGTCTCACAGGGAGTGTTCAAAACACCGACTGTAAGAAGAGTCTCTATTCTTGTACTTAGGGAGGCATTGTGCCTTTTGTATTTAATTCCGATGCGATTTCTGTGTTTCATCGTCAATGTGAATGTCCAAGGAATACATTGAACCTGCAGTGGTGTATCGGAAACTAATACTAGTCTCACAGGAAAGGATCAAAGCACAGACTCTAAGAAGTCTCACTCTTCTTGCACTTAAGGCGGCATTGAGCCTTTTTTATTTAATTCTGATCTAATTTCAGTGTTTCATCGTCAATGTGTATGTCCAAGGAATACATTGAACCTGCTGTGGTGTATCGCAAACTAATACTGGTCTCACAGGGAGTGCTCAAAACACCGACTGTAAGAAGAGTATCTATTCTTGTACTTATGGAGGCATTGTTCCTTTTGTATTTAATTCCGATGCGATTTCTGTTGTTCATCGCTAATGTGAAGGTCCAAGGAATACTTTGAACCTGCAGTGGTGTATCGGAAACTAATACTGGTCTCACAGGAAAGGATCAAAGCACAGACTCTATGAAGTCTCACTCTTCTTTCACTTAAGGCGGCATTGAGCCTTTTTTATTTAATTCCGATCTAATTTCAGTGTTTCATCGTCAATGTGTATGTCCAAGGAATACATTGAACCTGCAGTGGTGTATCGCAAACTAATACTGGTCTCACAGGGAGTGCTCAAAACACCGACTGTAAGAAGAGTATCTATTCTTGTACTTATGGAGGCATTGTTCCTTTTGTATTTAATTCCGATGCGATTTCTGTTTTTCATCGCTAATGTGAAGGTCCAAGGAATACTTTGAACCTGCAGTGGTGTATCGGAAACTAATACTGGTCTCACAGGAAAGGATCAAAGCACAGCCTCTAAGAGGTCTCACTCTTCTTGCACTTAAGGCGGTATTGAGCCTTTTTTATTTAATTCCGATCTAATTTCAGTGTTTCATCGTCGATGTGTATGTCCAAGGAATACATTGACCCTGCTGTGGTGTATCGCAAACTAATACTGGTCTCACAGGGAATGCTCAAAATACCGACTATAAGAAGAGTCTCTATTCATGTACTTATGGAGGCATTGTGCCACTTGTATTTAATTCCGTTGCGATTTCTGTGTTTCATCGTCAATGTGAAGGTCCGAGGAATACATAGAACCTGCAGTGCTGTAACGGAAACTAATACTGGTCTCACAGGAAAGGATCAAAGCACAGACTCTATGAAGTCTCACTCTTCTTGCACTTAAGGCGGCATTGAGCCTTTGTTATTTAATTCCGATCTAATTTCTGTGTTTCATCGTCAATGTGTATGTCCAAGGAATACATTGAACCTCCAGTGGTGTTTCGCAAACTAATACTGGTCTCACAGGGAGTGCTCAAAACACCGACTGTAAAAAGAGTCTCTATTCTTGTACTTATGGCGGCATTGTGCCTTTTGTATTTAATTCCGATGCGATTTCTGTGTTTCATCGTCAATGTGAAGGTCCAAGGAATACATTGAAACTGCAGTGGTGTATCGGAAACTAATACTGGTCTCACAGGAAAGGATCAAAGCACAGACTCTAAGAAGTCTCACTCTTCTTGCACTTAAGGCGGCATTGAGCCTTTTTTATTTAATTCCGATCCAATTTCAGTGTTTCATCGTCAATGTGTATGTCCAAGGAATACATTCAACCTGCAGTGGTGTATCGCAAACTAATACTGGTCTCACAGGGAGTGCTCAAATCACCGACTGTAAGAAGAGTCTCTATTCTTGTACTTATGGAGGCATTGTGCCTTTTGTATTTAATTCCGATGCGATTTCTGTGTTTCATCGTCAATGTGAAGGTCCAAGGAATATATTGAACCTGCAGTGGTGTATCGGAAAGTAATACTGGTCTCACAGGAAAGGATCAAAGCACAGACTCAAAGAAGTCTCACTCTTGTTACACTTAAGGCGGCATTGAGCCTATTTTATTTAATTCTGATCTAATTTCAGAGTTTCATCGTCAATGTGTATGTCCAAGGAATACATTGAACCTGCAGTGGTGTATCGCAAACACATACTGGTCTCACAGGGAGTGCTCAAAACACCAACTGTAAGAAGAGTATCTATTCTTGTACTTATGGAGGCATTGTTCCTTTTGTATTTAATTCCGATGCGATTTCTGTTGTTCATCGCCAATGTGAAGGTCCAAGGAATACATTGAACCTGCAGTGGTGTATCGGAAACTAATACTGGTCTCACAGGAAAGGATAAGAGCACAGACTCTAAGAAGTCTCACTCTTCTTGCACTAAAGGCGGCATTGAGCCTTTTTTATTTAATTTCGATCTAATTTCAGTGTTTTATCGTCAATGTGTATGTCCAAGGAATACATTGAACCTGCAGTGGTGTATCGCAAACTAATACTGGTCTCACAGGGAGTGCTCAAAACACCGACTGTAATAAGAGTCTCTATTCTTGTACTTATGGAGGCAATGTGCTTTTTGTATTTAATTCCGATGCGATTTCTGTGTTTCATCGTCAATGTGAAGGTCCAAGGAATACATTGAACCTGCAGTGGTGTATCGGAGACTAACACTGGTCTCACAGGAAAGGATCAAAGCACAGACTCTCAGAAGTCTCACTCTTCTTGCACTTAAGGCACCATTGAGCCTTTTTTATTTAATTCCGATCTAATTTCAGTGTTTCATCGTCAATGTGTATGTCCAAGGAATACATTGAACCTGCAGTGGTGTATCGAAAACTAATACTGGCCTCACAGGGAGTGCTCAAAACACCGACTGTAAGAAGAGTCTCTATTCTTGTACTTATGGAGGCATTGAGCCTTTTTTATTTAATTCCGATCTAATTTCAGTGTTTCATCGTCAATGTGTATTTCCAAGGAATACATTGAACCTGCAGTGGTGTATCGCCAACTAATACTGGTCTCACAGGGAGTGCTCAAAACACCGACTATAAGAAGAGTGTCTATTCATGTACTTATGGAGGCATGGTGCCACTTGTATTTAATTCCGATGCGATTTCTGTGTTTCATCATCAATGTGAAGGTCCGAGGAATACATAGAACCTGCAGTGGTGTATCGGAAACTAATACTGGTCTCACAGGAAAGGATCAAAGCACAGAATCTATGAAGTCTCACTCTTCTTGCACTTAAGGCGGCATTGAACCTTTTTTATTTAATTCCGATCTAATTTCAGCGTTTCATCGTCAATGTGTATGGCCAAGGAATACATTGAACCTGCAGTGGTGTATCGCAAACTAATACTGGTCTCACAGGGAGTGTTCAAAACACCGACTGTAAGAAGAGTCTCTATTCTTGTACTTAGGGAGGCATTGTGCCTTTTGTATTTAATTCCGATGCGATTTCTGTGTTTCATCGTCAATGTGAATGTCCAAGGAATACATTGAACCTGCAGTGGTGTATCGGAAACTAATACTGGTCTCACAGGAAAGGATCCAACACAGACTCTAAGAAGTCTCACTCTTCTTGCCCTTAAGGCGGCATTGAGTTTTTTTATTTAATTCCGATCTAATTTCAGTGTTTCATCGTCAATGTGTGTGTAAAAGGAATACATTGAACCTGCAGTGGTGTATCGGAAACTAATACTAGTCTCACAGGAAAGGATCAAAGCACAGACTCTAAGAAGTCTCACTCTTCTTGCACTTAAGGCGGCATTGAGCCTTTTTTATTTAATTCCGATCTAATTTCTGTGTTTCATCGTCAATGTGTATGTCCAAGGAATACATTGAACCTCCAGTGGTGTTTCGCAAACTAATACTGGTCTCACAGGGAGTGCTCAAAACACCGACTGTAAGAAGAGTCTCTATTCTTGTACTTATGGCGGCATTGTGCCTTTTGTATTTAATTCCGATGCGATTTCTGTGTTTCATCGTCAATGTGAAGGTCCAAGGAATACATTGAAACTGCAGTGGTGTATCGGAAACTAATACTGGTCTCACAGGAAAGGATCAAAGCACAGACTCTAAGAAGTCTCACTCTTCTTGCACTTAAGGCGGCATTGAGCCTTTTTTATTTAATTCCGATCCAATTTCAGTGTTTCATCGTCAATGTGTATGTCCAAGGAATACATTGAACCTGCAGTGGTGTATCGCAAACTAATACTGGACTCACAGGGAGTGCTCAAATCACCGACTGTAAGAAGAGTCTCTATTCTTGTACTTATGGAGGCATTGTGCCTTTTGTATTTAATTCCGATGCGATTTCTGTGTTTCATCGTCAATGTGAAGGTCCAAGGAATATATTGAACCTGCAGTGGTGTATCGGAAAGTAATACTGGTCTCACAGGAAAGGATCAAAGCACAGACTCTAAGAAGTCTCACTCTTGTTACACTTAAGGCGGCATTGAGCCTATTTTATTTAATTCTGATCTTATTTCAGAGTTTCATCGTCAATGTGTATGTCCAAGGAATACATTGAACCAGCAGTGGTGTATCGCAAACAAATACTGGTCTCACAGGGAGTGCTCAAAACACCGACTGTAAGAAGAGTATCTATTCATGTACTTATGGAGGCATTGTTCCTTTTGTATTTAATTCCGATGCGATTTCTGTTGTTCATCGCCAATGTGAAGGTCCATGGAATACATTGAACCTGCAGTGGTGTATCGGAAACTAATACTGGTCTCACAGGAAAGGATAAGACCACAGACTCTAAGAAGTCTCACTCTTCTTGCACTTAAGGCGGCATTGAGCCTTTTTTATTTAATTTCGATCTAATTTCAGTGTTTCATCGTCAATGTGTATGTCCAAGGAATACATTGAACCTGCAGTGGTGTATCGCAAACTAATACTGGTCTCACAGGGAGAGCTCAAAACACCGACTGTAAGAAGAGTCTCTATTCTTGTACTTATGGAGGCAATGTGCCTTTTGTATTTAATTCCGATGCGATTTCTGTGTTTCATCGTCAATGTGAAGGTCCAAGGAATACATTGAACCTGCAGTGGTGTATCGGAGACTAATACTGGTCTCACAGGAAAGGATCAAAGCGCAGTCTCTCAGAAGTCTCACTCTTCTTGCACTTAAGGCGGCATTGAGCCTTTTTTATTTAATTCCGATCTAATTTCAGTGTTTCATCGTCAATGTGTATGTCCAAGGAATACATTGAACCTGCAGTGGTGTATCGCAAACTAATACTGGTCTCACAGGGAGTGCTCAAAACACCGACTGTAAGAGGAGTCTCTATTCTTGTACTTATGGAGGCATTGAGCCTTTTTTATTTAATTCCGATCTAATTTCAGTGTTTCATCGTCAATGTGTATTTCCAAGGTATACATTGAACCTGCAGTGGTGTATCGCCAACTAATACTGGTCTCACAGGTTGTGCTCAAAACACCGACTGTAAGAAGAGTCTCTATTCTTGTACTTATGGAGGCATTGTGCCTTTTGTATTTAATTCCGATGCGATTTCTGTGTTTCATCGTCAATGTGAAGGTCCAAGGAATACATAGAACCTGCAGCGGTGTATCGGAAACTAATACTGGTCTCACAGGAAAGGATCAAAGCACAAACTCTAAGAAGTCTCACTCTTCTTGCACTTAAGGCGGCATTGAGCCTTTTTTATTTAATTCCGATCTAAGTTCAGTGTTTCATCGTCAATGTGTATGTCCAAGGATTACATTGAACCTGCAGTGGTGTATCGCAAACTAATACTGGTCTCACAGGGAGTGCTCAAACCACCGACTGTAAGAAGGGTCTCTATTCTTGTACTTAAGAGGCATTGTGCATTTTGTATTTAATTCCGATGCGATTTCTGTGTTTCATCGTCAATGTGAAGGTCCAAGGAATACATTGAACCTGCAGTGGTGTATCGGAAACTAATACTGGTCTCACAGGAAAGGATCAAAGCACAGACTCTAAGAAGTCTCACTCTTCTTGCACGTAAGGCGGCATTTAGATTTTTTTATTTAATTCCGATCTAATTTCAGTGTTTCATCGTCAATGTGTATGTCCAATGAATACATTGACCCTGCACTGGTGTATCGCAAACTAATACTGGTCTCACAGGGAGTGCTCAAAACACCGACTGGAAGAAGAGTCTCTATTCTTGTACTTATGGAGGCATTGTGCCTTTTGTATTTAATTCCGATGCGATTTCTGTGTTTCATCGTCATTGTGAAGGTCCAAGGAATACATTGAACCGGCAGTGGTGTATCGGAAACTAATACGGGTCTCACAGCAAAGGATCAAAGCACAGCCTCTAAGAGGTCTCACTCTTCTTGCACTTAAGGCGGCATTGAGCCTTTTCTATTTAATTCCGATCTAATTTCAGTGTTTCATCGTCAATGTGTATGTCCAAGGAATACATTGAACCTGCTGTGGTGTATCGCAAACTAATACTGGTCTCACAGGGAATGCTCAAAATACCGACTGTAAGAAGAGTCTCTATTCATGTACTTATGGAGGCATTGTGCCTTTTGTATTTAATTCCGATGCGATTTCTGTGTTTCATCGTCAATGTGAAGGTCCGAGGAATACATAGAACCTGCAGTGGTGTAAAGGAAACTAATACTGGTCTCACAGGAAAGGATCAAAGCACAGACTCTATGAAGTCTCACACTTCTTGCACTTAAGGCGGCATTGAGCCTTTTTTATTTAATTCCGATCTAATTTCAGCGTTTCATCGTCAATGTGTATGTCCAAGGAATACATTGAACCTGCAGTGGTGTATCGCAAACTAATACTGGTCTCACAGGGTGTGTTCAAAACACCGACTGTAAGAAGAGTCTCTATTCTTGTACTTAGGGAGGCATTGTGCCTTTTGTATTTAATTCCGATGCGATTTCTGTGTTTCATCGTCAATGTGAATGTTTAAGGAATACATTGAACCTGCAGTGGTGTATCGGAAACTAATACTGGTCTCACAGGAAAGGATCCAACACAGACTCTAAGAAGTCTCACTCTTCTTGCCCTTAAGGCGGCATTGAGCTTTTTTATTTAATTCCGATCTAATTTCAGTGTTTCATCGTCAATGTGTATGTAAAAGGAATACATTGAACCTGCAGTGGTGTATCGGAAACTAATACTGGTCTCATAGGAAAGGATCAAAGCACCGACTATAAGAAGTCTCACTCCTTTTGCACTTAAGGTGGCATTGTGCCTTTTGTATTTATTTCCGATGCGACTTCTGTGTTTCATCGTCAATGTGAAGGTCCAAGGAATACATAGAACCTGCAGTGGTGTATCGGAAACTAATACTGGTCTCACAGGAAAGGATCAAAGCACAGACTCTAAGAAGTCTCACTCTTCGTGCACTTAAGATGGCATTGAGCCTTTTTTATTTAATTCCGATCTAATTTCAGTGTTTCATCGTCAATGTTTATGTCCAAGGAATACATTGAACCTGCAGTGGTGTATCGCAAACTAGTACTGGTCTCACAGGGAGTGCTCAAAACACCGACTGTAAGGAGAGTCTCTATTCCTGTACTTATGGATGCATTGTGCCTTTTGTATGTAATTCCGATGCGATTTCTGTGTTTCATCGTCAATGTGAAGGTCCAAAGAATACATTGAACCTGCAGTGGTGTATCGGAAACTAATACTGGTCTCACAGGAAAGGATCAAAGCACAGACTCTAAGAAGTCTCACTCTTCTTGCACTTAAGGCGGCATTGAGCCTTTTTTATTTAATTCCGATCTAATTTCAGTGTTTCATCGTCGATGTGAATGTCCAAGGAATACATTGAACCTGCAGTGGTGTATCGCAAACTAATACTGGCCTCACAGGAAGTGCTTTAAAACACCGACTGTAAGAAGAGTCTCTATTCTTGTACTTATGGCGGCATTGTGCCTTTTGTATTTAATTCCGATGCGATTTCTGTGTTTCATCGTCAATGTGAAGGTCCAAGGAAAACATTGAACCTGCAGTGGTGTATCGGAAACTAATACTGGTCTCACAGGACATGATCAAAGCACAGACTCTAAGAAGTCTCACTCTTCTTGCACTTAAGGCGGCATTGAGCCTTTTTTATTTAATTCCGATCTAATTTCAGTGTTTCATCGTCAATGTGTATGTCCAAGGAATACATTGAACCTGCAGTGGTGTATCGAAAACTAATACTGGCCTCACAGGGAGTGCTCAAAACACCGACTGTAAGAAGAGTCTCTATTCTTGTACTTATGGAGGCATTGTTCCTTTTGTATTTAATTCCGATGCGATTTCTGTTGTTCATCGCCAATGTGAAGGTCCAAGGAATACATTGAACCTGCAGTGGTGTATCGGAAACTAATACTGGTCTCACAGGAAAGGATAAGAGCGCAGACTCTAAGAAGTCTCACTCTTCTTGCACTTAAGGCGGCATTGAGCCTTTTTTATTTAATTTCGATCTAATTTCAGTGTTTCATCGTCAATGTGTATGTCCAAGGAATACATTGAACCTGCAGTGGTGTATCGAAAACTAATACTGGCCTCACAGGGAGTGCTCAAAACACCGACTGTAAGAAGAGTCTCTATTCTTGTACTTATGGAGGCATTGAGCCTTTTTTATTTAATTCCGATCTAATTTCAGTGTTTCATCGTCAATGTGTATTTCCAAGGAATACATTCAACCTGCAGTGGTGTATCGCAAACTAATACTGGTCTCACAGGGAGTGCTCAAATCACCGACTGTAAGAAGAGTCTCTATTCTTGTACTTATGGAGGCATTGTGCCTTTTGTATTTAATTCCGATGCGATTTCTGTGTTTCATCGTCAATGTGAAGGTCCAAGGAATATATTGAACCTGCAGTGGTGTATCGGAAAGTAATACTGGTCTCACAGGAAAGGATCAAAGCACAGACTCAAAGAAGTCTCACTCTTGTTACACTTAAGGCGGCATTGAGCCTATTTTATTTAATTCTGATCTAATTTCAGAGTTTCATCGTCAATGTGTATGTCCAAGGAATACATTGAACCTGCAGTGGTGTATCGCAAACACATACTGGTCTCACAGGGAGTGCTCAAAACACCAACTGTAAGAAGAGTATCTATTCTTGTACTTATGGAGGCATTGTTCCTTTTGTATTTAATTCCGATGCGAT
Source organism: Schistocerca serialis cubense (assembly GCF_023864345.2). Lineage (NCBI taxonomy): Eukaryota > Metazoa > Arthropoda > Insecta > Orthoptera > Acrididae > Schistocerca > Schistocerca serialis. Next base: position 27,976,094 of record NC_064643.1, read on the forward strand.
TTCTGTTGTTCATCGCCAATGTGAAGGTCCAAGGAATACATTGAACCTGCAGTGGTGTATCGGAAACTAATACTGGTCTCACAGGAAAGGATAAGAGCACAGACTCTAAGAAGTCTCACTCTTCTTGCACTAAAGGCGGCATTGAGCCTTTTTTATTTAATTTCGATCTAATTTCAGTGTTTTATCGTCAATGTGTATGTCCAAGGAATACATTGAACCTGCAGTGGTGTATCGCAAACTAATACTGGTCTCACAGGGAGTGCTCAAAACACCGACTGTAATAAGAGTCTCTATTCTTGTACTTATGGAGGCAATGTGCTTTTTGTATTTAATTTCGATGCGATTTCTGTGTTTCATCGTCAATGTGAAGGTCCAAGGAATACATTGAACCTGCAGTGGTGTATCGGAGACTAACACTGGTCTCACAGGAAAGGATCAAAGCACAGACTCTCAGAAGTCTCACTCTTCTTGCACTTAAGGCACCATTGAGCCTTTTTTATTTAATTCCGATCTAATTTCAGTGTTTCATCGTCAATGTGTATGTCCAAGGAATACATTGAACCTGCAGTGGTGTATCGAAAACTAATACTGGCCTCACAGGGAGTGCTCAAAACACCGACTGTAAGAAGAGTCTCTATTCTTGTACTTATGGAGGCATTGAGCCTTTTTTATTTAATTCCGATCTAATTTCAGTGTTTCATCGTCAATGTGTATTTCCAAGGAATACATTGAACCTGCAGTGGTGTATCGCCAACTAATACTGGTCTCACAGGGAGTGCTCAAAACACCGACTGTAAGAAGAGTGTCTATTCATGTACTTATGGAGGCATGGTGCCACTTGTATTTAATTCCGATGCGATTTCTGTGTTTCATCATCAATGTGAAGGTCCGAGGAATACATAGAACCTGCAGTGGTGTATCGGAAACTAATACTGGTCTCACAGGAAAGGATCAAAGCACAGAATCTATGAAGTCTCACTCTTCTTGCACTTAAGGCGGCATTGAACCTTTTTTATTTAATTCCGATCTAATTTCAGCGTTTCATCGTCAATGTGTATGGCCAAGGAATACATTGAACCTGCAGTGGTGTATCGCAAACTAATACTGGTCTCACAGGGAGTGTTCAAAACACCGACTGTAAGAAGAGTCTCTATTCTTGTACTTAGGGAGGCATTGTGCCTTTTGTATTTAATTCCGATGCGATTTCTGTGTTTCATCGTCAATGTGAATGTCCAAGGAATACATTGAACCTGCAGTGGTGTATCGGAAACTAATACTGGTCTCACAGGAAAGGATCCAACACAGACTCTAAGAAGTCTCACTCTTCTTGCCCTTAAGGCGGCATTGAGTTTTTTTATTTAATTCCGATCTAATTTCAGTGTTTCATCGTCAATGTGTGTGTAAAAGGAATACATTGAACCTGCAGTGGTGTATCGGAAACTAATACTAGTCTCACAGGAAAGGATCAAAGCACAGACTCTAAGAAGTCTCACTCTTCTTGCACTTAAGGCGGCATTGAGCCTTTTTTATTTAATTCCGATCTAATTTCTGTGTTTCATCGTCAATGTGTATGTCCAAGGAATACATTGAACCTCCAGTGGTGTTTCGCAAACTAATACTGGTCTCACAGGGAGTGCTCAAAACACCGACTGTAAGAAGAGTCTCTATTCTTGTACTTATGGCGGCATTGTGCCTTTTGTATTTAATTCCGATGCGATTTCTGTGTTTCATCGTCAATGTGAAGGTCCAAGGAATACATTGAAACTGCAGTGGTGTATCGGAAACTAATACTGGTCTCACAGGAAAGGATCAAAGCACAGACTCTAAGAAGTCTCACTCTTCTTGCACTTAAGGCGGCATTGAGCCTTTTTTATTTAATTTCGATCTAATTTCAGTGTTTCATCGTCAATGTGTATGTCCAAGGAATACATTGAACCTGCAGTGGTGTATCGCAAACTAATACTGGTCTCACAGGGAGAGCTCAAAACACCGACTGTAAGAAGAGTCTCTATTCTTGTACTTATGGAGGCAATGTGCCTTTTGTATTTAATTCCGATGCGATTTCTGTGTTTCATCGTCAATGTGAAGGTCCAAGGAATACATTGAACCTGCAGTGGTGTATCGGAGACTAATACTGGTCTCACAGGAAAGGATCAAAGCGCAGTCTCTCAGAAGTCTCACTCTTCTTGCACTTAAGGCGGCATTGAGCCTTTTTTATTTAATTCCGATCTAATTTCAGTGTTTCATCGTCAATGTGTATGTCCAAGGAATACATTGAACCTGCAGTGGTGTATCGCAAACTAATACTGGTCTCACAGGGAGTGCTCAAAACACCGACTGTAAGAGGAGTCTCTATTCTTGTACTTATGGAGGCATTGAGCCTTTTTTATTTAATTCCGATCTAATTTCAGTGTTTCATCGTCAATGTGTATTTCCAAGGTATACATTGAACCTGCAGTGGTGTATCGCCAACTAATACTGGTCTCACAGGTTGTGCTCAAAACACCGACTGTAAGAAGAGTCTCTATTCTTGTACTTATGGAGGCATTGTGCCTTTTGTATTTAATTCCGATGCGATTTCTGTGTTTCATCGTCAATGTGAAGGTCCAAGGAATACATAGAACCTGCAGCGGTGTATCGGAAACTAATACTGGTCTCACAGGAAAGGATCAAAGCACAAACTCTAAGAAGTCTCACTCTTCTTGCACTTAAGGCGGCATTGAGCCTTTTTTATTTAATTCCGATCTAAGTTCAGTGTTTCATCGTCAATGTGTATGTCCAAGGATTACATTGAACCTGCAGTGGTGTATCGCAAACTAATACTGGTCTCACAGGGAGTGCTCAAACCACCGACTGTAAGAAGGGTCTCTATTCTTGTACTTAAGAGGCATTGTGCATTTTGTATTTAATTCCGATGCGATTTCTGTGTTTCATCGTCAATGTGAAGGTCCAAGGAATACATTGAACCTGCAGTGGTGTATCGGAAACTAATACTGGTCTCACAGGAAAGGATCAAAGCACAGACTCTAAGAAGTCTCACTCTTCTTGCACGTAAGGCGGCATTTAGATTTTTTTATTTAATTCCGATCTAATTTCAGTGTTTCATCGTCAATGTGTATGTCCAATGAATACATTGACCCTGCACTGGTGTATCGCAAACTAATACTGGTCTCACAGGGAGTGCTCAAAACACCGACTGGAAGAAGAGTCTCTATTCTTGTACTTATGGAGGCATTGTGCCTTTTGTATTTAATTCCGATGCGATTTCTGTGTTTCATCGTCATTGTGAAGGTCCAAGGAATACATTGAACCGGCAGTGGTGTATCGGAAACTAATACGGGTCTCACAGCAAAGGATCAAAGCACAGCCTCTAAGAGGTCTCACTCTTCTTGCACTTAAGGCGGCATTGAGCCTTTTCTATTTAATTCCGATCTAATTTCAGTGTTTCATCGTCAATGTGTATGTCCAAGGAATACATTGAACCTGCTGTGGTGTATCGCAAACTAATACTGGTCTCACAGGGAATGCTCAAAATACCGACTGTAAGAAGAGTCTCTATTCATGTACTTATGGAGGCATTGTGCCTTTTGTATTTAATTCCGATGCGATTTCTGTGTTTCATCGTCAATGTGAAGGTCCGAGGAATACATAGAACCTGCAGTGGTGTAAAGGAAACTAATACTGGTCTCACAGGAAAGGATCAAAGCACAGACTCTATGAAGTCTCACACTTCTTGCACTTAAGGCGGCATTGAGCCTTTTTTATTTAATTCCGATCTAATTTCAGCGTTTCATCGTCAATGTGTATGTCCAAGGAATACATTGAACCTGCAGTGGTGTATCGCAAACTAATACTGGTCTCACAGGGTGTGTTCAAAACACCGACTGTAAGAAGAGTCTCTATTCTTGTACTTAGGGAGGCATTGTGCCTTTTGTATTTAATTCCGATGCGATTTCTGTGTTTCATCGTCAATGTGAATGTTTAAGGAATACATTGAACCTGCAGTGGTGTATCGGAAACTAATACTGGTCTCACAGGAAAGGATCCAACACAGACTCTAAGAAGTCTCACTCTTCTTGCCCTTAAGGCGGCATTGAGCTTTTTTATTTAATTCCGATCTAATTTCAGTGTTTCATCGTCAATGTGTATGTAAAAGGAATACATTGAACCTGCAGTGGTGTATCGGAAACTAATACTGGTCTCATAGGAAAGGATCAAAGCACCGACTATAAGAAGTCTCACTCCTTTTGCACTTAAGGTGGCATTGTGCCTTTTGTATTTATTTCCGATGCGACTTCTGTGTTTCATCGTCAATGTGAAGGTCCAAGGAATACATAGAACCTGCAGTGGTGTATCGGAAACTAATACTGGTCTCACAGGAAAGGATCAAAGCACAGACTCTAAGAAGTCTCACTCTTCGTGCACTTAAGATGGCATTGAGCCTTTTTTATTTAATTCCGATCTAATTTCAGTGTTTCATCGTCAATGTTTATGTCCAAGGAATACATTGAACCTGCAGTGGTGTATCGCAAACTAGTACTGGTCTCACAGGGAGTGCTCAAAACACCGACTGTAAGGAGAGTCTCTATTCCTGTACTTATGGATGCATTGTGCCTTTTGTATGTAATTCCGATGCGATTTCTGTGTTTCATCGTCAATGTGAAGGTCCAAAGAATACATTGAACCTGCAGTGGTGTATCGGAAACTAATACTGGTCTCACAGGAAAGGATCAAAGCACAGACTCTAAGAAGTCTCACTCTTCTTGCACTTAAGGCGGCATTGAGCCTTTTTTATTTAATTCCGATCTAATTTCAGTGTTTCATCGTCGATGTGAATGTCCAAGGAATACATTGAACCTGCAGTGGTGTATCGCAAACTAATACTGGCCTCACAGGAAGTGCTTTAAAACACCGACTGTAAGAAGAGTCTCTATTCTTGTACTTATGGCGGCATTGTGCCTTTTGTATTTAATTCCGATGCGATTTCTGTGTTTCATCGTCAATGTGAAGGTCCAAGGAAAACATTGAAACTGCAGTGGTGTATCGGAAACTAATACTGGTCTCACAGGACATGATCAAAGCACAGACTCTAAGAAGTCTCACTCTTCTTGCACTTAAGGCGGCATTGAGCCTTTTTTATTTAATTCCGATCTAATTTCAGTGTTTCATCGTCAATGTGTATGTCCAAGGAATACATTGAACCTGCAGTGGTGTATCGCAAACAAATACTGGTCTCACAGGGAGTGCTCAAAACACCGACTGTAAGATGAGTATCTGTTCTTGTACTTATGGAGGCATTGTTCCTTTTGTATTTAATTCCGATGCGATTTCTGTGTTTCATCGCCAATGTGAAGGTCCAAGGAATACATTGAACCTGCAGTGGTGTATCGGAAACTAATACTGGTCTCACAGGAAAGGATAAGAGCGCAGACTCTAAGAAGTCTCACTCTTCTTGCACTTAAGGCGGCATTGAGCCTTTTTTATTTAATTTCGATCTAATTTCAGTGTTTCATCGTCAATGTGTATGTCCAAGGAATACATTGAACCTGCAGTGGTGTATCGCAAACTAATACTGGTCTCACAGGGAGTGCTCAAAACACCGACTGTAAGAGCAGTCTCTATTCTTGTACTTATGGAGGCAATGTGATTTTTGTATTTAATTCCGATGCGATTTCTGCGTTTCATTGTCAATGTGAAGGTCCAAGGAATACATTGAACCAGCAGTGGTGTATCGGAGACTAATACTGGTCTCACAGGAAAGGATCAAAGCACAGACTCTCAGAAGTCTCACTCTTCTTGCACTTAAGGCGGCATTGAGCCTTTTTATTTAATTCCGATCTAATTTCAGTGTTTCATCTTCAATGTGGATGTCCAAGGAATACATTGAACCTACAGTGGTGTATCGATAACTAATACTGGTCTCACAGGGAGTGCTCAAAACACCGACTGTAAGAAGAGTCTCTATTCTTGTACTTATGGAGGCATTGAGCCTTTTTTATTTAATTCCGATCTAATTTCAGTGTTTCTTCGTCAATGTGTATTTCCAAGGAATACATTGAACCTGCAGTGGTGTATCGCCAACTAATACTGGTCTCACAGGGAGTGCTCAAAACACCGACTGTAAGAAGAGTCTCTATTCTTGTACTTATGGAGGCATTGTGCTTTTTGTATTTAATTCCGATGCGATTTCTGTGTTTCATCGTCAATGTGAAGGTCCAAGGAATACATAGAACCTGCAGTGGTGTATCGGAAACTAATACTGGTCTCACAGGAAAGGATCAAAGCACAGACTCTAAGAAGTCTCACTCTTCTTGCACTTAAGGCGGCATTGAGCCTTTTTTATTTAATTCCGATCTAATTTCAGTGTTTCATTGTCAATGTGTATGTCCAAGGATTACATTGAACCTGCAGTGGTGTATCGCAAACTAATACTGGTCTCACAGGGAGAGCTCAAACCACCGACTGTAAGAAGAGTCTCTATTCTTGTACTTAAGAGGCATTGTGCATTTTGTATTTAATTCCGATGCGATTTCTGTGTTTCATCGTCAATGTGAAGGTCCAAGGAATACATTGAACCTGCAGTGGTGTATCGGAAACTAATACTGGTCTCACAGGAAAGGATCAAAGCACAGACTCTAAGAAGTCTCACTCTTCTTGCACTTAAGGCGGCATTTAGCCTTTTTTATTTAATTCCGATCTAATTTCAGTGTTTCATCGTCAATGTGTATGTCCAATGAATACATTGACCCTGGACTGCTGTATCGCAAACTAATACTGGTCTCACAGGGAGTGCTCAAAACACCGACTGTAAGAAGAGTCTCTATTCTTGTACTTATGGAGGCATTGTGCCTTTTGTATTTAATTCCGATGCGATTTCTGTGTTTCATCGTCATTGTGAAGGTCCAAGGAATACATTGAACCGGCAGTGGTGTATCGGAAACTAATACTGGTCTCACAGGAAAGGATCAAAGCACAGGCTCTAAGAGGTCTCACTCTTCTTGCACTTAAGGCGGCATTGAGCCTTTTTTATTTAATTCCGATCTAATTTCAGTGTTTCATCGTCAATGTGTATGTCCTAGGAATACATTGAACCTGCTGTGGTGTTTCGCAAACTAATACTGGTCTCACAGGGAGTGCTCAAAACACCGACTGTAAGAAGAGTCTCTATTCTTGTACTTATGGCGGCATTGTGCCTTTTGTATTTAATTCCGATGCGATTTCTGTGTTTCATCGTCAATGTGAAGGTCCAAGGAATACATTGAAACTGCAGTGGTGTATCGGAAACTAATACTGGTCTCACAGGAAAGGATCAAAGCACAGACTCTAAGAAGTCTCACTCTTCTTGCACTTAAGGCGGCATTGTGCCTTTTTTATTTAATTCCGATCCAATTTCAGTGTTTCATCGTCAATGTGTATGTCCAAGGAATACATTGAACCTGCAGTGGTGTATCGCAAACTAATGCTGGTCTCACAGGGAGTGTTAAAATCACCGACTGTAAGAAGAGTCTCTATTCTTGTACTTATGGAGGCATTGTGCCTTTTGTATTTAATTCCGATGCGATTTCTGTGTTTCATCGTCAATGTGAAAGTCCAAGAAATATATTGAACCTGCAGTGGTGTATCTGAAAGTAATACTGGTCTCACAGGAAAGGATCAAAGCACAGACTCTAAGAAGTCTCACTCTTGTTACACTTAAGGCGGCATTGAGCCTATTTTATTTAATTCTGATCTAATTTCAGAGTTTCATCGTCAATGTGTATGTCCAAGGAATACATTGAACCTGCAGTGGTGTATCGCAAACAAATACTGGTCTCACAGGGAGTGCTCAAAACACCGACTGTAAGAAGAGTATCTATTCTTGTACTTATGGAGGCATTGTTCCTTTTGTATTTAATTCCGATGCGATTTCTGTTGTTCATCGCCAATGTGAAGGTCCAAGGAATACATTGAACCTGCAGTGGTGTATCGGAAACTAATACTGGTCTCACAGGAAAGGATAAGAGCACAGACTCTAAGAAGTCTCACTCTTCTTGCACTTAAGGCGGCATTGAGCCTTTTTTATTTAATTTCGATCTAATTTCAGTGTTTCATCGTCAATGTGTATGTCCAAGGAATACATTGAACCTGCAGTGGTGTATCGCAAACTAATCCTGGTCTCACAGGGAGTGCTCAAAAACACCGAGTGTAAGAAGAGTCTCTATTCTTGTACTTATGGAGGCCATGTGCCTTTTGTATTTAATTCCGATGCGATTTCTGTGTTTCATCGTCAATGTGAAGGTCCAAGGAATACATTGAACCTGCAGTGGTGTATCGGAGACTAATACTGGTCTCACAGGAAAGGATCAAAGCACAGACTCTCAGAAGTCTCACTCTTCTTGCACTTAAGGCGGCATTGAGCCTTTATTATTTAATTCCGATCTAATTTCAGTGTTTCATCGTCAATGTGTATGTCCAAGGAATACATTGAACCTGCAGTGGTGTATCGAAAACTAATACTGGTCTCACAGGGAGTGCTCAAAACACCGACTGTAAGAAGAGTCTCTATTCTTGTACTTATGGAGGCATTGAGCCTTTTTTATTTAATTCCGATCAAATTTCAGTGTTTCATCGTCAATGTGTACTTCCAAGGAATACATTGAACCTGCAGTGGTGTATCGCCAACTAATACTGGTCTCACAGGTTGTGCTCAAAACACCGACTGTAAGAAGAGTCTCTATTCTTGTACTTATGGAGGCATTGTGCCTTTTGTATTTAATTCCGATGCGATTTCTGTGTTTCATCGTCAATGTGAAGGTCCAAGGAATACATAGAACCTGCAGTGGTGTATCGGAAACTATTACTGGTCTCGCAGGAAAGGATCAAAACACAGACTCTAAGAAGTCTCACTCTTCTTGCACTTAAGGCGGCATTGAGCCTTTTTTATTTAATTCCGATCTAATTTCAGTGTTTCATCGTCAATGTGTATGTCCAATGAATACATTGACCCTGCACTGGTGTATCGCAAACTAATACTGGTCTCACAGGGAGTGCTCAAAACACCGACTGGAAGAAGAGTCTCTATTCTTGTACTTATGGAGGCATTGTGCCTTTTGTATTTAATTCCGATGCGATTTCTGTGTTTCATCGTCATTGTGAAGGTCCAAGGAATACATTGAACCGGCAGTGGTGTATCGGAAACTAATACTGGTCTCACAGGAAAGGATCAAAGCACAGCCTCTAAGAGGTCTCACTCTTCTTGCACTTAAGGCGGCATTGAGCCTTTTTTATATAATTCCGATCTAATTTCAGTGTTTCATCGTCAATGTGTATGTCCAAGGAATACATTGAACCTGCTGTGGTGTATCGCAAACTAATACTGGTCTCACAGGGAATGCGCAAAATACCGACTGTAAGAAGAGTCTCTATTCATGTACTTATGGAGGGATTGTGCCACTTGTATTTAATTCCGATGCGATTTTTGTGTTTCATCGTCAATGTGAAGGTCCGAGGAATACATAGAACCTGCAGTGGTGTATCGGAAACTAATACTGGTCTCACAGGAAAGGATCAAAGCACAGACTCTATGAAGTCTCACTCTTCTTGCACTTAAGGCGTCATTGAGACTTTTATATTTAATTCCGATCTAATTTCAGCGTTTCATCGTCAATGTGTATGTCCAAGGAATACATTGAACCTGCAGTGGTGTATCGCAAACTAATACTGGTCTCACAGGGAGTGTTCAAAACACCGACTGTAAGAAGAGTCTCTATTCTTGTACTTAGGGAGGCATTGTGCGTTTTGTATTTAATTCCGATGCGATTTCTGTGTTTCATCGTCAATGGGAATGTCCAAGGAATACATTGAACCTGCAGTGGTGTATCGGAAACTAATACTGGTCTCACAGGAAAGGATCCAACACAGACTCTAAGAAGTCTCACTCTTCTTGCCCTTAAGGCGGCATTGAGCTTTTTTATTTAATTCCGATCTAATTTCTGTGTTTCATCGTCAATGTGTATGTCCAAAGAATACATTGAACCTGCAGTGGTGTATCGCAAACTAACACTGGTCTCACAGGGAGTGCTCAAAACACCGACTGTAAGAATAGTCTCTATTCTTGTACGTATGGAGGCATTGTGCCTATTGTATTTAATTCCGATGCGATTTCTGTGTTTCATCGTCAATGTGAAGGTCCAAGGAATACATTGAACCTGCAGTGGTGTATCGGAAACTAATACCGGTCTCACAGGAAAGGATCAAAGCACAGACTATAAGAAGTAACACTCTTCCTGCACTTAAGGCGGCACTGAGCCTTTCTTATTTAATTCCGATCTAATTTCAGTGTGTCATCGTCAATGTGTATGTCCAAGGCATACATGGAACCTGCAGTGGTGTATCGCAAACTAATACTGGTCTCACAGGTAGTGCTCAAAACACCGACTGTAAGAAGAGTCTCTATTCTTGTACTTATGGAGGCATTGTGCCTGTTGTATTTAATTCCGATGCGATTTCTGTGTTTCATCGTCAATGTGAATGTCCAAGGAATACATTGAACCTGCAGTGGTGTATCGGTAACTAATACTGGTCTCACAGGAGAGGATCAAAGCACAGACTCTAAGAAGTCTCACTCTTCTTGCGCTTAAGGCGGCATTGAGCCTTTTTTATTTAATTCCGATCTAATTTCAGTGTTTCATCGTCAATGGGTATGTCCAAGGAATACATTGAACCTGCCGTGGTGTATCGCAAACTAATACTGGTCTCACAGGGAGTGCTCAAAACACCGACTGTAAGAAGAGTCTCTATTCTTGTACTTATGGAGGCATTGTTCCTTTTGTATTTAATTCCAACGCGATTTCTAAGTTTCATCGTCAATGAGAAAGTCCAAGGATTACATTGAACCTGCAGTGGTGTATCGGAAACTAATACTGGTCTCACAGAAAAGGATCAAAGCACAGACTATAAGAAGTCTCACTCTTCTTGCACTTAAGTCGGCATTGTGCCTTTTGTATTTAATTCGATGCGATTTCTGTGTTTCATCGTCAATGTGTATGTCCAAGGAATACATTGAACCAGCAGTGGTGTATCGGAAACTAATACTGGTCTCACAGAAAAGGATCAATGCACAGACTCTAAGAAGTCTCACTCTTCTTGCACTTAAGGCGGCATTGTGCCTGTTGTATTTATCTCCGATGTGATTTCTGTGTTTCATCTTCAATGTGAAGGTCCAAGGAATACATTGAATCTGCAGTGGTGTATCGAAAAACTAATACTGGTCTCACAGTAAAGGATCAAAGCACAGACTCTAAGAAGTCTCACTGTTCTTGCACCTAAGGCGGCATTGGGCCTTTTGTATTTAATTCCGATGTGATTTCTGTGTTTCATCGTCAATGTGAAGATCCACGGAATACATTGAACCTGCAGTGGTGTATCGGAAACTAATCCTGGTCTCACAGGAAAGGATCAAATCACAGACTCTGAGAAGTCTCACTCTTCTTGCACTTAAGGCGGCATTGAGCCTTTTTTATTTAATTCCGATCTAATTTCAGTGTTTCATCGTCAATATATATGTCCAAGGAATATATTGAACCTGCAGTGGTGTGTCACAAACTAATACTGGTCTCACAGGGAGTGCACAAAACACCGACTGTAAGAAGAGTCTCTATTCTTGTACTTATGGAGGAATTGTGCCTTTTGTATTTAATTCCGACGCAATTTCTGTGTTTCATCGTCAATGTGAAGGTCCAAGAATTACATTGAAATTGCAGTGGTGTATCGGAAACTAATACTGGTCACACAGGAAAGAATCAAAGCACAGATTATAAGAAGTCTCACTCTTCTTGCACTTATGGCGGCATTGAGCCTTTTTTATTTCATTCCGATCTAATTTCAGTGTTTAATCGTTAGTGTGTATGTCGAAGGAATACATTGAACCTGCAGTGGTGTATCGGAAACTAATATTGGTCCCACAGGAAAGGATCAAAGCACAGACTATAAGAAGTCTCACTCTTCTTGCACTTAAGTCAGCATTGTGCCTTTTGTATTTAATTCCGATGCGATTTCTGTGTTTCATCGTCAATCTGAAGGTCCAAGGAATGCATTGAACCTGCAGTCGTGTATCGCAAACTAATACTGGTCCCACAGGGAGTGCTCAAAACACCGACTGTAAGAAGAGTCTCAATTCTTGTACTTATGGAGGCCAAGTGCCTTTTGTATTTAATTCTGACGCGATTTCTGTGTTTCATCGTCAATGTGAAGGTCCAAGGATTACATTGAAATTGCAGTGGTGTATCGGAAACTAATAATGGTCTCGCAGGAAAGGATCAAAGCACAGACTATAAGAAGTCTCACTCTTCTTGCAATTAAGGCGGCATTGAGCCTTTTTTATTTAATTCCGATATAATTTCAGTGTTTCATCGTCAATGTGTATGTCCAAGGAATACATTGAACCTGCAGTGGTGTATCGGAAACTAATACTGGTCTCATAGGGAATGCTCAAAACAATAACTGTAAGAAGTGTGTCTATTCTTGTACTTAAGGCTGCATTGTGCCTTTTGTATTTAATTCTGACGCGATTTCGGAATTTCGTAGTCAATGTGAAGGTCAAAGGAATACATTGAACCGGCAGTGGTGTGTCGGAAACTAATACTGGTCTCACACGGAATGATCAAAACACCGACTGTAAGAAGAGTCTCTGTTCTTGCACTTAAGTCGGCATTGTGCCTTTTGTAACTAATTCCGATGCGATCTCTGTGTTTCATCGTCAATGTGAAGGTCCAAGTAACGCATTGAACCTGCAGTGGAGTATCGGAAACTAATACTGGTCTCACAGGAAAGGATCAATGCACAGACTCTAAGATGTCTCACTCTTCTTGCACTTAAGGCGGCATTGTGCCTTTTGTATTTAATTCCGATGCGATTTCTGTGTTTCATCGTCAATGTGAAGGTCCAAGGAATACATTGAACCTGCAGTGGTGTATCGGAAACTATTACTGGCCTCACAGGTAAGGATCAAAGCACAGACTCTAAGAAGTCTCACTCTTCTTGCACTTAAGGTGGCATTGTGCCTTTTGCATTTAATTCCGATGTAATTTCAGTGTTTCATCGTCAATGTGTATGTCCAAGGAATACATTGAACCTGCAGTGGTGTATCGGAAACTAATACTGGTCTCACAGGGAATGCTCAAAACACCGATTGTAGAAGAGTTTTACTCTTGTACTTAAGGCTGCATTGTGCGTTTTGAATTTAATTCCACGCGATTTCTGAGTTTCATCGTCAATGTGAAGGTCCAAGGAATACATTGAACCTGCAGTGGTGTATCGGAAACTATTACTGGTCTCACTGGTAAGGATCAAAGCACAGCCCCTAAGAGGTCTCACTCTTCTTGCACTTAAGGCGGCATTGAGCCTTTTTTATATAATTCCGATCTAATTTCAGTGTTTCATCGTCAATGTGTATGTCCAAGGAATACATTGAACCTGCTGTGGTGTATCGCAAACTAATACTGGTCTCACAGGGAATGCTCAAAATACCGACTGTAAGAAGAGTCTCTATTCATGTACTTATGGAGGCATTGTGCCACTTGTATTTAATTCCGATGCGATTTCTGTGTTTCATCGTCAATGTGAAGGTCCGAGGAATACTTAGAACCTGCAGTGGTGCATCGGAAACTAATACTGGTCTCACAGGAAAGGATCAAAGCACAGACTCTAAGAAGTCTCACTCTTCTTGCACTTAAGGCGGCATTGAGCCTTTTTTATTTAATTCCGATCCAATTTCAGTGTTTCATCGTCAATGTGTATGTCCAAGGAATACATTGAACCTGCAGTGGTGTATCGCAAACTAATGCTGGTCTCACAGGGAGTGCTCAAATCACCGACTGTAAGAAGAGTCTCTATTCTTGTACTTATGGAGGCATTGTGCCTTTTGTATTTAATTCCGATGCGATTTCTGTGTTTCATCGTCAATGTGAAAGTCCAAGAAATATATTGAACCTGCAGTGGTGTATCTGAAAGTAATACTGGTCTCACAGGAAAGGATCAAAGCACAGACTCTAAGAAGTCTCACTCTTGTTACACTTAAGGCGGCATTGAGCCTATTTTATTTAATTCTGATCTAATTTCAGAGTTTCATCGTCAATGTGTATGTCCAAGGAATACATTGAACCTGCAGTGGTGTATCGCAAACAAATACTGGTCTCACAGGGAGTGCTCAAAACACCGACTGTAAGAAGAGTATCTATTCTTGTACTTATGGAGGCATTGTTCGTTTTGTATTTAATTCCGATGCGATTTCTGTTGTTCATCGCCAATGTGAAGGTCCAAGGAATACATTGAACCTGCAGTGGTGTATCGGAAACTAATACTGGTCTCACAGGAAAGGATAAGAGCACAGACTCTAAGAAGTCTCACTCTTCTTGCACTTAAGGCGGCATTGAGCCTTTTTTATTTAATTTCGATCTAATTTCAGTGTTTCATCGTCAATGTGTATGTCCAAGGAATACATTGAACCTGCAGTGGTGTATCGCAAACTAATACTGGTCTCACAGGGAGTGCTCAAAAACACCGAGTGTAAGAAGAGTCTCTATTCTTGTACTTATGGAGGCCATGTGCCTTTTGTATTTAATTCCGATGCGATTTCTGTGTTTCATCGTCAATGTGAAGGTCCAAGGAATACATTGAACCTGCAGTGGTGTATCGGAGACTAATACTGGTCTCACAGGAAAGGATCAAAGCACAGACTCTCAGAAGTCTCACTCTTCTTGCACTTAAGGCGGCATTGAGCCTTTTTTATTTAATTCCGATCTAATTTCAGTGTTTCATCGTCAATGTGTATGTCCAAGGAATACATTGAACCTGCAGTGGTGTATCGAAAACTAATACTGGTCTCACAGGGAGTGCTCAAAACACCGACTGTAAGAAGAGTCTCTATTCTTGTACTTATGGAGGCATTGAGCCTTTTTTATTTAATTCCGATCTAATTTCAGTGTTTCATCGTCAATGTGTATTTCCAAGGAATACATTGAACCTGCAGTGGTGTATCGCCAACTAATACTGGTCTCACAGGTTGTGCTCAAAACACCGACTGTAAGAAGAGTCTCTATTCTTGTACTTATGGAGGCATTGTGCCTTTTGTATTTAATTCCGATGCGATTTCTGTGTTTCATCGTCAATGTGAAGGTCCAAGGAATACATAGAACCTGCAGTGGTGTATCGGAAACTAATACTGGTCTCGCAGGAAAGGATCAAAGCACAGACTCTAAGAAATCTCACTCTTCTTGCACTTAAGGCGGCATTGAGCCTTTTTTATTTAATTCCGATCTAATTTCAGTGTTTCATCGTCAATGTGTATGTCCAATGAATACATTGACCCTGCACTGGTGTATCGCAAACTAATACTGGTCTCACAGGGAGTGCTCAAAACACCGACTGGAAGAAGAAACTCTATTCTTGTACTTAGGGAGGCATTGTGCCTTTTGTATTTAATTCCGAAGCGATTTCTGTGTTTCATCGTCATTGTGAAGGTCCAAGGAATACATTGAACCGGCAGTGGTGTATCGGAAACTAATACTGGTCTCACAGGAAAGGATCAAAGCACAGCCTCTGAGAGGTCTCACTCTTCTTGCACTTAAGGCGGCATTGAGCCTTTTTTATATAATTCCGATCTAATTTCAGTGTTTCATCGTCAATGTGTATGTCCAAGGAATACATTGAACCTGCTGTGGTGTATCGCAAACTAATACTGGTCTCACAGGGAATGCGCAAAATACCGACTGTAAGAAGAGTCTCTATTCATGTATATATGGAGTGATTGTGCCACTTGTATTTAATTCCGATGCGATTTTTGTGTTTCATCGTCAATGTGAAGGTCCGAGGAATACATAGAACCTGCAGTGGTGTATCGGAAACTAATACTGGTCTCACAGGAAAGGATCAAAGCACAGACTCTATGAAGTCTCACTCTTCTTGCACTTAAGGCGTCATTGAGCCTTTTTTATTTAATTCCGATCTAATTTCAGCGTTTCATCGTCAATGTGTATGTCCAAGGAATACATTGAACCTGCAGTGGTGTGTCGCAAACTAATACTGGTCTCACAGGGAGTGTTCAAAACACCGACTGTAAGAAGAGTCTCTATTCTTGTACTTAGGGAGGCATTGTGCCTTTTGTATTTAATTCCGATGCGATTTCTGTGTTTCATCGTCAATGGGAATGTCCAAGGAATACATTGAACCTGCAGTGGTGTATCGGAAACTAATACTGGTCTCACAGGAAAGGATCCAACACAGACTCTAAGAAGTCTCACTCTTCTTGCCCTTAAGGCGACATTGAGCTTTTTTATTTAATTCCGATCTAATTTCTGTGTTTCATCGTCAATGTGTATGTCCAAAGAATACATTGAACCTGCAGTGGTGTATCGCAAACTAACACTGGTCTCACAGGGAGTGCTCAAAACACCGACTGTAAGAATAGTCTCTATTCTTGTACGTATGGAGGCATTGTGCCTATTGTATTTAATTCCGATGCGATTTCTGTGTTTCATCGTCAATGTGAAGGTCCAAGGAATACATTGAACCTGCAGTGGTGTATCGGAAACTAATACCGGTCTCACAGGAAAGGATCAAAGCACAGACTATAAGAAGTAACACTCTTCCTGCACTTAAGGCGGCACTGAGCCTTTCTTATTTAATTCCGATCTAATTTCAGTGTGTCATCGTCAATGTGTATGTCCAAGGCATACATGGAACCTGCAGTGGTGTATCGCAAACTAATACTGGTCTCACAGGTAGTGCTCAAAACACCGACTGTAAGAAGAGTCTCTATTCTTGTACTTATGGAGGCATTGTGCCTGTTGTATTTAATTCCGATGCGATTTCTGTGTTTCATCGTCAATGTGAATGTCCAAGGAATACATTGAACCTGCAGTGGTGTATCGGTAACTAATACTGGTCTCACAGGAGAGGATCAAAGCACAGACTCTAAGAAGTCTCACTCTTCTTGCTCTTAAGGCGGCATTGAGCCTTTTTTATTTAATTCCGATCTAATTTCAGTGTTTCATCGTCAATGGGTATGTCCAAGGAATACATTGAACCTGCCGTGGTGTATCGCAAACTAATACTGGTCTCACAGGGAGTGCTCAAAACACCGACTGTAAGAAGAGTCTCTATTCTTGTACTTATGGAGGTATTGTTCCTTTTGTATTTAATTCCAACGCGATTTCTAAGTTTCATCGTCAATGAGAAAGTCCAAGGATTGCATTGAACCTGCAGTGGTGTATCGGAAACTAATACTGGTCTCACAGAAAAGGATCAAAGTACAGACTATAAGAAGTCTCACTCTTCTTGCACTTAAGTCGGCATTGTGCCTTTTGTATTTAATTCGATGCGATTTCTGTGTTTCATCGTCAATGTGTATGTCCAAGGAATACATTGAACCAGCAGTGGTGTATCGGAAACTAATACTGGTCTCACAGAAAAGGATCAATGCACAGACTCTAAGAAGTCTCACTCTTCTTGCACTTAAGGCGGCATTGTGCCTGTTGTATTTATCTCCGATGTGATTTCTGTGTTTCATCTTCAATGTGAAGGTCCAAGGAATACATTGAATCTGCAGTGGTGTATCGAAAAACTAATACTGGTCTCACAGGAAAGGATCAAAGCACAGACTCTAAGAAGTCTCACTGTTCTTGCACCTAAGGCGGCATTGGGCCTTTTGTATTTAATTCCGATGTGATTTCTGTGTTTCATCGTCAATGTGAAGATCCAAGGAATACATTGAACCTGCAGTGGTGTATCGGAAACTAATCCTGGTCTCACAGGAAAGGATCAAATCACAGACTCTGAGAAGTCTCACTCTTCTTGCACTTAAGGCGGCATTGAGCCTTTTTTATTTAATTCCGATCTAATTTCAGTGTTTCATCGTCAATATGTATGTCCAAGGAATATATTGAACCTGCAGTGGTGTGTCACAAACTAATACTGGTCTCACAGGGAGTGCACAAAACACCGACTGTAAGAAGAGTCTCTATTCTTGTACTTATGGAGGAATTGTGCCTTTTGTATTTAATTCCGACGCAATTTCTGTGTTTCATCGTCAATGTGAAGGTCCAAGAATTACATTGAAATTGCAGTGGTGTATCGGAAACTAATACTGGTCACACAGGAAAGAATCAAAGCACAGATTATAAGAAGTCTCACTCTTCTTGCACTTATGGCGGCATTGAGCCTTTTTTATTTCATTCCGATCTAATTTCAGTGTTTAATCGTTAGTGTGTATGTCGAAGGAATACATTGAACCTGCAGTGGTGTAGCGGAAACTAATACTGGTCCCACAGGAAAGGATCAAAGAACAGACTATAAGAAGTCTCACTCTTCTTGCACTTAAGTCGGCATTGTGCCTTTTGTATTTAATTCCGATGCGATTTCTGTGTTTCATCTTCAATCTGAAGGTCCAAGGAATGCATTGAACCTGCAGTGGTTTATCGCAAACAAATACTGGTCCCACAGGGAGTGCTCAAAACACCGACTGTAAGAAGAGTCTCAATTCTTGTACTTATGGAGGAATTGTGCCTTTTGTATTTAATTCTGACGCGATTTCTGTGTTTCATCGTCAATGTGAAGGTCCAAGGATTACATTGAAATTGCAGTGGTGTATCGGAAACTAATAATGGTCTCACAGGAAAAGATCAAAGCACAGACTATAAGAAGTCTCACTCTTCTTGCAATTAAGGCGGCATTGAGCCTTTTTTATTTAATTCCGATATAATTTCAGTGTTTCATCGTCAATGTGTATGTCCAAGGAATACATTGAACCTGCAGTGGTGTATCGGAAACTAATACTGGTCTCATAGGGAATGCTCAAAACAATAACTGTAAGAAGTGTGTCTATTCTTGTACTTAAGGCTGCATTGTGCCTTTTGTATTTAATTCTGACGCGATTTCGGAATTTCGTAGTCAATGTGAAGGTCAAAGGTATACATTGAACCGGCAGTGGTGTGTCGGAAACTAATACTGGTCTCACACGGAATGATCAAAACACCGACTGTAAGAAGAGTCTCTGTTCTTGCACTTAAGTCGGCATTGTGCCTTTTGTAACTAATTCCGATGCGATTTCTGTGTTTCATCGTCAATGTGAAGGTCCAAGGAACGCATTGAACCTGCAGTGGAGTATCGGAAACTAATACTGGTCTCACAGGAAAGGATCAATGCACAGACTCTAAGATGTCTCACTCTTCTTGCACTTAAGGCGGCATTGTGCCTTTTGTATTTAATTCCGATGCGATTTCTGTGTTTCATCGTCAATGTGAAGGTCCAAGGAATACATTGAACCTGCAGTGGTGTATCGGAAACTATTACTGGCCTCACAGGTAAGGATCAAAGCACAGACTCTAAGAAGTCTCACTCTTCTTGCACTTAAGGCGGCATTGTGCCTTTTGCATTTAATTCCGATGTAATTTCAGTGTTTCATCGTCAATGTGTATGTCCAAGGAATACATTGAACCTGCAGTGGTGTATCGGAAACTAATACTGGTCTCACAGGGAATGCTCAAAACACCGATTGTAGAAGAGTTTTACTCTTGTACTTAAGGCTGCATTGTGCGTTTTGAATTTAATTCCACGCGATTTCTGAGATTCATCGTCAATGTGAAGGTCCAAGGAATACATTGAACCTGCAGTGGTGTATCGGAAACTATTACTGGTCTCACTGGTAAGGATCAAATCACAGCCTCTAAGAGGTCTCACTCTTCTTGCACTTAAGGCGGCATTGAGCCTTTTTTATATAATTCCGATCTAATTTCAGTGTTTCATCGTCAATGTGTATGACCAAGGAATACATTGAACCTGCTGTGGTGTATCGCAAACTAATACTGGTCTCACAGGGAATGCTCAAAATACCGACTGTAAGAAGAGTCTCTATTCATGTACTTATGGAGGCATTGTGCCACTTGTATTTAATTCCGGTGCGATTACTGTGTTTCATCGTCAATGTGAAGGTCCGAGGAATACAAAGAACTTGCAGTGGTGTATCGGAAACTAATACTGGTCTCACAGGAAAGGATCAAAGCACAGACTCTATGAAGTCTCACTCTTCTTGCACTTAAGGCGGCATTGAGCCTTTTTTATTTAATTCCGAACTAATTTCAGCGTTTCATCGTCAATGTGTATG
This sequence comes from Schistocerca serialis cubense, assembly GCF_023864345.2. Taxonomy (NCBI): domain Eukaryota; kingdom Metazoa; phylum Arthropoda; class Insecta; order Orthoptera; family Acrididae; genus Schistocerca; species Schistocerca serialis. Next base: position 27,996,231 of record NC_064643.1, read on the forward strand.
TCCAAGGAGTACATTGAACCTGCAGTGGTGTATCGCAAACTAATACTGGTCTTACAGGGAGTGTTCAAAACACCGACTGTAAGAAGAGTCTCTATTCTTGTACTTGGGGAGGCATTGTGCCTTTTGTATTTAATTCCGATGCGATTTCTGTGTTTCATCGTCAATGTGAATGTCCAAGGAATACATTGAACCTGCAGTGGTGTATCGGAAACTAATACTGGTCTCACAGGAAAGGATCCAACACAGACTCTAAGAAGTCTCACTCTTCTTGCCCTTAAGGCGGCATTGAGCTTTTTTATTTAATTCCGATCTAATTTCTGTGTTTCATCGCCAATGTGTATGTCCAAAGAATACATTGAACCTGCAGTGGTGTATCGCAAACTAACACTGGTCTCACAGGGAGTGCTCAAAACACCGACTGTAAGAATAGTCTCTATTCTTGTACGTATGGAGGCATTGTGCCTATTGTATTTAATTCCGATGCGATTTCTGTGTTTCATCGTCAATGTGAAGGTCCAAGGAATACATTGAACCTGCAGTGGTGTATCGGAAACTAATACCGGTCTCACAGGAAAGGATCAAAGCACAGACTATAAGAAGTCTCACTCTTCCTGCACTAAAGGCGGCACTGAGCCTTTCTTACTTAATTCCGATCTAATTTCAGTGTGTCATCGTCAATGTGTATGACCAAGGCATACATTGAACCTGCAGTGGTGTATCGCAAACTAATACTGGTCTCACAGGTAGTGCTCAAAACACCGACTGTAAGAAGAGTCTCTATTCTTGTACTTATGGAGGCATTGTGCCTGTTGTATTTAATTCCGATGCGATTTCTGTGTTTCATCTTCAATGTGAAGGTCCAAAGAATACAATGAACCTGCAGTGGTGTATCGAAAAACTAATACTGGTCTCACAGGAAAGGATCAAAGCACAGACTCTAAGAAGTCTCACTCTTCTTGCACTTAAGTCAGCATTGTGCCTTTTGTATTTAATTCCGATGCGATTTCTGTGTTTCATCGTCAATCTGAAGGTCCAAGGAATGCATTGAACCTGCAGTGGTGTATCGCAAACTAATACTGGTCCCACAGGGAGTGCTCAAAACACCGACTGTAAGAAGAGTCTCTATTTTTGTACTTATGGAGGCCATGTGCCTTTTGTATTTAATTCTGACGCGATTTCTGTGTTTCATCGTCAATGTGAAGGTCCAAGGATTACATTGAACCTGCAGTGGTGTATCGGAAACTAATCCTGGTCTCACAGGAAAGGATCAGATCACAGACTCTGAGAAGTCTCACTCTTCTTGCACTTAAGGCGGCATTGAGCCTTTTTTATTTAATTCCGATCTAAGTTCAGTGTTTCATCGTCAATATGTATGTCCAAGGAATATATTGAACCTGCAGTGGTGTGTCACAAACTAATACTGGTCTCACAGGGAGTGCACAAAACACCGACTGTAAGAAGAGTCTCTATTCTTGTACTTATGGAGGAATTGTGCCTTTTGTATTTAATTCCGACGCAATTTCTGTTTTTCATCGTCAATGTGAAGGTCCAAGGATTACATTGAAATTGCAGTGGCGTATCGGAAACTAATACTGGTCACACAGGAAAGAATCAAAGCACAGATTATAAGAAGTCTCACTCTTCTTGCACTTATGGCGGCATTGAACCTTTTTTATTTCATTCCGATCTAATTTCAGTGTTTAGTCGTTAGTGTGTATGTCGAAGGAATACATTGAACCTGCAGTGGTGTATCGGAAAGTAATACTGGTCCCACAGGAAAGGATCAAAGCACAGACCATAAGAAGTCTCACTCTTCTTGCACTTAAGTCGGCATTGTGCCTTTTGTATTTAATTCCGATGCGATTTCTGTGTTTCATCGTCAATCTGAAGGTCCAAGGAATGCATTGAACCTGCAGTGGTGTATCGCAAACTAATACTGGTCCCACAGGGAGTGCTCAAAACACCGACTGTAAGAAGAGTCTCTATTCTTGTACTTATGGAGGCCATGTGCCTTTTGTATTTAATTCTGACGCGATTTCTGTGTTTCATCGTCAATGTGAAGGTCCAAGGATTACATTGAAATTGCAGTGGTGTATCGGAAACTAATAATGGTCTCACAGGAAAGGATCAAAGCACAGACTATAAGAAGTCTCACTCTTCTTGCACTTAAGGCTGCATTGAGCCTTTTTTATTTAATTCCGATCTAATTTCAGTGTTTCATCGTCAATGTGTACGTCCAAGGAATACATTGAACCTGCAGTGGTGTATCGGAAACTAATACTGGTCTCATAGGGAATGCTCAAAACAATAACTGTAAGAAGTGTGTCTATTCTTGTACTTAAGGCTGCATTGTGCCTTTTGTATTTAATTCTGACGCGATTTCTGAATTTCATAGTCAATGTGAAGGTCAAAGGAATACATTGAACCTGCAGTGGTGTATCGGAAACTAATACTGGTCCCACAGGAAAGGATCAAAGCACAGACTCTAAGAGGTCTCACTCTTCTTGCACTTAAGGCGGCATTGAGCCTTTTTTATTTAATTCCGATCTAATTTCTGTGTTTCATCGTCAATGTGTATGTCCAAGGAATACATTGAACGTCCAGTGGTGTATCGCAAACTAATACTGGTCTCACAGGGAGTGCTCAAAACACCGACTGTAAGAAGAGTCTCTATTCTTGTACTTATGGCGGCATTGTGCCTTTTGTATTTAATTCCGATGCGATTTCTGTGTTTCATCGTCAATGTGAAGGTCCAAGGAATACATTGAAACTGCAGTGGTGTATCGGAAACTAATACTGGTCCCACAGGAAAGGATCAAAGCACAGACTCTAAGAAGTATCTCTCTTCTTGCACTTAAGGCGGCATTGAGCCTTTTTTATTTAATTCCGATCTAATTTCAGTGTTTCATCGTCAATGTGTATGTCCAAGGAATACATTCAACCTGCAGTGGTGTATCGCAAACTAGTACTGGTCTCACAGGGAGTTCACAAATCACCGACGGTAAGAAGAGTCTCTATTCTTGTACTTATGGAGGCATTGTGCCTTTTGTATATAATTCCGATGCGATTTCTGTGTTTCATCGTCAATGTGAAGGTCCAAGGAATACATTGAACCTGCAGTGGTGAATCGGAAAGTAATACTGGTCTCACAGGAAAGGATCAAAGCACAGACTCTAAGAAGTCTCACTCTTGTTGCACTTAAGGCGGCAGTGAGCCTATTTTATTTAATTCTGATCTAATTTCAGTGTTTCATCGTCAATGTATATGTCCAAGGAATACATTGAACCTGCAGTGGTGTATCGCAAACAAATACTGGTCTCACAGGGAGTGCTCAAAACACCGACTGTAAGAATAGTCTCTATTCTTGTACTTATGGAGGCATTGTGCCTTTTGTATTTAATTCCGATGCGATTTCTGTGTTTCATCGTCAATGTGAAGGTCCAAGGAATACATTGAACCTGCAGTGGAGTATCGCAGGCTAATACTGGTCTCACAGGAAAGGATCAAAGCACAGACTCTAAGAAGTCACACTCTTCTTGCACTTAAGGCGGCATTGAGCCTTTTTTATTTAATTCTGATCTAATTTCAGTGTTTCATCGTCAATGTGTATGTCCAAGGAATACATTGAACCTGCAGTGGTGTATCGCAAACTAATACTGGTCTCACAGGGAGTGCTCAAAACACCGACTGTAAGAAGAGTATCTATTCTTGTACTTATGGAGGCATTGTTCCTTTTGTATTTAATTCCGATGCGATTTCTGTGTTTCATCGTCAATGTGAAGGTCCAAGGAATACATTGAACCTGCAGTGGTGTATCGGAAACTAATACTGGTCTCACAGGAAAGGATCAAAGCACAGACTCTAAGAAGTCTCACTCTTCTTGCACTTAAGGCGGCATTGAGCCTTTTTTATTTAATTTCGATCTAATTTCAGTGTTTCATCGTCAATGTGTATGTCCAAGGAATACATTGAACCTGCAGTGGTGTATCGCAAACTAATACTGGTCTCACATGGAGTGCTCAAAACACCGACTGTAAGAAGAGTCTGTATTCTTGTACTTAAGAGGCATTGTGCATTTTGTATTTAATTCCGATGCGATTTCTGTGTTTCATCGTCAATGTGAAGGTCCAAGGAATACATTGAACCTGCAGTGGTGTATCGGAAACTAATACTGGTCTCACAGGAAAGGATCAAAGCACAGAATCTAAGAAGACTCACTCTTCTTGCACTTAAGGCGGCATTTAGCCTTTTTTATTTAATTCCGATCTAATTTCAGTGTTTCATCGTCAATGTGTATGTCCAACGAATACATTGACCCTGCACTGGTGTATCGCAAACTAATACTGGTCTCACAGGGAGTGCTCAAATCACCGACTGTAAGAAGAGTCTCTATTCTTGTACTTATGGAGGCATTGTGCCTTTTGTATTTAATTCCGATGCGATTTCTGTCTTTCATCGTCATTGTGAAGGTCCAAGGAATACATTGAACCGGCAGTGGTGTATCGGAAACTAATACTATTCTCGCTGGAAAGGATCAAAGCACAGACTCTAAGAGGTCTCGCTCTTCTTGCACATAAGGCGGCATTGAGCCTTTTTTATTTAATTCCGATCTAATTTCAGTGTTTCATCGTCAATGTGTATGTCCAAGGAATACATTGAACCTGCTGTGGTGTATCGCAAACTAATACTGGTCTCACAGGGAATGCTCAAAATACCGACTGTAAGAAGAGTCTCTATACATGTACTTAGGGAGGCATTGTGCCATTTGTAATTAATTCCGATGCAATTTCTGTGCTTCATCGTCAATGTGAAGGTCCGAGGAATACATAGAACCTGCAGTGGTGTATCGGAAACTAATACTGGTCTCACAGGAAAGGATCAAAGCACAGACTCTATGAAGTCTCACTCTTCTTGCACTTAAGGCGGCATTGAGCCTTTTTTATTTAATTCCGATCTAATTTCAGTGTTTCATCGTCAATGTGTATGTCCAAGGAATACATTGAACCTGCGGTGGTGTATCGGAAACTAATACTGGTCTCACAGGAAAGGATCCAACACAGACTCTAAGAAGTCTCACTCTTCTTGCCCTTAAGGCAGCATTGAGCTTTTTTATTTAATTCCGATCTAATTTCAGTGTTTCATTGTCAATGTGTATGTCCAAGGAAGACATTGAACCTGCAGTGGTGTATCGCAAACTAACACTGGTCTCACAGGGAGTGCTCAAAACACCGACTGTAAGAATAGTCTCTATTCTTGTACGTATGGAGGCATTGTGCCTATTGTATTTAATTCCGATGCGATTTCTGTGTTTCATCGTCAATGTGAAGGTCCAAGGAATACATTGAACCTGCAGTGGTGTATCGGAAACTAATACTGGTCTCACAGGAAAGGATCAAAGCACAGACTATAAGAAGTCTCACTCTTCTCGCACTTAAGTCGGCTTTGTGCCTTATGTATTTAATTCCGATGCGATTTCTGTGTTTCATCGTCAATGTGAAGGTCCAAGGAATACATTGAACCTGCAGTGGTGTATCGGAAACTAATACTGGTCTCACAGGAAAGGATCAATGCACAGACCATAAGAAGTCTCACTCTTCTTGCACTTATGGCGGCATTGTGCCTGTTGTATTTATCTCCGATGTGATTTCTGTGTTTCATCGTCAATGTGAAGGTCCAAGGAATACATTGAATCGGCAGTGGTGTGTCGGAAACTAATACTGGCCTCACAGGAAAGGATCAAAGAACAGACTCGAAGAAGTGTCACTCTTCTTGCACTTAAGGCGGCATTGTGCCTTTTGTATTTAATTCCGATGCGATTTCTGTGTTTCATCGTCAACGTGAAGGTCCAAGGAATACATAGAACCTGCAGTGGTGTATCGCAAACTGTTACTAGTCTCACAGGGAGTGCTCAAAACACCGACAGTAAGAAGAGTCTCTTCCTTGTACGTATGGAGGCATTGTTCCTTTAGTATTTCATTCCGACGCGATTTCTGTGTTTCATCGTCAATGTGTATGTCCAAGGAATACATTGAACCAGCAGTGGTGTATCGGAAACTAATACTGGTCTCACAGGAAAGGATCAATGCACAGACTCTAAGAAGTCTCACTCTTCTTGCACTTAAGGCGGCATTGTGCCTGTTGTATTTATCTCCGATGTGATTTCTGTGTTTCATCGTCAATGTGAAGGTCCAAATAATACATTGAACCTGCAGTGGTGTATCGGAAACTAATACTGGTCTCACAGGAAAGGATCAAAGCTCAGACTATAAGAAGTGTCACTCTTCTTGCACATAAGGCGGCATTGTGCCTTTTGTATTTATTTCCGATGCGATTTCTGTGTTTCATCGTCAACGTGAAGGTCCAAGGAATACATAGAACCTGCAGTGGTGTATCGGATACTAATACTGGTCTCACAGGAAAGGATCAAAGCACAGACTCTAAGAAGTCACACTCTTCTTGCACTTAAGGCGGCATTGAGCCTTTTTTATTTAATTCCGATCTAATTTCAGTGTTTCATCGTCAATGTGTATCTCCAATTAATACATTGAACCTGCAGTGGTGTATCGCAAACTCTTACTGGTCTCACAGGGAGTGCTCAAAACACCGACTGTAAGAAGGGTCTCTATTCTTGTACTTATGGAGGCATTGTGCCTTTTGTATTTAATTCCGACGCGATTTCTGTGTTTCATCGTCAATGTGAAGGTCCAAGGATTACATTGAACCTGCAGTGGTGTTTCGGAAACTAATACTAGTCTCACAGGAAAGGATCAAAGCACAGACTATAAGAAGTCTCACACTTCTTGCACTTAAGTCGGCATTGTGCGTTTTGTATTTAATTCCGATGCGATTTCTGTGTTTCATCGTCAATGTGTATGTCCAAGGAATACATTGACCCAGCAGTTGTGTATCAAAAACTAGTACTGGTCTCACAGGAAAGGATCAGTTCACAGACTCTAAGAAGTCTCACTCTTCTTGCACTTAAGGCGGCATTGTGCCTGTTGTATTAATCTCCGATGTGATTTCTGTGTTGCATCGTCAATGTAAAGGTCCAAGGAATACATTGAACCTGCAGTGGAGTGTCGGAAATTAATATTGGTCCCACAGGAAAGGATCAACGCACAGACTCTAGGAAGTCTCACTGTTCTTGCACCTAAGGCGGCATTGGGCCTTTTGTATTTAATTCCGATGTGATTTCTGTGTTTCATCGTCAATGTGAAGATCCAAGGAATACATTGAACCTGCAGTGGAGTATCGGAAACTAATCCTGGTCTCACAGGAAAGGATCAAATCACAGACTCTAAGAAGTCTCACTCTTCTTGCACTTAAGGCGGCATTGAGCGTTTTTTATTTAATTCCGATCTAGTTACAATGTTTCCTCGTCAATATGTATGTCCAAGGAATATATTGAACCTGCAGTGGTGTATCACAAACTAATACTGGTCTCACAGGGAGTGATCAAAACACCGACTGTAGGAAGAGTCTCTATTCTTGTACTTATGGAGGAATTGTGCCTTTTGTATTTAATTTCGACGCGATTTCTGTGTTTCATCGTCAATGTGAAGGTCCAAGGATTACATTGAAATTGCAGTGGTGTATCGGAAACTTATACTGGTCTCACAGGAAAGAATCAAAGCACAGATTATAAGAAGTCTCACTCTTCTTGCACTTATGGCGGCATTGAGCCTATTTTATTTCATTCCGATCTAATTTCAGTGTTTCATCGTTAACGTGTATGTCGAAGGAATACATTGAACCTGCAGTGTTGTATCGGAAACTAATACTGGTCCCACAGGAAAGGATCAAAGCACAGACTATAAGAAGTCTCACTCTTCTTGCACTTAAATCGGCATTGTGCCTTTTGTATTTAATTCCGATGCGATTTCTGTGTTTCATCGTCAATCTGAAGGTCCAAGGAATGCATTGAACCTGCAGTGGTGTATCGCAAACAAATACTGGTCTCGCAGGGAGTGCTCAAAACACCGACTGTAAGAAGAGTCTCTATTCTCGTACTTATGGAGGCCATGTGCCTTTTGTATTTAATTCTGACGCGATTTCTGTGTTTCATCGTCAATGTGAAGGTCCAAGGATTACATTGAAATTGCAGTGGTGTATCGGAAACTAATAATGGTCTCACAGGAAAGGATCAAAGCACAGACTATAAGAAGTCTCACTCTTCTTACACTTAAGGCGGCATTGAGCCTTTTTTATTTAATTCCGATCTAATTTCAGTGTTTCATCGTCAATGTGTATGTCCAAGGAATACATTCAACCTGCAGTGGTGAATCGGAAACTAATACTGGTCTCATAGGGAATGCTCAAAACAATAACTGTAAGAAGTGTGACTATTCTTGTACTTAGGGCTGCATTGTGCCTTTTGTATTTAATTCTGACGCGATTTCTGAATTTCATAGTCAATGTGAAGGTCAAAGGAATACATTGAACCTGCAGTGGTGTGTCGGAAACTAATACTGGTCTCACACGGAATGATCAAAGCACCGACTGTAAGAAGAGTCTCTGTTCTTGCACTTAAGTCGGCATTGTGCCTTTTGTATCTAATTCCGATGCGATTTCTGTGTTTCATCGTAAATGTGAAGGTCCAAGGAATGCATTGAACCTGCAGTGGAGTATCGGAAACTAATACTGGTCTCACAGGAAAGGATCAATGCACAGACTCTAAGATGTCTCACTCTTCTTGCACTTAAGGCGGCATTGTGCCTTTTGTATCTAATTCCGATGCGATTTCTGTGTTTCATCGTCAATGTGAAGGTCCAAGGAATGCATTGAACCTGCAGTGGAGTATCGGAAACTAATACTGGTCTCACAGGAAAGGATCAATGCACAGACTCTAAGATGTCTCACTCTTCTTGCACTTAAGGCGGCATTGTGCCTTTTGTATTTAATTCCGATGCGATTTCTGTGTTTCATCGTCAATGTGAAGGTCCAGGGAATACACTGAACCTGCAGTGGTGTGTCGGAAACTAATACTGGTCTCACAGGGAATGCCCAAAGCACCGACTGTAAGATGAGTCCCTGTTCTCGTACTTAAGGTGGCATTGTGCCTTTTGTATTTAATTCCGATGCGATTTCTGTGTTTCATCGTCAATGTGAAGGTCCAAAGAATAAACTGAACCTGCAGTGGAGTATCGGAAACTAATACTGGTCTCACAAGAAACGATCAATGCACAGACTCTAAGAAGTCTCACTCTTCTTGCACTTATGGCGGTATTGTGCCTTTTCTATTTAATTACGATGCGATTTCTGTGTTTCATCGTCAATGTGAAGGTCCTAGGAATACATTGAACCTGCAGTGGTGTATCGGAAACTAATACTGGTCTCACAGGAAAGGAACAAAGCACAGATCTAAGAAGTCTCACTCTTCTTGCACTTAAGGCGGTAGTGCGCCTTTTGTATTAAATTCCGATGTAATTTCAGTGTTTCATCGTCAATGTGTATGTCCAAGGAATACATTGAAACAGTAGTGGTGTATCGGAAACTAATACTGGTCTCTGTAATATTAGTAATTTTCGCCTCACAAACATTAATATACGCTCAATAGTAAACGCCTGATGGCCTAAAGTTATCGAACAATTGTAAAGTAAAAGAAATGAATCATCGCATAGCAGCGACAGAATCTATTATTCTTTATCTTTGCCCTTCTTGCGCGGTGCCAGTAAATCTCTATGTACATGTATCGATTAATGGTATAAAAAAAGAATTCTGTTGTTTCAAGACAAATGAGGCTTTTCGCGCCTCACCTTTTACTGATTGTATTCCATGAGAGGCGGACGCGGACTTGCTGCGTTCCGCAACTGTATTTTATATTTTATGTGAAAATATTTAGTGAATAAGCTAATTGTTATTTTTTCCAATCAGAAAACATGTAGTTTCTTGTAACTGATATCGAACAGACAGCGTCAAGAGGACATTTTGACTGTTATGTATAAAGTATTTAACCACAATGGTCATCTATTGTAATTTAATATGAAAAGGTACGTAGCATTAAAAAAAAACGTGTGTTAAAGATAAGTGTGCTTATTTTCGTAAATTAACCTTGATGAGTCCATCTCCTTATTTACTTAACTGTTAATTATTTTGTGTTACTTCATCATCAGAAATTACGATCACGCTGATGGGCCGAACGCAGCATGAGGCAGAAGGAACATTATCGTTTTCCTATTATTTCTGAACCAACTTTTTTTAATTGTGTAGTGTTGCATTTCTTTTAAAGTCTATAAATCTTCTGGTCCCTTAGTGTTGATCCGGGTATGACTACATCGCGACTATAAAAATGCACAGAAATGATAATGTTTCTTCCGAGCGATCTCAAATATATATATATATATATATATATATCAATATGCTGCTCTTATTCAGGTATTTAATGGTCAACGTATGTTATTATAATAGCGTAATAAATCCCTGATTCTGTTGCCAAGTGGCCCACCAAAATATTCACTTTTTCGACATTAAAAAAAAAAGTAACAATTCTTTTTATTTTTGTCCCCCCAAGAGCAACGCTACACTTGGCGCCCGAACAGGGACTTGATCAAAAAATCATTTCATGTATGTGTTTAAAAAATTTTCTCTGCTTGTTCTAATAACTGTTTCATTTTTTTCATGTGGATGCAATTCAACCGAGAAAGAGAAGTGGGAAAACCTTTTAATTAATTCAGAAGAACGATTGATGAAATTACCAAAAAACGCGAGTATCCAGCTGTATCATTATCAAGACAGCCATAGTAAGTCAAATTTTTATATGCAGTAGCCAAGCTTTCGTAGTGACGTAGCATCTTTCGAGTTGATCAGAACGTAAACCTGTCTTTCCTTGCCTTGAAACAGCTTTATTTCAATTTGTCCATAGTCCATTCTTACGTAGTTAAATTCAGTGAAAGTGTAACATTGTTGTCAGTGCATAAAAAAAATTACGATATGGCGGATAACTACGCTCAAAACCGGTAAAATGTGTGATATTTCATTTGTTTGTAATTAGTAGGAACCATCTTGTCTTCTTGGCGTAAATGAACGTCAGTTGTTACCCAGAGTTAAAATTTTATCTTAGGTCCCAGTAAGCCATAGCACTACGTCACAGACAAACGACTGCGGCAGTGACAAACAATATCTGTAGCATTTTGACGTTTGACAAGTAATTCATGAACATGGCTGACGGTAAACAGCGGACACAAACAAAACCAGACGACAGCGGTGATGCGAATGGACCTCACTATCCATTACGATCACGCGCGGTAGGTACACGAGCGGAGGCAGAAGCAGCCTCGACCGAAGTTTTAGAAGCTGGTCCTAGTGTGCAAACTATTCCCGCTTTTGAAAAAAATGACTTGGCTGCAATGATCGAAGCAATAATGGAACGCAAGTTCGAAAGTCAAAGACAGAGAGAGGCGCAAAGACAGGAACGTGAAAAGCAGGAAAAATTAGATGAAAAGGCCCGCGAAGAAAAAGAGAAGGCCGAAAGACGGCATAATAAAAATCAGGTCCTTACAAATCTGTGCAACTCAGTAAAAGAAGACATAAATTCAGTAAAAACAGAAATAAATTCGGTAAAAACAGACATAAATTCAGTAAAAACAGATCTGCAAACGGAGATAAACGACCTAAATACACGGTTAAATTCGGTAAAGGCCGAACTAAAGGCAGACATAACAGCTGATTTAAATACCCTGTTGGGTAATGTCCAAAGCCAAATCAGCAGTCAGATCACGATCATGAGGCTAGAAATTGACACACAAGTAGAGTCAAAAATAGAAGATATTTCAAAACGGTTAGATGAAAAAATCGAAGCAGCCAAGGGGGAGATAAATTCAAAAGTGATAGAATATCAAAAACAAGCTGCGACCTTAAAAGAAGATTATACTGCAATCTCTGATGAGGTCAAAGGAGTTAAAACCGCGGTAGACACGATCGAGAATGTTGTTGATGATCTTTCGAAACAGATTGAGACTCTTAATGTAGAGGACCAAATAAAGAATACTGTTAAGGCACATGCTGAAGCATTGTCTGATCACTACCAAGAGTGGATTAAAAACAAAGACGGATTCATAGAAAACAAGGTCAAGAACGAACTCAGGGAAACTGTCAAAAACATGACCTTTGAAATATTGGCAGCCCCTGGAAAAACAGGAGACACGGTGATGTCAGAATTAGGCCAGATAAGACGAGCGTTAGCTCAAGATTTACCTGAATGGCGTCAACAGATAGTTGATGAAGTTCGTACACTAAAATGTCAAGTTGAAAATTCCCCACCTCCCGTGTCAGGAAACTGGAATAATTCACCACGAAGTAATGAACAACAGCAGGTACATTACCGTTCACCATTTGATAACGCTCAAACTCATAGTTCTATAGAAGCACAAGTTAACCAGACTACCAGCCCATCCACTTTTGTCAGTTTGATGCAGGAGGAAAGCGTGATCAAACATCGTATTTTTCCGACCTTTCACCCACAGAAAAGAGAAATTCATCCTATAGTGTTCCTCCGAAATTTTTCAGGAATTTTCCCGAGTAGCTGGAGTGACCGCCAGCGAATTCAATTTGTTAGTGGATTTATCGTAGGCGATGCTGCCTTATGGGGAACCGAAATGGTCGACTCTTGTAAAAGTTACAAAGAGTTTGAACAGATGTTTTTAGCTAAATTCTGGAGTTCTGGTGTGCAGCAGCGCCTGAGAAAAGAGGTTTACAACGCCGAAGTGTTTAACAGTAAGCGCGGTAGTTTGAGAAGATATTTTGAAAAGTATTTAGCGAAAATCAAGTTCTGGGATTCGCCGATCACCGCCAAAGACGTTATTATGATTCTAAAAACTAAGCTACCGATTGCGATCAGAGAAAAGTTAGTAAACGTGTCTGAGGACGATACGGACACTTTCCTATCTGTGTTAGACTCGTTAGATCTGATTTACGAGGACGCTAGAGTTGATGTTGGCAACGCCCACTTCAGTGCAGGCGGCCAGCACAATACAGAATACGCAGGCAACAATGGTGGCCGAGCGAAAGCGCGTCACAGCGACAGCCAGTACCAACCCCACAACGGTTTCAAAAATAAACACACTACGTACTCCAACAGCAAATACAAAAATAAGTACAATAACGGCCAGAGATACAATCCAATATATAATTCGTCACCACCTCAGTACGAAAATACACATTATAGCACACAGCCCCAGCATTATGGAAACACGCAACCGATCAACGGTAATTATCAAAACGATCAGTCTTACGATTCAAATCGTCAGTGGAAAAGAAATAAATGGCATAATCAAGGTGGAGACCAATGTACACCTTTCAGTAACGGTTACAATCAACACAAGCCACAGCAAAATACCTTTCAGCCACAAAATATACACTTCACGCAACAAGCGAACGGACCTTCGGGAACTCTGAAGCCTAAACGCCCGCATAATACGCAAATTTATTATGCGCAAGCGAATACGCCAGGACAACAAGATCCGTTTCCAACAGAGTTCGTACCACAAAACCAACACCAGTTCCAGACGGAAGAAACATTAAGAAATATAAATCAGCAGGAAAGTAAGCGTCGAGCGGAAAATTAAAAGCAGCACCTTTGAGCCTCCTAGAGGATGCTGCAGGTTTGAATGGGGGCACCCTGTCCCTTAGTCCACACGAAATTAAAGCAATTAGGTATGACAAAGAGACAAACTTACGGGATGATCTAGTAGCAGACATTGAGACGAAAGACAATGATGACGTATGGGACGAACAAGTTCAAGCTTCCATAAGGGTATCAATTGCCAACATACCAGTAACAGCTATTGTAGATACAGGAGCTAATATAAATGTCTTATCTTTATGTTTATTTAAGCAAATATCCTCTGTATGCAAAGTTTTATCACTTCCAATTCAAGGTTGCACCATATCGGGAGCAATTGGTCCACTAACACAACGTGTAAATCTTCAGACTCAGCTTCAAATCCAGATAGAGTCTATTTCAGTAACGTGCATTTTTCTTATTGTTAAAAACCTATCAGTGCCATGTATCCTGAGTATGGAACTCTTGAGGCAGACGAAAGCTAAAATTGACATCGAGTGTGGAATCTGTACTCTAGTAGCGAGCCAGCAACAAGTAACTGTAAATTTGTTAAGAAGTAAGGTGAAGACAAACTTTGGGGTGCTTCCAACAGCAGTACGGCCATGGACTAAAAGACAACAGTACAGTCAGACAGAAGACATGACAGATCTTGAAAGTGTTAATGACGATGAGTATAAAGACCTAATTCCCGATCAGAATGAATTATACGGTAAAGCTAGTGAGTCCATTGAATTATCCAAACAACAGAAGAATGAGCTTTACAATTTGTTAACAGATTACGTTCAAGTATTTTCTAAGAAACCTGGACTAATAAAAGGCTTTGAATATCGAATGGATGTCCTGCCCCATTCAACCTACTGTAGAACAAGCTATTACATTCCATATGCGAGACGCGAAGCTGTCAAGTGCGAGATCAAGAAAATGTTACGCTGGAATGTGATAGAAGTATCTCATTCACCTTATTCGAGTCCTTTATTGTCTGTGCTAAAATCAGATGGTAGCGTAAGGCTAGTCCTAGATGCAACATTAATCAATAAAATTATAGTACCCATAAGAACGAGACCAGAGGCTCTTGAAGAGCATCTGCAGAAGTTTCTTGGAGTTAGTTATTAGTCAGGACTCACTTTAAACCATCACTGTTGTTAAAGAAGAATCGTAAGTGGCAACACATTTATGAAGGTCCCTTTGTGATAATGAGGAAACCACACATTGGTAGCTATTTGTTATCTGACCCTGCCACGAATAAAATCAAAGGATTGTTCCACCATCAAGATTTAAGAAAATTTTATAACGCCAGGAATTAAGTTAATTTAAGCTGTAAGAAAATTCTAAGGTATTGGAGATCAGGATTAACCAATGAGTAACAAGAACGGAACTGAACTGACTATGGACGTTAACCGGTGCTGAAAGGAAACCTTGTGTATTAAAACAACGCGTCTGGAAAATAAAATACAGAATAAGTTGCAGACAAGTATTTACATGAATAATCTTTATGTAAACAGGAGGACATGTCCTAGAGGCGATTTTCAATTTTAGTTATAAGTTAGTATGTAAGGAAAATGATGTACTCGAGAGGTATTAATTAGCCCCGAGGTACTAAAATGAGGAAAGAGGAAGGAGCGAATAATGCACTTCTCTCGCTAAATAGTAATTTGAGAATGAGCAGGAAGGAGCGAATAATGCACTTCTCTCACTAAATAGTAATATGAAAATGATGATTATATGTGCTTAGTATTAGTAAGTGAAATTGAATCGAGGACAAATTAATGACCTGTTTTAAAAGGAAATACTTAAACGTCCAGACAAAATAGGAAAGTTGTAAGAAAAGATTCGATTCCATGAGGTTATTCCCTATTTTCAAAGGTGACGTAAATAAGGCACCACCTGTTAGCGTAAAACAGTCGGTAGATTTAACTTGTAAATTCCAGCACAGTGCTGTGCCAGCGATAAAATAACATCTCTTTGAAGTGAACAGATACCTAGGATTAAGCATGAACAGATTGATGACGCAGTGCAATTGTTCTAAAAAGGCCTGACGTTAACCTTAAGTAAAAGCGTGATGGAATAAAAAGGAAGTTTATTGTATAACGCAAAGTAAGATGAGTCCAGACTATAAACAAGCTGAGTCAAAGAAGATATGAGTAACATGGTTTATTATGCCAACTTCACGGTACTATTGAGCATTAGCGATACTGCAAATTCACAAGCTAGCAGCACATATAATAAGGATCTCGCCCAAGCTTCACAGGTAGCGACAGCAGCAAAAAAAACAACACTCTAGTGAGAGGCTTATATATACAAATGATAATTAATACCCAAATGCGTAATGCATAAACTTGACTTAGTCTAAGAAATGAGCAAAGAGTAGTAAGCAAGCTGCAGCAAGATACATATTAGATATACATGCTTGAAGTGATAGATTTTATTTTAAGTGTGCACTGCAATATTTATTGTTTTCTCTGTGATTATGTGATTATTGAATCCCTTTCCTAAGTGCAAATCCTTTAAGATCCTTGATCCTATCCACTCCTCAGGATCAACTTGTAAAGATGCACGTGTGCTTAGGAAGTGAGGCACTACATATAAAAATGAGTAGGTTCGCGACGCGCATATTGCTTTTGTAATGCGCAAGGTAAATTAAATTTCGACCTGGTTGAGGAGTAATTTAAATTCTGTCGACGATCCGCGAGTGGACCCGCTTTTCCCACCTTTCTTTTTTCGACTGTTTGTATTTCTACACGAAACTCAGAGGCGGAATTGCTATTTTCAAATCTGTCCTCGAACTTTCTTTAAGTACAAGCACATACGAGAAAAACTTTTGACATAAATGAAGCTCCCCTCACAAGTCACTAAATAAGACGAGCACTAAAAAAAAATGTATTGGTCCTACAAAATGAATAAGCAAGCGTGATAAAGATTACTATGAATGAAATTAATTTGTAAAGGAGATTGGAATGGATTTGGTCAAAGAAAAAGTACTTATAATAGCCTACCTGTGACCGTAGGCATAAATAAAAAAAAAGACTAATTAAGAAACAATTGTTTTGATTCAAAGTGGTCAATTAGATTATTTATCGATTTAAATGAACTCTTGTAAATATTAGTATGTAAATCAACTTGTAAACACCGTGTGATGTTATGACGCGAGAATTTCTGTTAATACACCGTTCACGCAGACGCTCACCACAGTGCAAGTGAAGTTTTAAAGTTCGACGATTTTCAGTGGCAGTATTCTACTGCACCATATGTGTGAAAATTTCGTTGATGTGTGCAGTGTGTAATAATCAGTGTCATTCCACACATGCAGTTGCAGCGGTAGCTACCACTTACCTGTGAATCCGTAACTGGATAGTGGACAGGAAGTGATGTGAGGCAGTTTCGGTGGCAGAAGCTCCCTCCAGCAATCTAAAAAAGCACAAAGCCACGATCCGCCGAACAAAAGCGACGCACGGCACCTCAAGCGCGAAATCAACGCTCTGCAAGAAAGCTCCGGTCACGTGCGCGCGCACAGACTGAATTTCAAGATTGCTCGCAACAGTGGAGACGGACAGCCACCACGTGACGAAATAATGTAAACGTTCAACCGACAACACAGTTGCTGTGCGCTACATTCTGTAGCAAAAACATTCACACCCAGTACTGAAAACATTTTGTATGTATCATAAACCTTCCGAGAGACTCTAAGATAGAGAAGTTAACGTAATTATTATAATGACTGATTGTACACAGAGACAAGTCACAAGGTCACCTCTGAACACTGTTGAAATGTAAACCTTGACGAGAGGTCACGATACGAATGAAAATAAGCACACGAAAATACGTCAAAGGATCCGATCCTTCCTATATCCCATCCCACATGTATATAAAATTAGTTTTGTAAGCTATTCTAATACAAGATATTTTATCTGTTTCATATGGGAAATAATTCGGAGAGCCACACTCGAGCCCTGAAAGTGAAAGATATGGACTTCCTTGTCGAAGCCATCACCAGTGGCCGCTCTACAATCAAAGTCTATCATAAATAGTGTATGTGCGACGAAAATAAATGTATAATTAAGTGCGACGACGGACAAGGCAATCAATCGACAAGACGATGACAATATAATGAATACTGTCAAAACAGAAAGTTGTATACCAGTTGTTATAGTCAAATTACTTTTGCAACGATGAAAAATGAAGTGTGACTCTATTTCCTTATAAATTTTGTAAATATGTGTACTTATAGCCTTAATTTTAAGAATCATCAAGATAGAATGAATCCATACAAACACTGATAGAAACACAGAACAAATTCACAATGATCCACCGTCAGTAATTACAAATTGAAACGTTAATTCTTTTACTATGAAATTAATATGAAATGAAACTTTTAATAACCTGTGTGTTACACCCGAAAATCACAAATATTCCAATGGGCATGAGGATGAAAGTAATACCTTCGGTATTCCTTCCCTCCTCATGGGAGGCAGTGTAATATTAGTAATTTTCGCCTCACAAACATTAATATACGCTCAATAGTAAACGCCTGATGGCCTAAAGTTATCGAACAATTGTAAAGTAAAAGAAATGAATCATCGCATAGCAGCGACAGAATCTATTATTCTTTATCTTTGCCCTTCTTGCGCGGTGCCAGTAAATCTCTATGTACATGTATCGATTAATGGTATAAAAAAAGAATTCTGTTGTTTCAAGACAAATGAGGCTTTTCGCGCCTCACCTTTTACTGATTGTATTCCATGAGAGGCGGACGCGGACTTGCTGCGTTCCGCAACTGTATTTTATATTTTATGTGAAAATATTTAGTGAATATGCTAATTGTTATTTTTTCCAATCAGAAAACATGTAGTTTCTTGTAACTGATATCGAACAGACAGCGTCAAGAGGACATTTTGACTGTTATGTATAAAGTATTTAACCACAATGGTCATCTATTGTAATTTAATATGAAAAGGTACGTAGCATTAAAAAAAAACGTGTGTTAAAGATAAGTGTGCTTATTTTCGTAAATTAACCTTGATGAGTCCATCTCCTTATTTACTTAACTGTTAATTATTTTGTGTTACTTCATCATCAGAAATTACGATCACGCTGATGGGCCGAACGCAGCATGAGGCAGAAGGAACATTATCGTTTTCCTATTATTTCTGAACCAACTTTTTTTAATTGTGTAGTGTTGCATTTCTTTTAAAGTCTATAAATCTTCTGGTCCCTTAGTGTTGATCCGGGTATGACTACATCGCGACTATAAAAATGCACAGAAATGATAATGTTTCTTCCGAGCGATCTCAAATATATATATATATATATATATATATCAATATGCTGCTCTTATTCAGGTATTTAATGGTCAACGTATGTTATTATAATAGCGTAATAAATCCCTGATTCTGTTGCCAAGTGGCCCACCAAAATATTCACTTTTTCGACATTAAAAAAAAAAGTAACAATTCTTTTTATTTTTGTCCCCCCAAGAGCAACGCTACATCTCACAGGGAATGCTCAAAACACCGACTTTACTAAGAGTCTTTATTCTTGTACTTTAAGCGGCAATGTGTCTTTTGTATTTAATTCCGATGCGATTTCTGTGTTTTATCGTCAATGTGAAGGTCCAAGGAATACATTGAACCTGCAGTGGTGTTTCGGAAACTAATACTGGTCCCACAGGAAAGGATCAAGGCACCGACTCCAAGAAGTCCCACTCTTCTTGCACTTAAGGCGGCATTGCGCCTTTTGTATTTAATTCCGATGTAATTTCAGTGTTTCTTCGTCAAAGTGTATGTCCTAGGAATACATTGAACCTGCAGTGGTGTATCGGAAACCAATACTGGTCTCACAGGAAAGGATCAAAGCACAGACTCTAAGAAGTCTCACTCTTCTTGCACTTAAGGCGGCATTGAGCCTTTTTTATTTAATTCCGATCTAATTTCAGTGTTTCATCGTAAATGTGTATCTCCAATTAATACATTGAACCTGCAGTGGTGTATTGCAAACTCTTACTGGTCTCACAAGGAGTGCTCAAAACACCGACTGTAAGAAGGGTCTCTATTCTTGTACTTATGGAGGCATTGTGCCTTTTGTATTTAATTCCGACGCAATTTCTGTGTTTCATCGTCAATGTGAAGGTCCAAGGATTACATTGAAATTGCAGTGGTGTATCGGAAACTAATACTGGTCTCACAGGAAAGAATCAAAGCACAGATTATAAGAAGTCTCACTCTTCTTGCACTTACGGCGGCATTGAGCCTTTTTTATTTCATTCCGATCTAATTTCAGTGTTTCATCGTTAATGTGTATGTCGAAGGTATACATTGAACCTGCAGTGGTGTATCGGAAACTAATACTGGTCTCACAGGAAAGGATCAAAGCACAGACTATAAGAAGTCACACTCTTCTTGCACTTAAGTCGGCATTGTGCCTTTTGTATTTAATTCCGATGCGATTTCTGTGTTTCATCGTCAATCTGAAGGTCCAAGGAATGCATTGAACCTGCAGTGGTGTATCGCAAACTAATACTGGTCTCACAGGGAGTGCTCAAAACACCGACTGTAAGATGAGTCTCTATTCTTGTACTTATGGAGGCCATGTGCCTTTTGTATTTAATTCTGACGCGATTTCTGTGTTTCATCGTCAATGTGAAGGTCCAAGGATTATATTGAAATTGCAGTGGTGTATCGGAAACTAATAATGGTCTCACAGGAAAGGATCAAAGCACAGACTATAATAAGTCTCACTCTTCTTGCACTTAAGGCGGCATTGAGTCTTTTTTATTTAATTCCGATCTAATTTCAGTGTTTCATCGTCAATGTGTATGTCCAAGGAATACATTGAACCTGCAGTGGTGTATCGGAAACTAATACTTGTCTCACAGGGAATGCTCAAAACAATAACTGTAAGAAGTGTGTCTATTCTTGTACTTAAGGCTGCATTGTGCCTTTTGTATTTAATTCTGACGCGATTTCTGAATTTCATAGTCAATGTGAAGGTCAAAGGAATACATTGAACCTGCAGTGGTGTGTCGGAAACTAATACTGGTCTCACACGGAATGATCAAAGCACCGACTGTAAGAAGAGTCTCTGTTCTTGCACTTAAGTCGGCATTGTGCCTTTTGTATCTAATTCCGATGCGATTTCTGTGTTTCATCGTCAATGCGAAGGTCCAAGGAATATATTGAACCTGCAGTGGAGTATCGGAAACTAATACTGGTCTCACAGGAAAGGATCAATGCACAGACTCTAAGATGTCTCACTCTTCTTGCACTTAAGTCGGCATTGTGCCTTTTGTATTTCATTCCGATGCGATTTCTGTGTTTCATCGTCAATGTGAAGGTCCAAGGAATACATTGAACCTGCAGTGGTGTATCGGAAACTATTACTGGTCTCACAGGAAAGGATCAAAGCACAGACTCTAATAAGTCTCACTCTTCTTGCACTTAAGGCGGCATTGTGCCTTTTGTATTTTATTCCGATGTAATTTCAGTGTTTCATCGTCAATGTGTATGTCCAAGGAATACATTGAACCTGCAGTGGTGTATCGGAAACTAATACTGGTCTCACAGGGAATGCTCAAAACACCGACTGCAGAAGAGTTCTTCTCTTGTACTTAAGGCTGCATTGTGCCTTTTGTATTTAATTCCGACGCGATTTCTGAGTTTCATCGTCAATGTGAAGGTCCAGGGAATACAGTGAACCTGCAGTGGTGTGTCGGAAACTAATACTGGTCTCACAGGGAATGCCCAAAGCACCGACTGTAAGATGAGACCCTGTTCTTGTACTTAAGGTGGCATTGTGCCTTTTGTATTTAATTCCGATGCGATTTCTGTGTTTCATCGTCAATGTGAAGGTCCAAAGAATAAACTGAACCTGCAGTGGAGTATCGGAAACTAATACTGGTCTCACAGGAAAGGATCAAAGCACAGACTCCAAGAAGTCCCACTCTTCTTGCACTTAAGGCGGCATTGCGCCTTTTGTATTTAATTCCGATGTAATTTCAGTGTTTCTTCGTCAAAGTGTATGTCCTAGGAATACATGGAACCTGCAGTGGTGTATCGGAAACCAATACTGGTCTCACAGGAAAGGATCAAAGCAGACACTCTAAGAAGTGTCACTCTTCTTGCACGTAAGGCAGCATTGTGCCTTTTGTATTTAATTCCGATGCGATTTCTGTGTTTCATCGTCAATGTGAAGGTCCAAGGAATACATTGAACCTGCAGAGGAGTTTCGGAAACTAATACTGGTCCCACAGGAAGGGATCAATGCACAGACTGTCAGAAGTCACACTCTTCTTGCACTTAAGGCGGCATTGTGCCTTTTGTATTAATTTCCGATGCGATTTCTGTGTTTCATCGTCAATGTGTATGTCCAAGGAATATATTGAACCAGCCGTGGTGTATCGGAAACTAATACTGGTCTCACAGGGAATGCTCAAAACACCGACTGTAAGAAGACTCTCTATTCTTGGACTTAAGGCGGCGTTGTGCCTTTTGTATTTAATTCCGATGCGCTTTCTGTGTTTCATCGTCAATGTGAAGGTCCAAGGAATACATTGAACCTGCAGTGTAGTATTGGAAACTAATACTGGTCTCACAGCAAAGGATCAAAAGACAGACTCTAAGAAGTCTCACTCTTCTAGCACTTAAGGCAGCATTGTCCCTTTTGTATCAAATTCCGATGCGATTTCTGTATATCATGGTCAATTTGAATGTACAAGGAATACATTGAACCTGCAGTGGTGTTTTGGAAACTAATACTGGTCTCACAGGAAAGGATCAAAGCACAGACTATAAGAAGGCTCACTCTTCTTGCACTTTAGGCGGCATTGTGCCTTTTGTATTTAATTCCGATCTAATTTCAGTGTTTCATCGTCATTGTGTATGTCCAAGGAATACATTGAACCTGCAGTGGTGTATCGGAATCAAATACTGGTCTCACAGGGAATGCTCGAAACACCGACTGTAAGAAGAGTCTCTATTCTTATATTCAAGGCGCCATTGTGCCTTTTGTATTTAATTCCGACGCGATTTCTGTGTTTCATCGCCAATGTGAAGGTCCAAGGAATACATTGAACCTGCAGTGGTGTATCGGAAACTAATACTGGTCTCACAGGGGTTGTTCAAAAGACCGACTGTGAGAAGAGTCTCTATTCTTATACTTATGGCAGCACTGTGCCTTTTGTATTTAATTCCGATGCGATTTCTGTGTTTCATCGTCTATGTGAAGGTCCAAGGAATACATTGAATCGGCAGTGGAGTATCGGAAACTAATACTGGTCCCACAGGAAAGGATCAATGCACAGACTCTAAGAAGTCTCACTCTTCTTGCACTTAAGGCGGCAATGTGTATTTTGTATTTAATTCCGATGCGATTTCTGTGTTTCATCGTCAATGTGTATGTCCAAGGAATACATTGAACCAGCAGTGGTGTATCGGAAACTAATACTGGTCTCACAGGGAATGCTCAAAACACCGACTGTAAGAGGAGTCTTTATTCTTGTACTTAAGGCGGCATTGTCCATTTTGTATTTCATTACGACGCGATTTCTGTGTTTCATCGTCAATGTGAAGGTCCAAGGAGTACATTGAACCTGCAGTGGTGTATCGTAAACTAATACTGGTCTCACAGGAAAAGATGAAAGCACAGACTCTAAGAAGTCTCACTCTTCTTGCGCTTAAGAATGCATTGTGCCTTTTGTATTTAATTCCTATGTAATTTCTGTGTTTCATCGTCAATGTGTATGTCCAAGGAATACATTTAACCAGCAGGGGTGTATCGGAAACTAATACTGGTCTCACAGGGAATGCTCAATTCACCGACTTTAAAGGAGTCCCTATTCTTGTACTTAAGGCGGCCTTGTGCCTTTTGTATTTAATTCCGATGCGCTTTCTGTGTTTCATCGTCAATGTGAAGGTCCAAGGAATACATTGAACCTGCAGTGTAGTATTGGAAACTAATACTGGTCTCACAGGAAAGGATCAAAGGACAGACTCTAAGAAGTCTCACTCTTCTTTCACTTAAGGCAGCATTGTACCTTTTGTATTTAATTCCGATGCGAATTCTGTATATCATGGTCAATTTGAAGGTCCAAGGAATACATTGAACCTGCAGTGGTGTATCGGAAACTAAAACTGGTCTCACAGGAAAGGATCAAAGCACACACTCTAAGAAGGCTCACTCTTCTTGCACTTAACGCGGCATTGTGCCTTTTGTATTTAAGTTCGATCTAATTTCAGTGTTTCATCGTCAATGTGTATGTCCAAGGAATACATTGAACCTGCAGTGGTGTATCGGAACCTAATACTGGTCTCACAGGGAATGCTCAAAGCACCGACTGTAAGAAGAGTCTCTGTTATTATACTTAAGGCGCCATTGTGCGTTTTGTATTTAATTCCGACGCGATTTCTGTGTTTCATCGTCAATGTGAAGGTCCAAGGAATACATTGCACCTGCAGTGGTGTATCGGAAACTAATACTGGTCTCACAGGGATTGCTCAAAGCACCGACTGTAAGAAGAGTCTCAAATCTAATACTTAAGGCAGCATTGTGCCTTTTGTATTTAAATCCGATGCGATTTCTGTGTTTCATCGTCAATGTGAAAGTCCAAGGAATACATTGAACCTGCAGTTGTGTATCGGAATCTAATACTGGTCCCACAGGAAGAAATCAAAGCACAGACTCCAAGAAGTCACACTCTTCTTGCGCTTAAGAATGCATTGTGCCTTTTGTATTTAATTAAATTTGTAATTTCAGTGTTTCATCATCAATGTGTATGTCCAAGGAATACATTGAAGCAGCAGTGGTGTATCGAAAACTAATGCTGGTCTCACAGGGAATGCTCAAAGCACCGACTGTGAGAATAGTCTCTATTCATGTACTTAAGGCGGCCTTGTGCCTTTTGTATTTAATTCCGACGCGATTTCTGCGTTTCATTGTCCTTGTGAAGGTCCAAGATGTGCATTGAACCTGCAGTGGTGTATCGGAAACTAATACTGGTCTCACAGGAAAAGATGAAAGCACAGACTCCAAGAAGTCTCACTCTTCTTGCGCTTAAGAATGCATTGAGCCTTTTGTATTTAATTCCAATGTAATTTCAGTGTTTCATCGTCAAAGTGTATGTCCAAGGAATACATTGAACCAGCAGTGGTGTATCGAAAACTAATGCTGGTCTCACAGGGAATGCTCAAAGCACCGACTGTGAGAATAGTCTCTATTCATGTACTTAAGGCGGCCTTGTGCCTTTTGTATTTAATTCCGACGCGATTTCTGCGTTTCATCGTCAATGTGAAGGTCCAAGGAATACATTGCACCTGCAGTGGTGTATCGGAAACTAATACTGGTGTCACAGTGATTGCTCAAAACACCGACTGTAAGAAGAGTCTCTATTCTTATACTTAAGGCAGCACTGTGGCTTTTGTATTTAATTCCGAGGCGATTTCTGTGTTTCATCGTCAATGTGAAGGTCCAAGGAATACATTGAACCTGCAGTGGTGTATCGGAAACCAATACTGGTCTCACAGGAAAGGATCAAAGCACAGACTCTAAGAAGTGTCACTCATCTTGCACTTAAGGCGCCATTGTGCCTTTTGTATTTAATTCCGATGCGATTTCTGGGTTTCGTCGTCAACGTGAAGGTCCAAGGAATACATAGAACCTGCAGTGGTGTATGGGAAACTAAGACTGGTCTCACAGGAAAGGATCAAAGCACAGACCCTAAGAACTCTCAGTCTTATTGCACTTAAGGCGGCATTGTGCATTTGCATTTAATTCCAATGCGATTTCTGTGTTTCATCGTCAATGTGATGGTCCGAGGAAAACATTGAACCTGCAGTGTAGTATTGGAATCTAATACTGGTCTCACAGGAAAGGATCAAAGCACAGACACTAAGAAGTCTCACTCTTATTGCACTTAAGGCGGCATTGTGCCTTTTGCATTTATTTCCGAACTAATTTCACTGTTTCATCGTCAATGTGTATGTCCAAGGAATACATTGAACCTGCAGTGGTGTATCGGAAACTAATACTGGTCTCACAGGGAATGCTCAAAACACCGACTGTAAGAAGAGTCTCTATTCTTATAGTTAAGGCGGCATTGTGCCTTTTGTATTTAATTCCGACGCGATTTCTGTGTTTCATCGTCAATGTGAAGGTCCAAGGAATACATTGAACCTGCAGTGGTGTATCGGAAACTAATACTGGTCTCACAGGGATTGCTCAAAACACCGACTGAAAGAAGAGTCTCTATTCTTGTACTTAAGGCGGCATTGTGCCTTTTGCATTTAATTTTACGCGATTTCTGTGTTTCCTCGGCAATGTGAAGGTCCAAGGAATACATTGAACCTGAAGTGGTGTATCGGAAACTAATACTGGTCTCACAGGAATGGATCAATGCACAGGCTCTAAGAAGTCTCACCGTTCTTGCACTTAAGGCGGCATTGTGCCTTTTGTATTTAATTCCGATGCGATTTCTGTGTTTCATCGTCAATGTGAAGGTGCAAGGAATATATTGAACTTGCAGTTGTGTATCGGAAACTAATACTGGTCTCACAGGAAAAAATCAAAGCACAGACTCTAAGAAGTCTCACTCTTCTTGCACTTAAGGCGGCATTGTGAGTTTTGTATTTAATTCCGATCTAATTTCAGTGTTTCATTGTCAATGTGTATGTCCAAGGAATACATTGAACCTGCAGTGGTGTATCGGAAACTTATGCTGGTCTCACAGGGAATGCTCAAAACACCGACTGTAGGAATTGTCTCTATTCTTATACTTAAGGCAGCATTGTGCCTTTTGTATTTAATTCCGACGCGATTTCCGTGTTTCATCGTCAATGTGAAGGTCCAAGGAATACATTGTACCTGCAGTCGTGTATCCGAATCTAATACTGGTCTCACAGGAAAGAGTCAAAGCACAGACTCTAAGAAGTCTTACTCTTCTTGCCCTTGATGCGGCTTTGTGCCTTTTGTATTTATTTCCGATGCGATTTCTGTGTTTCATCGTCAATGTAAAGGTCTAAGGAATACATTGCACCTGCAGTGGTGTATCGGAAACTAGTACTGGTCTCACAGGAAAGGATCAAAGCACACACTCTAAGAAGGCTCACTCTTCTTGCACTTAAGGCGGCATTGTGCCTTTTGTATTTAAGTCCGATCTAATTTCAGTGTTTCATCGTCAATGTGTATGTCCAAGGAATACATTGAACCTGCAGTGGTGTATCGGAATCTAATACTGGTCTCACAGGAAATGCTCAAAGCACCGACTGTAAGAAGAGTCTCTGTTATTATACTTAAGGCGCCATTGTGCGTTTTGTATTTAATTCCGACGCGATTTCTGTGTTTCATCGTCAATGTGAAGGTCTAAGGAATACATTGCACCTGCAGTGGTGTATCGGAAACTAATACTGGTCTCACAGGGATTGCTCAAAGCACCGACTGTAAGAAGAGTCTCTAATCTAATACTCAAGGCAGCATTGTGCCTTTTGTATTTAATTCCGATGCGATTTCTGTGTTTTATCGTCAATGTGAAAGTCCAAGGAATACATTGAACCTGCAGTTGTGTATCGGAATCTAATACTGGTCTCACAGGAAAAAATCAAAGCACAGACTACAAGAAGTCTCACTCTTCTTGCGCTTAAGAATGCATTGTGCCTTTTGTATTTAATTACAATGTAATTTCAGTGTTTCATCATCAATGTGTATGTCCAAGGAATACATTGAAGCAGCAGTGGTGTATCGAAAACTAATGCTGGTCTCACAGGGAATTCTCAAAGCACCGACTGTGAGAATAGTCTCTATTCATGTACTTAAGGCGGCCTTGTGCCTTTTGTATTTAATTCCGACGCGATTTCTGCGTTTCATCGTCCTTGTGAAGGTCCAAGAAGTGCATTGAACCTGCAGTGGTGTATCGGAAACTAATACTGGTCTCACAGGAAAAGATGAAAGCACAGTCTCCAAGAAGTCTCACTCTTCTTGCGCTTAAGAATGCATTGAGCCTTTTGTATTTAATTCCAATGTAATTTCAGTGTTTCATCGTCAAAGTGTATGTCCAAGGAATACATTGAACCAGCAGTGGTGTATCGAAAACTAATGCTGGTCTCACAGGGAATGCTCAAAGCAACGACTGTGAGAATAGTCTCTATACATGTACTTAAGGCGGCCTTGTGCCTTTTGTATTTAATTCCGACGCGATTTCTGCGTTTCATCGTCAATGTGAAGGTCCAAGGAATACATTGCACCTGCAGTGGTGTATCGGAAACTAATACTGGTGTCACAGTGATTGCTCAAAACACCGACTGTAAGAAGAGTCTCTAATCTTATACTTAAGGCAGCATTGTGCCTTTTGTATTTAATTCCGATGCGATTTCTGTGTTTCATCGTCAATGTGAAGGTCCAAGGAATACATTGAACCTGCAGTTGTGTATCGGAAACTAATACTGGTCTCACAGGAAAAAATGAAAGCACAGACTCGAAGAAGTCTCACTCTTCTTGCACTTAAGGCGGCGTTGTGAGTTTTGTATTTAATTCCGATCTAATTTCAGTGTTTCATCGTCAATGTGTATGTCCAAGGAATACATTGAACCGGCAGTGGTGTATCGGAAACTAATACTGGTCTCACAGGGAATGCTCAAACTACCGACTGTAAGAAGAGTCTCTATTCTTATACTTAAGGCACCATTGTGGCTTTTGTATTTAATTCCGAGGCGATTTCTGTGTTTCATCGTCAATGTGAAGGTCCAAGGAATACATTGAACCTGCAGTGGTGTATCGGAAACCAATACTGGTCTCACAGGAAAGGATCAAAGCACAGACCCTAAGAAGTGTCACTCATCTTGCACTTAGGCGGCATTGTGCCTTTTGTATTTAATTCCGATGCGATTTCTGGGTTTCGTCGTCTACGTGAAGGTCCAAGGAATACATAGAACCTGCAGTGGTGTATGGGAAACTAATACTGGTCTCACAGGAAAGGATCAAAGCACAGACCCTAAGAACTCTCAGTCTTATTGCACTTAAGGCGGCATTGTGCATTTGCATTTAATTCCAATGCGATTTCTGTGTTTCATCGTCAATGTGATGGTCCGAGGAGAACATTGAACCTGCAGTGTAGTATTGGAATCTAATACTGGTCTCAC
This sequence comes from Schistocerca serialis cubense, assembly GCF_023864345.2. Classification (NCBI taxonomy): domain Eukaryota; kingdom Metazoa; phylum Arthropoda; class Insecta; order Orthoptera; family Acrididae; genus Schistocerca; species Schistocerca serialis. The sequence continues at coordinate 28,024,905 of NC_064643.1, forward strand.
AGGAAAGGATCAAAGCACAGACACTAAGAAGTCTCACTCTTATTGCACTTAGGGCGGCATTGTGCCTTTTGCATTTATTTCCGATCTAATTTCACTGTTTCATCGTCAATGTGTATGTCCAGGGAATACATTGAACCTGCAGTGGTGTATCGGAAACTAATACTGGTCTCACAGGGAATGCTCAAAACACCGACTGTATGAAGAGTCTCTATTCTTATAGTTAAGGCGGCATTGTGCCTTTTGTATTTAATTCCGACGCGATTTCTGTGTTTCATCGTCAATGTGAAGGTCCAAGGAATACATTGAACCTGCAGTGGTGTATCGGAAACTAATACTGGTCTCACAGGGATTGCTCAAAACACCGACTGTAAGAAGAGTCTCTATTCTTGTACTTAAGGCGGCATTGTGCCTTTTGCATTTAATTCTACGCGATTTCTGTGTTTCCTCGGCAATGTGAAGGTCCAAGGAATACATTGAACCTGAAGTGGTGTATCGGAAACTAATACTGGTCTCACAGGAATGGATCAATGCACAGACCCTAAGAAGTCTCACTCTTCATGCACTTAAGGCGGCATTGTGCCTTTTGTATTTAAATCCGATGCGATTTCTGTGTTTCATCGTCAATGTGAAGGTCCAAGGAATACATTGATCCTGCAGTGGAGTATCGGAAACTAATACTGGTCTGACAGGAATGGATCAATGCACAGGCTCTAAGAAGTCTCACCGTTCTTGCACTTAAGGCGGCATTGTGCCTTTTGTATTTAATTCCGATGCGATTTCTGTGTTTCATCGTCAATGTGAACGTGCAAGGAATACATTGAACTTGCAGTTGTGTATCGGAAACTAATACTGGTCTCACAGGAAAAAATCAAAGCACAGACTCTAAGAAGTCTCACTCTTCTTGCACTTAAGGCGGCATTGTGAGTTTTGTATTTAATTCCGATCTAATTTCAGTGTTTCATTGTCAATGTGTATGTCCAAGGAATACATTGAACCTGCAGTGGTGTATCGGAAACTAATGCTGGTCTCACAGGGAATGCTCAAAACACCGACTGTAGGGATAGTCTCTATTCTTATACTTAAGGCAGCATTGTGCCTTTTGTATTTAATTCCGACGCGATTTCTGTGTTTCATCGTCAATGTGAAGGTCCAAGGAATACATTGAACCTGCAGTCGTGTATCCGAATCTAATACTGGTCTCACAGGAAAGAGTCAAAGCACAGACTCTAAGAAGTCTTACTCTTCTTGCCCTTGATGCGGCTTTGTGCCTTTTGTATTTATTTCCGATGCGATTTCTGTGTTTCATCGCAATGTGAAGGTTTAAGGAATACATTGCACCTGCAGTGGTGTATCGGAAACTAATACTGGTCTCATAGGGAAGGATCAAAGCACCGACTGTAAGAAGAGTCCCTATTCTTGCTCTTAAGGCGGCATTGTGACTTTTGTATTTAATTGCAATGGGATTTCTGTGTTTCATCGTCAATGTGAAGGTCCAAGGAATACATTGCACCTGCAGTGGTGTATCGGAAACTAATACTGGTCTCATAGGGAAGGATCAAAGCACCGACTGTAAGAAGAGTCCCTATTCTTGCTCTTAAGGCGGCATTGTGACTTTTGTATTTAATTGCAATGGGATTTCTGTGTTTAATCGTCAATGTGAAGGTCCAAGGAATACATTGCACCTGCAGTGGTGTATCGGAAACTAATACTGGTGTCACAGTGATTGCTCAAAACACCGACTGTAAGAAGAGTCTCTAATCTTATACTTAAGGCAGCATTGTGCCTTTTGTATTTAATTCCGATGCGATTTCTGTGTTTCATCGTCAATGTGAAGGTCCAAGGAATACATTGAACCTGCAGTTGTGTATCGGAAACTAATACTGGTCTCACAGGAAAAGATGAAAGTACAGACTCGAAGAAGTCTCACTCTTCTTGCACTTAAGGCGGCGTTGTGAGTTTTGTATTTAATTCCGATCTAATCTCAGTGTTTCATCGTCAATGTGTATGTCCAAGGAATACATTGAACCGGCAGTGGTGTATCGGAAACTAATACTGGTCTCACAGGGAATGCTCAAACTACCGACTGTAATAAGAGTCTCTATTCTTATACTTAAGGCACCATTGTGGCTTTTGTATTTAATTCCGAGGCGATTTCTGTGTTTCATCGTCAATGTGAAGGTCCAAGGAATACATTGAACCTGCAGTGGTGTATCGGAAACCAATACTGGTCTCACAGGAAAGGATCAAAGCACAGACCCTAAGAAGTGTCACTCATCTTGCACTTAGGCGGCATTGTGCCTTTTGTATTTAATTCCGATGCGATTTCTCGGTTTCGTCGTCAACGTGAAGGAATAAGGAATACATAGAACCTGCAGTGGTGTATGGGAAACTAATACTGGTCTCACAGGAAAGGATCAAAGCACAGACCCTAAGAACTCTCAGTCTTATTGCACTTAAGGCGGCATTGTGCATTTGCATTTAATTCCAATGCGATTTCTGTGTTTCATCGTCAATGTGATGGTCCGAGGAGAACATTGAACCTGCAGTGTAGTATTGGAATCTAATACTGGTCTCACAGGAAAGGATCAAAGCACAGACACTAAGAAGTCTCACTATTATTGCACTTAGGGCGGCATTGTGCCTTTTGCATTTATTTCCGATCTAATTTCACTGTTTCATCGTCAATGTGTATGTCCAGGGAATACATTGAACCTGCAGTGGTGTATCGGAAACTAATACTGGTCTCACAGGGAATGCTCAAAACACCGACTGTATGAAGAGTCTCTATTCTTATAGTTAAGGCGGCATTGTGCCTTTTGTATTTAATTCCGACGCGATTTCTGTGTTTCATCGTCAATGTGAAGGTCCAAGGAATACATTGAACCTGCAGTGGTGTATCGGAAACTAATACTGGTCTCACAGGGATTGCTCAAAACACCGACTGTAAGAAGAGTCTCTATTCTTGTACTTAAGGCGGCATTGTGCCTTTTGCATTTAATTCTACTCGATTTCTGTGTTTCCTCGGCAATGTGAAGGTCCAAGGAATACATTGAACCTGAAGTGGTGTATCGGAAACTAATACTGGTCTCACAGGAATGGATCAATGCACAGACTCTAAGAAGTCTCACTCTTCATGCACTTAAGGCGGCATTGTGCCTTTTGTATTTAAATCCGATGCGATTTCTGTGTTTCATCGTCAATGTGAAGGTCCAAGGAATACATTGAACCTGCAGTGGAGTATCGGAAACTAATACTGGTCTCACAGGAATGGATCAATGCACAGGCTCTAAGAAGTCTCACCGTTCTTGCACTTAAGGCGGCATTGTGCCTTTTGTATTTAATTCCGATGCGATTTCTGTGTTTCATCGTCAATGTGAACGTGCAAGGAATACATTGAACTTGCAGTTGTGTATCGGAAACTAATACTGGTCTCACAGGAAAAAATCAAAGCACAGACTCTAAGAAGTCTCACTCTTCTTGCACTTAAGGCGGCATTGTGAGTTTTGTATTTAATTCCGATCTAATTTCAGTGTTTCATTGTCAATGTGTATGTCCAAGGAATACATTGAACCTGCAGTGGTGTATCGGAAACTAATGCTGGTCTCACAGGAAATGCTCAAAACACCGACTGTAGGAATAGTCTCTATTCTTATACTTAAGGCAGCATTGTGCCTTTTGTATTTAATTCCGACGCGATTTCTGTGTTTCATCGTCAATGTGAAGGTCCAAGGAATACATTGAACCTGCAGTCGTGTATCCGAATCTAATACTGGTCTCACAGGAAAGAGTCAAAGCACAGACTCTAAGAAGTCTTACTCTTCTTGCCCTTGATGCGGCTTTGTGCCTTTTGTATTTATTTCCGATGCGATTTCTGTGTTTCATCGTCAATGTGAAGGTTTAAGGAATACATTGCACCTGCAGTGGTGTATCGGAAACTAATACTGGTCTCATAGGGAAGGATCAAAGCACCGACTGTAAGAAGAGTCCCTATTCTTGCTCTTAAGGCGGCATTGTGACTTTTGTATTTAATTGCAATGGGATTTCTGTGTTTCATCGTCAATGTGAAGGTCCAAGGAATACACTGAACCTGCAGTGGTGTATCGGAAACTAATACTGGTCTCGCAGGAAAGGATCAAAGCACAGACTCTAAGAAGTCTCACTCTTCTAACACTTAAGGCGGCATTGTGGCTTTTGTATTTAATTCCGATGTAATATCAGTGTTTCCTTGTCAATGTGTATGTCCAAGGAATACATTGAACCAGCAGTGGTGTATCGGAAACTAATACTGGTCTCACAGGAAAGGATCAAAGCACAGACTATAAGAAGTCTCACTCTTCTTGCCCTTAAGTCATCATTGTGCCTTTTGTTTTTAATTCCGATGCGATATCTGTGTTTCATCGTCAATGTGTATGTCCAAGGAATACATTGAACCTGCAGTGGTGTATCGGAAACTAATACTGGTCTCACAGGAAAGGATCAAAGCACAGACTCTAAGAAGTCTTACTCTTCTTGCCATTAAGGCGGCATTGTGCCTGTTGCATTTATCTCCGATGTGATTTCTGTGTTTCATCGTCAACGTGAAGGTCCAAGGAATACATTGAACCTGCAGTGGTGTATCGGAAACTAATACTGGTCTCCCAAGAAAGGATCAAAGCACAGACTCTAAGAGGTGTCACTCTTCTTGCACTTAAGGCGGCATTGTGCCTTTCGTATTTAATTCCAATGCTATTTCTGTGCTTCATCGTCAACATGTATGTCCAAGGAATACATTGAACCTGCAGTGGTGTATCGGAAACTAATACTAGTCTCACAGTTAAGGATCAAAGCACAGAGTCTAAGAAGTCTAACTCCTCTTGCACTTTAGGCGGCATTGTGCCTTTTGTATTTATTTCCGAAGTAAATTCAGTGTTTCATCGTCAATGTGTATGTAAAAGGAATACATTGAACCTGCAGTGATGTATCGGAAACTAATACTGGTCTCACTGGAAAGGATCAAAGCACCGACTGAGAGAAGAGTCTCTATTCTTGTACTTAAGGCGGCATTGTGCCTTTTTTATTTAATTCCGATGCGATTTCTGTGTTTCATCGTCAATGTGAAGGCCAAGGAATATATTGAACCTGCAGTGGTGTATCGGAAACTAATACTGGTCTCACAGGAGAGGATCAAAGCACAGACTCTAAAAAGTCTCACTCTTCTTGCACTTAAGGCGGTATTGTGCCTTTTGTATTGAATTCCGATGTAATCTCAGTGTTTCATCGTCAATGTGTGTGTAAAAGGAATACATTGAACCTGCAGTGGTGTAGCGGAAACTAAATTGGTCTCATAGGAAAGGAGCAAAGCACCGACTGTAAGAAGAGTCTCTATTCTTGTACATAAGGCAGCATTGTGCCATTTGTATTTATTTCCGATGCGATTTCTGTGTTTCATCGTCAATGTGAAGGTCCAAGGAATACATTAGACCTGCAGTGGTGTATCGGAAACAAATACTGGTCTCACAGGAAAGGATCAAAGCACCGACTGAAAGAAGAGTCTCTATTCTTGTACTTAAGGCGGCATTGTGCCTTTTGTATTTAATTCCGATGCGATTTCTGTGTTTCATCGTCAATGTGAGGGTCCAAGAAATACATTGAACCTGCAGTGGTGTATTGGAAACAAATACTGGTCTCACAGGAAAAGATCAAAGCCCAGACTCTAAGAAGTCTCACTCTTCTTGCACTTAAGGCGGTATTGTGCCTTTTGTATTTCATTCCGATGTAATTTCAGTGTTTCATCGTCAATGTGTGTGTAAAAGGAATACATTGAACCTGCAGTGGTATATCGGAAACTAAAGCTGGTCTCATAGGAAAGGATCAAATCACCAACTTTAAGAAGAGTCTCTATTCTTGCACTTAAGGGGGCACCTTGCCAATTGTATTTAGTTCCGATGCGATTTCTTTGTTTCATCGTCAATGTGAAGTTCCAAGGAATTCATTAGACCTGCAGTGGTGTATCGGAAACATATACTGGTCTCACAGGAAAGGATCAAAGCACCGACTGAAAGAAGAGTCTCTATTCTTGTACTTAAAGTGGCATTGTGCCTTTTGTATTTAATTCCGATGCGATTTCTGTGTTTCATCGTCAATGTGAATGTCCAAAGAATACACTTAACCTGTAGTGGTGTGTCGGAAACTAATACTGGTGTCATAGGAAAGGATCAAAGCACTGACTGTAAGAAGAGCCTCTATTCTTGTACTTAAGGCGGCATTGTGCCTTTTGTATTTAATTCCGATGCGGTTTCAGTGTTTCATCGTCAATGTGAAGGTCGAAAGAATACATTGAACCTGCAGTGGTGTATCAGAAACTAATACTGGTCTCACAGGAAAGGATCAAAGCACCGACTGAAAGAAGAGTCTCTATTCTTGTACAAAAGGAGGCATTGTGACTTTTGTATTTAATTCCGATGTGATTTTTGTGATTCATCGTCAATGTGAAGGTCCAGGGAATAAATTAAACCTGCAGTGGTGTATCGGAAACTAATACTGGTGTCACAGGAAAGGATCAATGCACAGACTCTAAGAAGTCTCACTCTTCTTGCACTTAAGGCGGCAATGTGCCTTTTGAATTAAATTCTGATGTAATTTCAGTGTTTCATCGTCAATGTGTATTGTAAAAGGAATACATTGAATCTGCAGTGGTGTATCGGAAATTAAAACTGGTCTCATAGGAAAGGTTCAAAGCACCGAGTGTAAGAAGAGCCTCTATTCTTTTACTTAAGGCGGCATTGTGCCTTTTGTATTTAATTCCGATGCGATTTCTGTGTTTCATCGTCAATGTGAAGGTCCAAGGAATACATCAGACATACAGTGGTGTATCGGAAACTAATACTGGTCTCACATAAAAGGATCAAAGCACCGACTGTAAGAAGAGTCTCTATTCTTGTACTAAAGGCGGCATTGTGCCTTTTGTATTTAATTCCGATGCGATTTCTGTGTTTCATCGTCAATGTGAAGGTCCAAGGAATACATTGAACCTGCAGTGGTGTATCGGAAACTAATACTGGTGTCACAGGAAAGGATCAAAGCACCGACTGTAAGAAGAGTCTCTATTCTTTTACTTAAGGCGGCATTGTGCCTTTTGTATTTAATTCCGATGCGATTTCTGTGTTTCATCGTCAATGTGAAGGTCCAAGGAATACATTGAACCTGCAGTGGTGTATCGGAAACTAATACTGGTCTCACAGGAAAGGATCAAAGCACAGAGTCTAAGAAGTCTCACTCTTCTTGCACTTATGGCGGCATAATGCCTTTTGTATTTAATTCCGATGTAATTTCAGTGTTTCATCGTCAATGTGTATGTAAAAGGAAAACATTGAACCTGCAGTAGTGTATCGGAAACTAATATTGGTCTTACAGGAAGGGATCAAAGCACCGACTGTAAGAAGAGTCTATTCTTGTACTTAAGGCGGCATTGTGCCTTTTGTATTTAATTCCGATGCGATTTCTGTGTTTCATCGTCAACGTGAATGTCCAAGGAATACATTGAACCTGAAATGGTGTATCGGAAACTAATACTGGTCTCACAGGAATGGATCAAAGCACCGACTTTTAGAGGTGTCTCTATTCTTGTACTTAAGGCGACATTGTGCCTTTTGTATTTAATTCCGATGCGATTTCTGTGTTTCATCGTCAATGTGAAGGTCCAAGGAATACATTGTCCCTGCAGTGGTGTATCGGAAACTAATACTGGTCTCACAGGAAAGGATCAAAGCACCGACTGTAAGAAGAGTCTCTATTCTCGTACTTATGGCGGCATTGTGCCTTTTGTATTTAATTACGATGCGATTTCTGTGTTTCATCGTCAATGTGAAGATCCAAGGAATACATTGAATCTGCAGTGGTGTATCGGAAACTAATACTGGTCTCACAGGAAAGGATCAAAGCACCGACTGTAAGAAGAAACTCTATTCTTGTACTTAAGTCGGCATTGTGCCTTTGGTTTTTAATTCCAATGCGATTTCTGTGTTTCATCGTCACTGTGAAGGTCCAAGGAATACATTGAAGCTGCGGTTGTGTATCGGAAACTAATACTGGTGTCATAGGAAAGGAACAGAGCACAGACTCTAAAAAGTCTTACTGTTCTTGCACTTAACTCGGCATTGTGCCTTTAGTATTTAATTCCGATGTAATTTCAGTGTTTAATCGTCAATGTGTATGTAAAAGGAATACATTGAACCTGCAGTGGTGAATTCGAAACTAATACTGGTGTCATAGGAAAGGATGCTAGCACAGATTCTAAAATGTTTCACTCTTTTTGCATTTAAGGTTGCATTGTGCCTTTTGTATTTAATTCCGTTGTAATTTCAGTGTTTCATCGTCAATGTGAATGTCCAAGGAATACATTGAACCTGCAGTGTTGTATCGGAAACTAATACTGGTCTCACAGGAATGGATCAAAGCACAGACTCTAAGAAGTCCCACTCTACTTGCACTTAAGGCGGCATTGTGCCTTTTGTATTTAATTCCGATGTAATTTCAGTGTTTCATCGTCAATGTGTATGTAAAAGGAATACATTGAACCTGCAGTGTGGTATCGGATAATAAAACTGGTCTCACAGGAACGGATCAAAGGAGCGACTGTAAGAAGAGTCTCTATTCTTGTACTTAAGGCGGCATTGTGCCTTTTCTATTTAATTCCGATGCGATTTCTGTGTTTCATCGTCAATGTGAAGGTCCAAGGAATACATTGAACCGGAAATGGTGTATCGGAATCTAATACTGGTCTCACAGGAAAGGATCAAAGCACCGACTGTAAGAAGAGTCACTATTCTTGTACTTAAGGCGGCATTGTGCCTTTGAATTTAATTCCGATGCGATTTCTGTGTTTCATCGTCAATGTGAAGGTCCAAGGAATACATTGAACCTGCAGTGGTGTATCGGAAACTAATACTGGTCTCACAGGAAAGGATCAAAGCACAGAGTCTAAGAAGTCTCACTCTTCTTGCACTTATGGCGGCATAATGCCTTTTGTATTTAATTCCGATGTTATTTCAGTGTTTCATCGTCAATGTGTATGTAAAAGGAAAACATTGAACCTGCAGTAGTGTATCGGAAACTAATACTGGTCACACAGGAAGGGATCAAAGCACCGACTGTAAGAAGAGTCTATTCTTGTACTTAAGGCGGCATTGTGCCTTTTGTATTTAATTCCGTTGCGATATCTGTGTTTCATCGTCAATGTGAATGTCCAAGGAATACATTGAACCTGAAATGGTGTATCGGAAACTAATACTGGTCTCACGGGAATGGATCAAAGCACCGACTGTTAGAAGAGTCTATATTCTTGTACTTAAGGCGACATTGTGCCTTTTGTATTTAATTCGGATGCGATTTCTGTGTTTCATCGTCAATGTGAAGGTCCAAGGAATTCATTGACCCTGCAGTGGTGTATCGGAAACTAATACTGGTCTCACAGGAAAGGATCAAAGCTCCGAATGTAAGAAGAGTCTCTATTCTCGTACTTATGGCGGCATTGTGCCTTTTGTATTTAATTACGATGCGATTTCTGTGTTTCATCGTCAATGTGAAGGTCCAAGGAATACATTGAATCTGCAGTGGTGTATCGGAAACTAATACTGGTCTCACAGGAAAGGATCAAAGCACCGACTGTAAGAAGAAACTCTATTCTTGTACTTAAGTCGGCATTGTGCCTTTTGTTTTTAATTCCGATGCGATTTCTGTGTTTCATCGTCAATGTGAAGGTCCTAGGAATACATTGAAGCTGCAGTGGTGTATCGGAAACTAATACTGGTGTCATAGGAAAGGAACAGAGCACAGACTCTAAAAAGTCTTACTGTTCTTGCACTTAAGGCGGCATTGTGCCTTTAGTATTTAATTCCGATGTAATTTCAGTGTTTAATCGTCAATGTGTATGTAAAAGGAATACATTGAACCAGCAGTAGTGAATTCGAAACGAATACTGGTGTCATAGGAAAGGATGACAGCACAGACTCTAAAAAGTCTCACTCTTCTTGCATTTAAGGCGGCATTGTGCCTTTTGTATTTAATTCCGATGTAATTTCAGAGTTTCATCGTCAATGTGAATGTCCAAGGAATACATTGAACCTGCAGTGTTCTATCGGAAACTAATACTGGTCTCACAGGAAAGGATCAAAGCACAGACTCTAAGAAGTCTCACTCTTCTTGCACTTAAGGCGGCAATGTGCCTTTTGAATTAAATTCTGATGTAATTTCAGTGTTTCATCGTCAATGTGTATGTAAAAGGAATACATTGAATCTGCAGTGGTGTATCGGAAATTAAAACTGGTCTGATAGGAAAGGTTCAAAGCACCGAGTGTAAGAAGAGTCTCTATTCTTTTACTTAAGGCGGCATTGTGCCTTTTGTATTTAATTCCGATGCGATTTCTGTGTTTCATCGTCAACGTGTATGTCCAAGGAAAACATTGAACCTGCAGTGGTGTATCGGAAACTAATACTGGTCTCACAGTTAAGGATCAAAGCACAGACTCTAAGAAGTCTCACTCCTCTTGCACTTAAGGCGGCATTGTGCCTTTTGTATTTAATTCCGATGTAAATTCAGTGTTTCATCGTCAATGTGTATGTAAAAGTAATACATTGTACCTGCAGTGGTGTATCGGTAACTAATACTGGTCTCACAGGAAAGGATCACAGCACCGACTGAAAGAAGAGTCTCTATTCTTGTAGTTAAGGTGGCATTGTGCCTTTTGTATTTAATTCCGATGCGATTTCTGTGTTTCATGGTCAATGTGAAGGTCCAAGGAATACATTGAACCTGCAGTGGTGTGTCGGAAACTAATACTGGTCTCACAGGAAAGGATCAAAGCACAGCCTCTAAGAAGTCTCACTCTTCTTGCACTTAAGGCGGTATTGTGCCTTTTGTATTCAATTCCGATGTACATTCAGTGTTTCATCGTCAATGTGTATGTAAAAGGAATACATTGAACCTGCAGTGGTGTATCGGTAACTAATACTGGTCTCACAGGAAAGGATCACAGCACCGACTGAAAGAAGAGTCTCTATTCTTGTAGTTAAGGCGGCATTGTGCCTTTTGTATTTAATTCCGATGCGATTTCTGTGTTTCATCGTCAATGTGAAGGTCCAAGGAATACACTGAACCTGCAGTGGTGTGTCGGAAACTAATACTGGTCTCACAGGAAAGGATCAAAGCACAGCCTCTAAGAAGTCTCACTCTTCTTGCACTTAAGGCGGTATTGTGCCTTTTGTATTCAATTCCGATGTAATTTCAGTGTTTAATCGTCAATGTGTATGTAAGAGGAATACATTTAACCTGCAGTGGTGTATCGGTAACTAATACTGGTCTCACAGGAAAGGATCAAAGCACCGACTGGAAGAAGAGTCTCTATTCTTGTACTTAAGGCGGCATTGTACCTTTTGTATTTAATTCCGATGCGATTTCTGTGTTTCATCGTCAATGTGAATGTCCAAAGAATACACTTAACCTGCAGTGGTGTGTCGGAAACTAATAGAAGTGTCATAGGAAAGGATCAAAAACCGACTGTAAGAAGAAACTCTATTCTTGTACTTAAGTCGGCATTGTGCCTTTGGTTTTTAATTCCAATGAGATTTCTGTGTTTCATCGTCAATGTGAAAATCCAAGGAATACATTGAAGCTGCGGTGGTGTATCGGAAACTAATACTGGTGTCATAGGAAAGGAACAGAGCACAGACTCTAAAAAGTCTTACTGTTCTTGCACTTAACTCGGCATTGTGCCTTTAGTATTTAATTCCGATGTAATTTCAGTGTTTAATCGTCAATGTGTATGTAAAAGGAATACATTGAACCTGCAGTGGTGAATTCGAAACTAATACTGGTGTCATAGGGCAGGATGAAAGCACAGACTCTAAAATGTCTCACTCTTCTTGCATTTAAGGTTGCATTGTGCCTATTGTATTTAATTCCGATGTAATTTCAGTGTTTCATCGTCAATGTGAATGTCCAAGGAATACATTGAACCTGCAGTGTTGTATCGGAAACTAATACTGGTCTCACAGGAAAGGGTCAAAGCACAGACTCTAAGAAGTCCCACTCTTCTTGCACTTAAGGCGGCATTGTGCCTTTTGTATTTAATTCCGATGTAATTTCAGTGTTTCATCGTCAATGTGTATGTAAAAGGAATACATTGAATCTGCAGTGGTGTATCGGAAACTAAAACTGGTCTCATAGGAAAGGATCAAAGCACCGAGTGTAAGAAGAGGTTCTATTCTTGTACTTAAGGCGGCATTGTGCCATTTGTTTTTAATTCCGTTGCGATTTATGTGCTTCTTCGTCAGTGTGAAGGTCCAAGGAATACATTAGACCTACTGTGGTGTATCGGAAACTAATACTGGTCTCACAGGAAAGGATCAAAGCACCGCCTGTAAGAAGCGTCTCTATTCTTGTACTAAAGGCGGCATTGTGCCTTTTGTATTTAATTCCGATGCGATATCTGTGTTTCATCGTCAATGTGAAGGTCCAAGGAATACATTGAACCAGCAGTGGTGTATCGGAAACTAATACTGGTGTCACAGGAAAGGATCAAAGCACCGACTGTAAGAAGAGTCTCTAATCTTTTACTTAAGGCGGCATTGTGCCTTTTGTATTTAATTCCGATGCGATTTCTGTGTTTCATCGTCAATGTGAAGGTCCAAGGATTACATTGAACCTGCAGTGGTTCATCGTAAACTAATACTGGTCTCACACGAAACGATCAAAGCACAGACTCTAAGAAATCTCACTCTTCTTACACTTAAGGCGGCATTGTGCCTTTTGTATTTAATTCGGATGTAATTTCAGAGTTTCATCGTCAATGTGTATGTAAAAGGAATTCATTGAACCGGTAGTGGTGAATCGGAAACTAATACTGGTGTCATAGGAAAGGATGAAACCACAGACTCTAAGAAGTCTCACTCTTCTTGCACTTAAGGCGGCATTGTACCTTTTGTATTTAATTCCGATGTAATTTCAGTGTTTCATCGTCAATGTGTATGTAAAAGGAATACATTGAACCTGCGGTGTGGTATCGGAAAATAAAACTGGTCTCACAGGAACGGATCAAAGGAGCGACTGTAAGAAGAGTCTCTATTCTTGTACTTAAGGCGGCATTGTGCCTTTTCTATTTAATTCCGATGCGATTTCTGTGTTTCATCGTCAATGTGAAGGTCCAAGGAATACATTGAACCGGAAATGGTGTATCGGAATCTAATACTGGTCTCACAGGAAAGGATCAAAGCACCGACTGTAAGAAGAGTCACTATTCTTGTACTTAAGGCGGCATTGTGCCTTTGTATTTAATTCCGATGCGATTTCTGTGTTTCCTCGTCAATGTGAAGGTCCAAGGAATACATTGAACCTGCAGTGGTGTATCGGAAACTAATACTGGTCTCACAGGAAAGGATCAAAGCACAGAGTCTAAGAAGTCTCACTCTTCTTGCAGTTATGGCGGCATAATGCCTTTTGTATTTAATTCCGATGTAATTTCAGTGTTTCATCGTTAATGTGTATGTAAAAGGAAAACATTGAACCTGCAGTAGTGTATCGGAAACTAATACTGGTCATACAGGAAGGGATCAAAGCACCGACTGTAAGAAGAGTCTATTCTTGTACTTAAGGCGGCATTGTGCCTTTTGTATTTATTTCCGTTGCGATATCTGTGTTTCATCGTCAATGTGAATGTCCAAGGGATACATTGAACCTGAAATGGTGTATCGGAAACTAATACTGGTCTCACGGGAATTTATCAAAGCACCGACTGTTAGAAGAGTCTCTATTCCTGTACTTAAGGCGACATTGTGTCTTTTGTATTTAATTCGGATGCGATTTCTGTGTTTCATCGTAAATGTGAAGGTCCAAGGAATTCATTGACCCTGCAGTGGTGTATCGGAAACTAATACTGGTCTCACAGGAAAGGATCAAAGCACCGAATGTAAGAAGAGTCTCTATTCTCGTACTTATGGCGGCATTGTGCCTTTTGTATTTAATTACGATGCGATTTCTGTGTTTCATCGTCAATGTGAAGGTCCAAGGAATACATTGAACCTGCAGTGTTGTATCGGAAACTAATACTGGTCTCACAGGAAAGGATCAAAGCACAGACTCTAAGAAGTCTCACTCTTCTTGCACTTAAGGCGGCAATGTGCCTTTTGAATTAAATTCTGATGTAATTTCAGTGTTTCATCGTCAATATGTATGTAAAGGGAATACATTGAATCTGCAGTGGTGTATCGGAAATTAAAGCTGGTCACATAGGAAAGGTTCAAAGCACCGAGTGTAAGAAGAGTCTCTATTCTTTTACTTAAGGCGGCATTGTGCCTTTTGTATTTAATTCCGATGCGATTTCTGTGTTTCATCGTCAACGTGTATGTCCATGGAATACATTGAATCTGCAGTGGTGTATCGGAAACTAATACTGGTCTCACAGTTAAGGATCAAAGCACAGACTCTAAGAAGTCTCACTCCTCTTGCACTTAAGGCGGCATTGTGCCTTTTGTATTTAATTCCGATGTAAATTCAGTGTTTCATCGTCAATGTGTATGTAAAAGGAATACATTGAACCTGCAGTGGGGTATCGGTAACTAATACTGGTCTCACAGGAAAGGATCACAGCACCGACTGAAAGAAGAGTCTCCATTCTTGTAGTTAAGGCGGCATTGTGCCTTTTGTATTTAATTCCGATGCGATTTCTGTGTTTCACGGTCAATGTGAAGGTCCAACGAATACATTGAACCTGCAGTGGTGTGTCGGAAACTAATACAGGTCTCACAGGAAAGGATCAAAGCAGAGCTTCTAAGAAGTCTCACTCTTCTTGCACTTAAGGCGGTATTGTGCCTTTTGTATTCAATTCCGATGTAAATTCAGTGTTTCATCGTCAGTGTGTATGTAAAAGGAATACATTGAACCTGCAGTGGTGTATCGGTAACTAATACTGGTCTCACAGGAAAGGATCACAGCACCGACTGAAAGAAGAGTCTCTATTCTTGTAGTTAAGGCGGCATTGTGCCTTTTGTATTTAATTCCGATGCGATTTCTGTGTTTCATCGTCAATGTGAAGGTCCAAGGAATACACTGAACCTGCAGTGGTGTGTCGGAAACTAATACTGGTCTCACAGGAAAGGATCAAAGCACAGCCTCTAAGAAGTCTCACTCTTCTTGCACTTAAGGCGGTATTGTGCCTTTTGTATTCAATTCCGATGTAATGTCAGTGTTTAATCGTCAATGTGTATGTAAAAGGAATACATTGAACCTGCAGTGGTGTATCGGTAACTAATACTGGTCTCACAGGAAAGGATCAAAGCACCGACTGAAGGAAAAGTCTCTATTCTTGTACTTAAGGCGGCATTGTGCCTTTTGTATTTAATTCCGATGCGATTTCTGTGTTTCATCGTCAATGTGAATGTCCAAAGAATACACTTAACCTGCAGTGGTGTGTCGGAAACTAATACAAGTGTCATAGGAAAGGATCAAATACCGACTGTAAGAAGAGTCTCTATTCTTTAACTTAAGGCGGCATTGAGCCTTTTGTATTTAATACCGAAGCGATTTCTGTGTTTCATCGTCAATGTGAATGTCCAAGGAATACATTGAACCTGCAGTGGTGTATCGGTAACTAATACTGGTCTCACAGGAAAGGATCAAAGCAGAGACACTAAGAAGTCTTACGCTTCTTGCACTTAAGGCATCATTGTGCCTGTTGTATTTATTTCCGATGTGATTTCTGTGTCTCATCGTCAATGTGAAGTTTCAAGGAATACATTAAACCTGCAGTGGTGTATCGGAAACTAATACTGGTCTCACAGTTAAGGATCAAAGCACAGACCCAAAGAAGTGTCACTGTTCTTGCACTGAAGGCGGCATTGTGCTTATTGTATTTAATTCCGATGTAATTTCAGTGTTTCATCGTCAATGTGTATGTAAAAGGAATACATTGAACCTGCGGTGGTGTATCGGAAACTTAAACTGGTCTCATAGGAAAGGATCAAAGCACCGACTGTAAGAAGAGTCTCTATTCTTTTACTTAAGGCGGCATTGTGCCTTTTGTATATAATTCCGATGCGATTTCTGTGTTTCATCGTCAACGTGAAGGTCCAAGGAATACATTGAACATGCAGTGGTGTGTCGGAAACTAATACTGGTGTCATAGGAAAGGATCAAAGCACCGACTGTAAGAAGAGCCTCTATTCTTGTACTTAAGGCGGCATTGTGCCTTTTGTATTTAATTCCGATGCGGTTTCAGTGTTTCATCGTAAATGTGAAGGTCGAAGGAATACTTTGAACCTGCAGTGGTGTATCAGAAACTAATACTGGTCTCACAGGAAAGGATCAAAGCACCGACTGAAAGAAGAGTCTCTATTCTTGTACTAAAGGCATCATTGTGACTTTTGTATTTAATTCCGATGTGATTTTTGTGATTCATCGTCAATGTGAAGGTCCAGGGAATACATTAAACCTGCAGTGGTGTATCGGAAACTAATACTGGTCTCACAGGAAAGGATCAAAGCACAGACTCTAAGAAGTCTCACTCTTCTTGCACTTAAGGCGGCAATGTGCCTTTTGAAATAAATTCTGATGTAATTTCAGTGTTTCATCGTCGATGTGTATGTAAAAGGAATACATTGAATCTGCAGTGGTGTATCGGAAATTAAAACTGGTCTCATAGGAAAGGTTCAAAGCACCGAGTGTAAGAAGAGTCTCTATTCTTTTACTTAAGGCGGCATTGTGCCTTTTGTATTTAATTCCGATGCGATTTCTGTGTTTCATCGTCAATGTGAAGGTCCAAGGAATACATTAGACCTACAGTGGTGTATCGGAAACTAATACTGGTCTCACATAAAAGGATCAAAGCACCGACTGTAAGAAGAGTCTCTATTCTTGTACTAAAGGCGGCATTGTGCCTTTTGTATTTAATTCCGATGCGATTTCTGTGTTTCATCGTCAATGTGAAGGTCCAAGGAATACATTGAACCTGCAGTGGTGTATCGGAAACTAATACTGGTGTCACAGGAAAGGATCAAAGCACCGACTGTAAGAAGAGTCTCTATTCTTTTACTTAAGGCAGCATTGTGCCTTTTGTATTTAATTCCGATGCGATTTCTGTGTTTCATCGTCAATGTGAAGGTCCAAGGAATACATTGAACCTGCAGTGGTGTATCGGAAACTAATACTGGTGTCACAGGAAAGGATCAAAGCACCGACTGTAAGAAGAGTCTCTATTCTTTTACTTAAGGCAGCATTGTGCCTTTTGTATTTAATTCCGATGCGATTTCTGTGTTTCATCGTCAATGTGAAGGTCCAAGGAATACATTGAACCTGCAGTGGTGTATCGGAAACTAATACAGGTCTCACACGAAAGGATCAAAGCACAGACTCTAAGAAGTCTCACTCTTCCTGCACTTAAGGCGGCATTGTGCCTTTTGTATTTAATTCCGATGTAATTTCAGAGTTTCATCGTCAATGTGTATGTAAAAGGAATACATTGAACCTGCAGTGTTGTATCGGAAAATAAAACTGGTCTCATAGGAACGGATCAGAGCACCGACTGTAAGAAGAGTCTCTATTCTTGTACTTAAGGCGGCATTGTGCCTTTTCTATTTAATTCCGATGCGATTTCTGTGTTTCATCGTCAATGTGAAGGTCCAAGGAATACATTGAACCTGCAGTGGTGTATCGGAAGCTAGTACTGGTGTCACAGGAACGGATCAAAGCACCGACTGTAAGAAGAGTCTCTATTCTCGTACTTATGGCGGCATTGTGCCTTTTGTATTTAATTCCGATGCGATTTCTGTGTTTCATCGTCAATGTGATGGTCCATGGAATACATTGAACCTGCAGTGGTGTATCGGAAACTAATACTGTTCTCACAGGAAAGGATCAATGCACAGAGTCTAAGAGGTCTCACTCTTCTTGCTCTTATGGCGGCATAATGCCTTTTGTATTTAATTCCGATGAAATTTCAGTGTTTCATCGTCAATGTGTATGTAAAAGGAAAACATTGAACCTGCAGTAGTGTATCGGAAACTAATACTGGTCTTACAGGAAGGGATCAAAGCACCGACTGTAAGTAGAAACTCTATTCCTGTACTTAAGTCGGCATTGTGCCTTTGGTTTTTAATTCCAATGAGATTTCTGTGTTTCATCGGCAATGTGAAGGTCCAAGGAATACATTGAAGCTGCAGTGGTGTATCGGAAACTAATACTGGTGTCATAGGAAAGGAACAGAGCACAGACTCTAAAAAGTCTTACGGTTCTTGCACTTATCTCGGCATTGTGCCTTTAGTATTTAATTCCGATGTAATTTCAGTGTTTAATCGTCAATGTGTATGTAAAAGGAATACATTGAACCTGCAGTGGTGTTTTCGAAACTAATACTGGTGTCATAGGAAAGGATGAAAGCACAGACTCTAAAATGTCTCACTCTTCTTGCATTTAAGGTTGCATTGTGCCTTTTGTATTTAATTCCGATGTAATTTCAGTGTTTCATCGTCAATGTCAATGTCAAAGGAATACATTGAACCTGCAGTGTTGTATCGGAAACTAATACTGGTCTCACAGGAAAGGATCAAAGCACAGACTCTAAGAAGTCCCACTCTTCTTGCACTTAAGGCTGCATTGTGCCTTTTGTATTTAATTCCGATGTAATTTCAGTGTTTCATCGTCAATGTGTATGTAAAAGGATTACATTGAATCTGCAGTGGTGTATCGGAAACTAAAGCTGGTCTCATAGGAAAGGATCAAAGCACCGAGTGTAAGAAGAGGTTCTATTCTTGTACTTAAGGCGGCATTGTGCCATTTGTTTTTAATTCCGTTGCGATTTATGTGCTTCATCGTCAGTGTGAAGGTCCAAGGAATACATTAGACCTACAGTGGTGTATCGGAAACTAATACTGGTCTCACAGGAATGGATCAAAGCACCGACTGTAAGAAGAGTCTCTATTCTTGTACTAAAGGCGGCATTGTGCCTTTTGTATTTAATTCCGATGCGATATCTGTGTTTCATCGTCAATGTGAAGGTCCAAGGAATACATTGAACCTGCAGTGGTGTATCGGAAACTAATACTGGTGTCACAGGAAAGGATCATAGCACCGACTGTAAGAAGAGTCTCTAATCTTTTACTTAAGGCGGCATTGTGCCTTTTGTATTTAATTCCGATGCGATTTCTGTGTTTCATCGTCAATGTGAAGGTCCAAGGATTACATTGAACCTGCAGTGGTTCATCGTAAACTAATACTGGTCTCACACGAAACGATCAAAGCACAGACTCTAAGAAATCTCACTCTTCTTGCACTTTAGGCGGCATTGTGCCATTTGTATTTAATTCCGATGTAATTTCTGAGTTTCATCGTCAATGTGTATGTAAAAGGAATTCATTGAACCGCTAGTGGTGAATCGGAAACTAATACTGGTGTCATAGGAAAGGATGAAACCACAGACTCTAAGAAGTCTCACTCTTCTTGCACTTAAGGCGGCATTGTACCTTTTGTATTTAATTCCGATGTAATTTCAGTGTTTCATCGTCAATGTGTATGTAAAAGGAACACATTGAACCTGCAGTGCGGTATGGGAAAATAAAACTGGTCTCACAGGAACGGATCAAAGGAGCGACTGTAAGAAGAGTCTCTATTCTTGTACTTAAAGCGGCATTGTGCCTTTTCTATTTAATTCCGATGCGATTTCTGTGTTTCATCGTCAATGTGAAGGTCCAAGGAACACATTGAACCGGAAATGGTGTATCGGAATCTAATACTGGTCTCACAGGAAAGGATCAAAGCACCGACTGTAAGAAGAGTCTCTATTCTTGTACTTAAGGCGGCATTGTGCCTTTGTATTTAATTCCGATGCGATTTCTGTGTTTCATCTTCAATGTGAAGGTCCAAGGAATACATTGAACCTGCAGTGGTGTATCGGAAGCTAGTACTGGTCTCACAGGAGCGGATCAAAGCACCGACTGTAAGAAGAGTCTCTATTCTCGTACTTATGTCGGAATTGTGCCTTTTGTATTTAATTCCGATGCGATTTCTGTGTTTCATCGTCAATGTGAAGGTCCAAGGAATACATTCAACCTGCAGTGGTGTATCGGAAACTAATACTGGTCTCACAGGAAAGGATCAAAGCTTAGAGTCTAAGAAGTCTCACTCTTCTTGCACTTATGGCGGCATAATGCCTTTTGTATTTAATTCCGATGTAATTTCAGTGTTTCATCGTCAATGTGTATGTAAAAGGAAAACATTGAACCTGCAGTAGTGTATCGGAAACTAATACTGGTCATACAGGAAGGGATCAAAGCACCGACTGTAAGAAGAGTTTATTCTTGTACTTAAGGTGGCATTGTGCCTTTTGTATTTAATTCCGTTGCGATATCTGTGTTTCATCGTCAATGTGAATGTCCAAGGAATACATTGAACCTGAAATGGTGTATCGGAAACTAATACTGGTCTCACGGGAATGGATCAAAGCACCGACTGTTAGAAGAGTCTCTATACTTGTACTGAAGGCGACATTGTACATTTTGTATTTAATTCGGATGCGATTTCTGTGTTTCATCGTCAATGTGAAGGTCCAAGGAATTCATTGACCCTGCAGTGGTGTATCGGAAACTAATACTGGTCTCACAGGAAAGGATCAAAGCACCGAATGTAAGAAGAGTCTCTATTCTCGTACTTATGGCGGCATTGTGCCTTTTGTATTTAATTCCGATGCGATTTCTGTGTTTCATCGTCAATGTGAAGGTCCAAGGAATACATTGAATCTGCAGTGGTGTATCGGAAACTAATACTGGTCTCACAGGAAAGGATCAAAGCACCGACTGTAAGAAGAAACTCTATTCTTGTACTTCAGTCGGCATTGTGCCTTTTGTTTTTAATTCCGATGCGATTTCTGTGTTTCATCGTCAATGTGAAGGTCCTAGGAATACATTGAAGCTGCAGTGGTGTATCGGAAACTAATACTGGTGTCATAGGAAAGGAACAGAGCACAGACTCTAAAAAGTCTTACTGCTCTTGCACTTAAGGCGGCATTGTGCCTTTAGTATTTAATTCCGATGTAATTTCAGTGTTTAAGCGTCAATGTGTATGTAAAAGGAATACATTGAACCAGCAGTAGTGAATTCGAAACTAATACTGGTGTCATAGGAAAGGATGAAAGCACAGAGACTAAAAAGTCTCACTCTTCTTGCATTTAAGGCGGCATTGTGCCTTTTGTATTTAATTCCGATGTAATTTCAGTGT
Organism: Schistocerca serialis cubense; assembly: GCF_023864345.2. Lineage (NCBI taxonomy): Eukaryota > Metazoa > Arthropoda > Insecta > Orthoptera > Acrididae > Schistocerca > Schistocerca serialis. The sequence continues at coordinate 28,046,140 of NC_064643.1, forward strand.
TTCATCGTCAATGTGAATGTCCAAGGAATACATTGAACCTGCAGTGTTGTATCGGAAACTAATACTGGTCTCACAGGAAAGGATCAAAGCACAGACTCTAAGAAGTCTCACTCTTCTTGCACTTAAGGCCGCAATGTGCCTTTTGAAATAAATTCTGATAAAATTTCAGTGTTTCATCGTCAATGTGTATGTAAAAGGAATACATTGAATCTGCAGTGGTGTATCGGAAATTAAAACTGGTCTCATAGGAAAGGTTCAAAGCACCGAGTGTAAGAAGAGTCACTATTCTTTTACATAAGGCGGCATTGTGACTTTTGTATTTAATTCCGATGCGATTTCTGTGTTTCATCGTCAATGTGAAGGTCCAAGGAATACATTAGACTTACAATGGTGTATCGGAAACTAATACTAGTCTCACATAAAAGGATCAAAGCACCGACTGTAAGAAGAGTCTCTATTCTTGTACTAATGGCGGCATTGTGCCTTTTGTATTTAAGTCCGATGCGATTTCTGTGTTTCATCGTCAATGTGAAGGTCCAAGGAATACATTGAACCTCCAGTGGTGTGTCGGAAACTAATACTGGTGTCATAGGAAAGGATCAAAGCACCGACTGTAAGAAGAGCCTCTATTCTTGTACTTAAGGCGGCATTTTGCCTTTTGTATTTAATTCCGATGCGGTTTCAGTGTTTCATCGTCAATGTGAAGGTCGAAGGAATACATTGAACCTGCAGTGGTGTATCAGAAACTAATACTGGTCTCACAGGAAAATATCAAAGCACCGACTGAAAGAAGAGTCTCTATTCTTGTACTAAAGGCGGCATTGTGACTTTTGTATTTAATTCCGATTTGATTTTTGTGATTCATCGTCAATGTGAAGGTCCAGGGAATACATTAAATTTGCAGTGGTGTATCGGAAACTAATACTGGTCTCACTGGAAAGGATCAAAGCACAGACTCTAAGAAGTCTCACTCTTCTTGCACTTAAGGCGGCAATGTGCCTTTTGAATTAAATTCTGATGTAATTTCAGTGTTTCATCGTCAATGTGTATGTAAAAGGAATACATTGAATCTGCAGTGGTGTATCGGAAATTAAAACTGGTCTCATAGGAAAGGTTCAAAGCACCGAGTGTAAGAAGAGTCTCTATTCTTTTACTTAAGGCGGCATTATGCCTTTTGTATTTAATTCCGATGCGATTTCTGTGTTTCATCGTCAATGTGAAGGTCCAAGGAATACATTAGACCTACAGTGGTGTATCGGAAACTAATACTGGTCTCACATAAAAGGATCAAAGCACCGACTGTAAGAAGAGTCTCTATTCTTGTACTAAAGGCGGCATTGTGCCTTTTGTATTGAATTCCGATGCGATTTCTGTGTTTCATCGTCAATGTGAAGGTCCAAGGAATACATTGAACCTGCAGTGGTGTATCGGAAACTAATACTGGTGTCACAGGAAAGGATCAAAGCACCGACTGTAAGAAGAAACTCTATTCTTGTACTTAAGTCGGCATTGTGCCTTTGGTTTTTAATTCCAATGCGATTTCTGTGTTTCATCGTCAATGTGAAGGTCCAAGGAATACATTGAAGCTGCAGTGGTGTATCGGAAACTAATACTGGTCTCACAGGAAAGGATCAAAGCACAGACTCTAAGAAGTCCCACTCTTCTTGCACTTAAGGCGGCATTGTGCCTTTTGTATTTAATTCCGATGTAATTTCAGTGTTTCATCGTCAATGTGTATGTAAAAGGAATACATTGAATCTGCAGAGGTGTATCGGAAACTAAAACTGGTCTCATAGGAAAGGATCAAAGCACCGAGTGTAAGAAGAGGTTCTATTCTTGTACTTAAGGCGGCATTGTGCCATTTGTTTTTAATTCCGTTGCGATTTATGTGTTTCATCGTCAATGTGAAGGTCCAAGGAATACATTGAACCTGCAGTGGTGTATCGGAAACTAATACAGGTCTCACACGAAAGGATCAAAGCACAGACTCTAAGAAGTCTCACTCTTCCTGCACTTAAGGCGGCATAATGCCTTTGGTATTTAATTCCGATGTAATTTCAGAGTTTCATCGTCAATGTGTATGTAAAAGGAATTCATTGAACCGGCAGTGGTGAATCGGAAACTAATACTGGTGTCACAGGAAAGGATCAAAGCACCGACTGTAAGAAGAGTCTCTTAGCTTTTACTTAAGGCGGCATTGTGCCTTTTGTATTTAATTCCGATGCGATTTCTGTGTTTCATCGTCAATGTGAAGGTCCAAGGATTACATTGAACCTGCAGTGGTTCATCGTAAACTAATACTGGTCTCACACGAAAGGATCAAAGCACAGACTCTAGGAAGTCTCACTCTTCTTGCACTTAAGGCGGCATTGTGCCTTTTGTATTTAATTCCGATGTAATATCAGAGTTTCATCGTCAATGTGTATGTAAAAGGAATTCATTGAACCGGTAGTGGTGAATCGGAAACTAATACTGGTGTCATAGGAAAGGATGAAACCACAGACTCTAAGAAGTCTCACTCTTCTTGCACTTAAGGCGGCATTGTACCTTTTGTATTTAATTCCGATGTAATTTCAGTGTTTCATCGTCAATGTGTATGTAAAAGGAATACATTGAACCTGCAATGTGGTATCGGAAAATAAAACTGGTCTCACAGGAACGGATCGAAGGAGCGACTGTAAGAAGAGTCTCTATTCTTGTACTTAAGGCGGCATTGTGCCTTTTCTATTTAATTCCGATGCGATTTCTGTGTTTCATCGTGAATGTGAAGGTCCAAGGAATACATTGAACCTGCAGTGGTGCATCGGAAACTAATACTGGTCTCACAGGATAGGATCAAAGCACAGAGTCTAAGAAGTCTCACTCTTCTTGCACTTATAGCGGCATAATGCCTTTTGTATTTAATTCCGATGTAATTTCAGTGTTTCATCGTCAATGTGTATGTAAAAGGAAAACATTGAACCTGCAGTAGTGTATCGGAAACTAATACTGGTCATACAGGAAGGGATCAAAGCACCGACTGTAAGAAGAGTCTATTCTTGTACTTAAGGCGGCATTGTGCCTTTTGTATTTAATTCCGTTGCGATATCTGTGTTTCATCGTCAATGTGAATGTCCAAGGAATACATTGAACCTGAAATGGTGTATCGGAAACTAATACTGGTCTCACGGGAATGGATCAAAGCACCGACTGTTAGAAGAGTCTCTATTCTTGTACTTAAGGCGACATTGTGCCTTTTGTATTTAATTCGGATGCGATTTCTGTGTTTCATCGTAAATGTGAAGGTCCAAGGAATTCATTGACCCTGCAGTGGTGTTTCGGAAGCTAATACTGGTCTCACAGGAAAGGATCAAAGCACCGAATGTAAGAAGAGTCTCTATTCTCGTACTTATGGCGGCATTGTGCCTTTTGTATTTAATTACGATGCGATTTCTGTGTTTCATCGTCAATGTGAAGGTCCAAGGAATACATTGAATCTGCAGTGGTGTATCGGAAACTAATACTGGTCTCACAGGAAAGGATCAAAGCACCGACTGTAAGAAGAAACTCTATTCTTGTACTTAAGTCGGCATTGTGCCTTTTGTTTTTAATTCCGATGCGATTTCTGTGTTTCATCGTCAATGTGAAGGTCCTAGGAATACATTGAAGCTGCAGTGGTGTATCGGAAACTAATACTGGTGTCATAGGAAAGGAACAGAGCACAGACTCTAAAATGTCTTACTGTTCTTGCACTTAAGGCGGCATTGTGCTTTAGTATTTAATTCCGATGTAATTTCAGGGTTTAATCGTCAATGTGTATGTAAAAGGAATACATTGAACCAGCAGTAGTGAATTCGAAACTAATACTGGTGTCATAGGAAAGGATGAAAGCACAGACTCTAAAAAGTCTCACTCTTCATGCATTTAAGGCGGCATTGTGCCTTTTGTATTTAATTCCGATGTAATTTCAGTGTTTCATCGTCAATGTGAATGTCCAAGGAATACATTGAACCTGCAGTGTTGTATCGGAAACTAATACTGGTCTCACAGGAAAAGATCAAAGCACAGACTCTAAGAAGTCCCACTCTTCTTGCACTTAATTCGGCATTGTGCCTTTTGTATGTAATTCCGATGTAATTTCAGTGTTTCATCGTCAATGTGTATGTAAAAGGAATAAATTGAACATGCAGTGGTGTATAGGAAACTAATACTGGTCTCATAGGAAAGGATCAAATCACCGACTGTAAGAAGAGTCTCTATTCTTGTACTTAACGCAGCATTGTGCATTTTGTATTTAATTCCGATGCGATTTCTGTGTTTCACCGTCAATGTGAAGGTTCGAGGAATACATTGAACCTGCAGTGGTGTATCGGAAACTAATACTGGTCTCACAGGAAGGGATCAAAGCACAGACTCTAAGAAGTCTCACTCTTCTTGCACTTAAGGCGGCGTTGTGCCTTTTGTATTTAATTCCGATGTAATTTCAGTTTTTCAACGTCAATGTGTATGTAACAGGAATACATTGAACCTGCAGTGGTGTATCGGAGACTAATACTGCTCTCATAGGAAAGGATCATAGCACAGACTCTAAGAAGTCTCACTCTTCTTGCATTTAAGGCGGCATTGTGCCTTTTGAATTTAATTCCGATGTAATTTCAGTGTTTCATCGTAAATGTGAATGTCCAAGGAGTACATTGAAACTGCAGTGGTGTATCGGAAACTAATACTGCTCTCATAGGAAAGGATCAAAGCACAGACTCTAAGAAGTCTCACTCTTCTTGCATTTAAGGCGGCATTGTGCCTTTTGAATTTAATTCCGATGTAATTTCAGTGTTTCATCGTCAATGTGAATGTCCAAGGAATACATTGAACTGCAGTGGTGTATCGGAAACTAATACTGGTCTCACAGGAATGGATCAAAGCACCGACTGTAAGAAGAGTCTCTATACTTCTACTGAAGGCGTCAATATGCCATTTGTATTTAATTACGATGCGATTTCTGTGTTCCATGGTCAATGAGAGGGTCCAAGGAATACATTGAACCTGCAGTGGTGTATCGGAAACTAATACTGGCCTCACAGGGAATACTCAAATCACAGACTGTAAGAAGAGGCTCTATTCCTTACTTAAGGCGGCAATGTGCCTTTTGTATTTACTTTTGATGCGATTTCTGTGTTTCATCGTCAATGTGAAGGTCCAAGGAATACATTGAAACTACAGTGGTGTATCGGAAACTAATACAGGTCTCACAGGAAAGGATCAAACCACAGACTCTAAGAAGTCTCACTCTTCATGCACCTAAGGCGGCATTGTGTTTTTTGTAATTAATTGTGATGTAATTTCAGTGTTTCATCGTCTATGGGAATGTCCAAGGAATACATTGAACCTGATGTGGTGTATCGGAGACTAATATTGGTCTCACAGGGAATGCTCAAAGCACCGACTGTAAGAAGAGTCTCTATTCTTGTACTTAAGGCCGCATTGTGCCTTTTGTATTTAATTCCGATGCGATTTCTGTATTTCATCGTCAATGTGATGGTCCAAGGAATACATTGAACCTGCAGTGGTGTATCGGAAACTAATACTGGTCTCACTGGAATGGATCAAAGCACAGACTCTAAGAAGTCTCACTTTTCTTGCACTTAAGGCGGCATTGTGCCTTTTGTATTTAATTCCGATGTAATTTCAGGGTTTCAACGTCAATGTGTTTGTAAACGGAATACATTGTACCTTCAGTGGTGGATCGGAAACTAATTCTGGTCTCGAAGGACAGGATCAAAGCACAGACTCTAAGAAGTCTCACTCAACTTGCACTTAAGGCGGCATTGTGCCTTTTGTATTTCATTTTGATGTAATTTCAGTGTTTCATCGTCAATGGGAATGTCCAAGGAATACATTGAACCTGCAGTGGTGTATCGGAAACTAATACTGCTCTCACAGGAAAGGATCAAAGCACCGACTGTAAGATGAGTCTCTATTCTTGTACTTAATGCGGCATTGTGCCTTTTGTATATAATTCCGATGCGATTTCTGTGTTTCATCGTCAATGTGAAGGGCCAAGGAATACTTTGAACCTGTAGTGGTGTATCGGAAACTAATACTGGTCTCACAGGAAAGGATCAAAGCACAGACTCTAAGAAGTCTCACTCTTCTTCCACTTAAGGCGACATTGTGCCTTTTGTATTTAATTCCGATGTAATTTCAGTGTTTCATCGTCAATGAGCATGTAAACGGAATACACTGAACCTGCAGTGGTGTATCGGAAACTAATACTGGTCTCATAGGAACGGATCAAAGCACAGACTCTAAGAAATCACACTCTTCTTGCACTTAAGGCGGCATTGTGCCTTTTGTATTTAATTCCGATGTAATTTCAGTGTTTCATCGTCAATGTGTATGTAATCGGAACACATTGAAGCTGCAGTGGGTTATCGGAAACTAATACTGGTCTCATAGGAAAGGATCAAAGCACAGACTCTAAGAAGTCTCACTCTTCTTGCACTTAAGGAGGCATTGTGCCTACTGTATTCAAATTCCTATGTAATTTTAGTGTTTCATCGTCAATGTGAATGTCCAAGGAATACATTGAACCTGCAGTGGTGTATCGGAAACTAATACTGGTCTCATAGGAAAGGATCAAAGCACAGACTCTAAGAAGTCTCACTCTTCTTTCACTTAACGCGGCATTGTGCCTTTGTATTTAATTCCGATGTAATTGCAGTGTTTCATCGTCAATGTTTTGTTAAACGGAATACATTGAACCTGCAGTGGTGTATCGGAAACTAAGAATGGTCTCATAGGAAAGGATCAAAGCACAGACTCTAAGAAGTCTCACTCTTCTTGAACTTAAGGCGGCATTGTGCCTTTTGTATTTAATTCCGATGGAATTTCAGTGTTTCATCGTCAATGTGTATGTAAACGGAATACATTGAACATGCAGTGGTGTATCGGAGACTAATACTGGTCTCATAGGAAAAGATCAAAGCACAGACTCTAAGAAGTCTCACTCTTCTTGCACTTAAGGCGGCATTGTGCCTTTTGTATTTAATTCCAATGTATTATCAGTGTTTCATCGTTAATGTGAATGTCCAAGGAATACAGTGAACCTGCAGTGGTGTATGGGAAACTAATACTAGTCTCACGGGAAAGGATCAAAGACCGACTGTAAGAAGAGTCTCTTATCTTGTACTTAAGGCGGCATTGTGCCTTTTGTGTATAATTCCGATGCGATTTCTGTGTTTCATCGTCAATGTGAAGGTCCAAGGAATACATTGAACGTGCAGTGGTGTATGGGAAACTAATACTGGTCTCACAGGAAAGGATCAAAGCACAGACTCTAGGAAGTCTCACTCTACTTGCACTTAACGCAGCATTGTGCTTTGTATTTAATTCCGATGGAATTTCAGTGTTTCATCGTCAATGTGTATGTAAACGGAATACATTGAACATGCAGTGGTGTATCGGAGACTAATACTGGTCTCATAGGAAAGGATCAAAGCACAGACTCTAAGAAGTCTCACTCCTCTTGCACTTAAGGTGGCAATGTGCCTTTTGTATTTAATTCCTATGTATTTTCAGTGTTTCATCATTAATGTGAATGTCCAAGGAATACAGTGAACCTGCAGTGGTGCATCGGTAACTAATACTGGTCTCAAAGGACAGGATTAAACACTGACTGTAAGAAGAGTCTCTATTCTTGTACTTAAGGCGGCATTGTGCCTTTTGTGTATAATTCCGATGCGATTTCTGTGTTTCATCGTCAATGTGTATGTAAACGGAATACATTGAACCTGCAGTGGTGTATTGGAGACTAATACTGGTCTCACAGGAAAGGATCAAACACCGACTGTAAGAAGAGTCTCTATTCTTGTACTTAAGGCGGCATTGTGCCTTTTTTATTTACGTCCGATGCGATTTCGGTGTTTCGTCGTCAATGTTAAGGTCCAAGGAATACATTGAACCAGCAGTGGTGTATCGGAATGTAATACAGGTCTCACAGGAAAAGATCAAAGCACCGACTGTAAGAAGAGTCTCTATTCCTGTAATTAAGGCGGCGTTATGCCTTTTGTATTTAATTCCGATGCGATTTCGGTGTTTCATCGTCAATGTGTATGTCCAAGGAATACATTGAACCTCAAGTGGTGTATCGGAAACTAATACTGGTCTCACAGGAAAGGATCAAACCACAGACTCTAAGAAGTCTCACTCTTCTTGAACTTAAGGCGGCATTGTGCCTTTTGTATTTAATTCCGATGTAATTTCAGTGTTTCCTCGTCAATGTGTATGTCCAAGGAATACATTGAACATGCAGTGGTGTATCGGAAACTAATACTGGTCTCACATTAAAGGATCAAAGCACAGACTCTAAGAAGTCTCACTCTTCTTGCACTTAAGGCGGCAATGTGCCATTTGTATTTAATTCCGATGGAATTTCAGTGTTTCATCGTCAATGTGTATGTCCAAGGATACATTGAACCTGCAGTGGTGTGTCGGAAACTAATACTGGTCTCACAGGATAGGATCAAAGCACAGACTCTAAGAAGTCTCACTCTTCTTGCACTTAACGCGGCATTGTGCCTTTGTATTCAATTCCGATGTAATTTCAGTGTTTCATCGTCATTGTGTATGTAAACGGAATACATTGAACCTGCAGTGGTGTATCGGAACCTAATACTGGTCTCATAGGAGAGCCCAGACTCTAAGAAGTCTCACTCTCCTTGCACTTAAGGCGGCATTGTGCCTTTTGTATTTAATTCCTATGTGATTTCAGTGTTTCATCGTAATTGTGAATGTCCAAGGAATACATTTAACCAGCAGTGGTGTATCGGAAACTAATACTGGTCTCACAGGAAAGGATCAAAGCACCGACTGTAAGAAGAGTCTCTATTCTTGTACTTAAGGCGGCATTGTGCCTTTTGTTTTTAATTCCGATGCGATTTCTGTGTTTCATCGTTAATGTGTATGTAAAAGGAATACATTGAACCTGCAGTGGTGTAGTGGAAACTAATACTGGTCTCATAGGAAAGGATCAAATCACAGACTCTAAGAAGTCTCACTCATCTTGCTCTTAAGGCGGCATCGTGCCTTTTGTATTTAATTCCGATGTAATTTCAGTGTTTCATCGTCAATGCGAATGTCCAAGGAATACATTGAACCTGCAGTGGTGTATCCGAAACTAATACCGGTCTCACGGGAAAGGATCAAAACACCGACTGTAAGAAGAGTGTCTGTTCTTGTACTTAAGGCGGCATTGTGCCTTCTGTATTTAATTCCGATGCAATATCAGTGTTTCATCGTCAATGTGAATGTCCAAGGAATACATTGAACCTGCAGTGGTGTATCCGAAACTAATACCGGTCTCACGGGAAAGGATCAAAGCACCGACTGTAAGAAGAGTCTCTACTTTTAAACTAAGGCGGCATTGTGGCTTTGGATTTAATTCCGATACGATTTTTGTGTTACATCGTCAATGTGAAGGTCCAAAGAATACATCGAACGTGCAGTGGTGTATCGGAAACTAATACTGGTCTCATAGGAAAGGATCAAAGCACAGACTCTAAGAAGTGTCACTCTTCTAGCACTTAAGGCGGCATTGTGCCTTTTGTATTTAATTCCGTAGTAATATCAGTGTTTCATCGTCAATGTGAAGGTCCAAGGAATACATTGAACGTGCAGTGGTGTATCGGAAACTAATACTGGTCTTACAGGAAAGGATCAAAGCACAGACTCTAAGAAGTCTCACTCTTCTTGCACTTAAGGCGGCATTGTGCCTTTGTATTTAATTCCGATGTAATTTCAGTGTTTCATCGTCAATGTGTATGTAAACGAAATACATTGAACCTGCAGTGGTGTATGGGAAACTAATACTGGTCTCATAGGAAAGGATCAAAGCACAGACTCTTAGAAGTCTCACCATTCTTGCACTTAAGGCGGCATTGTGCCTTTTGTATTTAATTCCGATGTAATTTCAGTGTTTCATCGTCAATGTGTATGTAAACGGAATACATTGAACCTTCAGTGGGTTATCGGAAACTAATAGTGGTCTCTTAGGACAGGATCAAAGCAAAGACTCTAAGAAGTCTCACTCTTCTTGCACTTAAGGCGGCATTGTGCCTTTTGTATTTAATGCCGACGTAATTTCAGTGTTTCATCGTCAATGTGAATGTCCAAGGAATACATTGAACCTGCAATGGTGTATAGGAAACTAATACTGGGCTCATAGGAAAGGATCAAAGCACAGACTCTAAGTAGTCTCACCTTTCTTGCACTTAAGGCAGCATAGTGCCTTTTGCATTTAATTTCGATGTAATTTCAGTGTTTCATCGTCCATGTGAATGTCCACGGAATACGTTGAACCTGCAGTGGTGTATCGGAAACTAATACTGGTCTCATAGGAAAGGATCAAAGCACAGACTCTAAGAAGTCTCACTCTTCTTGCACTTAAGGCGGGATTGTGCCTTTTGTATTTAATTCCGATGTAATTTCAGTGTTTCATCGTCGATGTGTATGTAAAAGGAGTACATCTAACCTGCAGTGGTGTATCGAAAACTAATACTGGTCTCGTAGGAAAGGATCAAAGCACAGACTCTAAGTAGTCTCACTCTTATTGCACTTAAGGTGGCATTGTGCCTTTTGTATTTAATTCCGAAGTAATTTCAGTGTTTCACCGTCAATGTGAATGTCCAAGGAATACATTGAACGTACAGTGGTGTATCGGAAACTAATACTGGTCTCACAGGAAAGGATCAAAGCTCAGACTGTAAGAAGAGTCTCTATTCTTTAACATAAGGCGGCATTTTGCCTTTTGTATTTAAATCCGATGTAATTTCAGTGCTTCATCGTGAATGTGTATGTAAAAGGAATACATTGAACCTGCAGTGGTGTATCAGAAACTAATACTGGTCTCACAGGAAAGGATCAAAGCACCGACTGTAAGAAGAGTGTCTATTCTTGTACTTAGGGCGGCATTGTGCCTTTGGTATTTAATTCCGATGCGATTTCTGTGTTTCATCGTCAATGTGAAGGTCCAAGGAATACACTGACCCTGCAGTGGTGCATCGGAAACTAATACTGGTCTCATAGGAAAGGATCAAAGCACAGACTCTAAGAAGTCTCACTCATCTTGCATTTAAGGCGGCATTGTGCCTTTTGTATTTAATTCCGATGTAATTTCATTGTTTCATCGTTAATGTGTATGTAAAAGGAATACATTGAACCTGCAGTGGTGTAGTGGAAACTAATACTGGTCTCATAGGAAAGGAACAAAGCACAGACTGTAAGAAGTCTCACTCTTCTTGCAATTAAGGCGGCATTGTGTCTTTTGTATTTAATTCCGATGTAATTTCAGTGTTTCATCGTCAATGTGTATGTAAAAGGAATACATTGAACCTGCAGTGGTGTATCGGAAACTAATACTGGTGTCATGGGAAAGGATCAAAGCACAGACACTAAGAAGTCTCACTCTTCTTGCACTTAGGGCGGCATTGTGCCTTTTGTATTTAATTCCGATGTAATTTCAGTGTTTCATCGTCAATGTGAATGTCTAACGAATACATTGAACCTGCAGTGGAGTATACGAAACTACTACTGGTCTCACGGGAAAGGATCAAAGCACCGACTGTAAGAAGAGTCTCTATTCTTATACTTTAGGCGGCATTGTGGCTTTTGTATCTAATTCCAATGTGATTTCTGTGTTTCAACGTCTATGTGAAGGTCCAAAGAACACATTGAACCTGCAGTGGTGTATCGGAAACTAATACTGGTCTCATAGGAAAGGATCAAAGCACAGACCCTAAGAAGTCTCACTCTTCCTGCACTTAAGGCGGCATTGTGCCTTTTGTATTTAATTCCGAAGTATTATCAGTGTTTCATCGTCAATGTGATGGTCCAAGGAATACATTGAACGTGCAGTGCTGTATCGGAAACTAATACTGGTCCCACAGGAAAGGATCAATGCACAGACTCTAAGAAGTCTCACTCTTCTGGCACCTAAGGCGGCATTGTGCCTTTGTATTTAATTCCGATGTAATTTCAGTGTTTCATCATCAATGTGTATGTAAACGGAATACATTGAACCTGCAGTGGTGTATCGGAAACTAATACTGGTCTCATAGGATAGGATCAAAGCAAAGACTCTAAGAAGTCTCACTCTTCCTGCACTTAAGGCGGCATTGTGCCTTTTGTATTTAATTCCGAAGTAATATCAGTGTTTCATCGTCAATATGAAAGTCCAAGGAATACATTGAACCTGCAGTGGTGTATCGGAAACTAATACTGGTCCCACAGGCAAGGATCAAAGCACCGACTGTAAGAGGAGTCCCTATTCTTGTACTTAAGGCGGCATTGTGCCTTTTGTATTTAATTCCGATGCGATTTCTGTGTTTCATCGCCAATGTGAAGGTCAAAGGAATACATTGACCCTGCAGTGGTGTATAGGAAACTAATACTGGTCTCATAGGAAAGGATCAATGCACAGACTCTAAGAAGTCCCACCCCTCTAGGATTTAAGGCGGCATTGTGCCTTTTGTATTTAATTCCGATGTAATTTCAGTGTTTCATAGTCAATGTGCATTTAAAAGGAATCCATTGAACCTGCAGTGGTGTATCGAAAACTAATACCGGTCTCATAGGAAAGGATCAAAGCACAGACTGTATTAAGTCTCACTCTCCTTGCATTTAAGGCAGTATTGTGCGTTTTGTATTTATTTCCGATGTAATTTCAGTGTTTCATCGTCAATGTGTATGCAAAAGGAATACATTGAACCTGCAGTGGTGTATCGGAAACTAATACTGGTCTCATAGGAAAGGATCACAGCACAGACACGAAAAAGTCTCACTCTTCTTGCACTTAAGGCGGCATTGTGCCATTTGTATTTAATTCCGATGTAATATCAGTGTTTCATCGTCAACGTGTATGTAAACGGAATACATTGAACCTGCAGTGGGTTATCGGAAACTAATACTGGTCTCATAGCAAATTTTCAAAGCACAGTCTCTAAGACGTTTCACTCTTCTTATACTTAAGGCGGCATTGTGGCTTTTGTATTTAATTCCGATGCGATTTCTGTGTTTCATCGTCAATGTGAAGGTCCAAGGAATACATTGAACCTGCAATGGTGTAGCGGAAACTAATACTGGTCTCATAGGAAAGGATCAAAGCACAGACTCTATGAAGTCTCAATCTCCTTGCACTTAAGGCAGCATTGTGCCTTTTGTATTTAATTCCGACGTAATGTCAGTGTTTCATCGTCAATGTGAAGGTCCAAGGAATATATTGAACGTGCAGTGGTGTATCTGAAACTAATACTGGTCTCATAGGAAAGGATCAAAGCACAGACTATAAGAAGTCTCACTCTTCTTGCACTTAAGGCGGCATTGTGCCTTTTTATTTCATTCCGATGTAATTTCAGTGTTTCATCGTCAATGTGAATGTCCAAGGAATACATTGCACCTGCAGTGGTGTATCGGAAACTAATACTGGTCTCACAGAAAGGATCAAAGCACCGACTGTAAGAAGAGTATCTATTATTGTACTTAAGGCGGCATTGTGTCTTTTGTATTTAATTCCGATGCGATCTCTGTGGTTCATCGTCAATGTGAAGGTCCAAGGAATACATTGACCCTGCAGTGGTGTATCGGAAACTAATACTGGTCCCACAGGAAAGGATCAAAGCACCGACGGTAAGTAGAGTCTCAATTCTTGTACTTAAGGTGGCGTTGTGCCTTTTGTATATAATTCCAATGCGATTTCTGTGTTTCTTCGTCAGTGTGAAGGTCCAAGGAATACATTGAACCTGCAGTGGTGTATCGGAAACTAATACTGGTCTCACAGGAAAAGATCAAATCACAGACTCTAAGAAGTCTCACCCTTCTTGCACGTAAGGCGGCATTGTGAATTTTGTACTTAGTTCCGATGTAATTTCAGTGTTTCATCGTCAATGTGTATGTAAAAGGAATACATTGAAGCTGCAGTGGTGTATCGGAAACTAATACTGGTCTCATAGGAAAGGAACAAAGCACAGACTCTAAGAAGTCTCACTTCTTTTGCACTTAGGGTGGCATTGTGCCGTTTGTACTTAATTCCGATGTAATTACAGTCTTTCATCGTCAATGTGTATGTAAAAGGAATACATTGAACCTGCAGTGGTGTATCGGAAACTAATACTGGTCTCACAGGAAAGGATAAAAGCTCAGACTGTAAGAAGAGTCTCTATTCTTGTACTTAAGGCGGCATTGTGCCTTTTGTATTTAATTCCGATGTAATTTCAGTGTTTCATAGTCAATGTGTATGTAAAAGGAATACATTGAACCTGCTGTGTTGTATCGGAAACTAATACTGGTCTCATATTAAAGGATCAAAGCACAGACGCTAAGAAGCCTCACTCTTCATGAACTTAAGGCGGCATTGTGCCTTTGTATTTAATTCCGATGTAATTTCAGTGTTTCATCGTCAATGTGTATGTAAACGGAATACATTGAACCTGCAGAGGTGTATCGGAAACTAAAACTGGTCTCATAGGAAAGGATCAAATCACAGACTCTAAGAAGTCTCACTCATCTTGCTCTTAAGGCGGCATCGTGCCTTTTGTATTTAATTCCGATGTAATTTCAGTGTTTCATCGTCAATGCGAATGTGCAAGGAATACATTGAACCTGCAGTGGTGAATCGGAAACTAATACTGGTCTCACAGGAACTGATAAAAAACACCGACTGTAAGAAGAGTCTCTATTCTAGTACTTAAGGCGGCATTGTGCCATTTGTATTTAATTGCGATGCGATTTCTGTGTTTCATCGTCAATGTGAAGGTCCAAGGAATACATTGAACCTGCAATGGTGTATCGGAAACTAATACTGGTGTCATAGGAAAGTTCAAAGCACAGACTCTAAGAAGTCTCACTCTTCTTGCATTTAAGACGGCATTGCGCCTTTTGTATTTAATTCCGATGTAATTTCAGTGTTTCATCGTCAATGTGTATGTAAACGGAATACATTGAACCAGCAGTGGGTTATCGGAAACTAATACTGGTCTCATAGGAAAGATTCAAAGCACAGACTCTAAGAATTCTCACTCTTCTTGCACTTAAGGCGGCATTGTGCCTTTTGTATTTAATTCCGATGTCATTTCAGTGTTACATCGTCAATGTGTATGTAAACGGAATACATTGAACCTGCAGTGGGTTATCAGAAACTAATACTGGTCTCATAGGAAAGAATCAAAACACAGACTCTAAGAAGTCTCACTCTTCTTGCACATAAGGCGGCATTGTGCCTTTTGTATTTAATTCCGATGAAATTTCAGTGTTTCATCGTCAATGTGAAGGTCCAAGGAATACATTGAACGTGCAGTGGTGTATCGGAAACTAATACTGGTCACACAGGAAAGGATCAAAGCTCAGACTGTAAGAAGAATCTCTATTCTTGTACTTAAGGCGGCAATTTGCCTTTTGTATTTAATTCCGATGTAATTTCAGTGCTTCATCGTCAATGTGTATGTAAAAGGAATACATTGAATATGCTGTGGTGTATCGGAAACTAATACTGGTCCCATAGGAAAGGATCAAAGCACAGAATGTACGAAAAGTCTCTATTCTTATACTTAAGGCGGCATTGTATCTTTTGTATTTAATTCCGATGCGATTTCTGTGTTTCATCGTCAATGTGAAGGTCCAAGGAATACATTCAACCTGCAATGGTGTATCGGAAACTAATACTGGTCTCATAGGAAAGGATCAAAGCACAGACTCTATGAAGTCTCAATCTCCTTGCACTTAAGGCGGCATTGTGCCTTTTGTATTTAATTCCGATGTAATTTCAGTGTTTCATCGTCAATGTGTATGTAAAAGGAATACATTGAACCTGCAGTGGTGTATCGGAAACTAATACTGGTCTCATAGGAAAGGATTAAAGCACAAACTCTAAGAAGTCTTACTCTTCTTGCACTTAAGGCGGCATTGTGCCTTTTGTATTTAATTCCGATGTAATTTCAGTGTATCATCGTCAATGTGAATGTCCAAGGAATACATTGAACGTGCAGTGGTGTATCGGAAACTAATACTGGTCTCACAGGAAAGGATCAAAGCACAGACTGTAAGAAGAGTCTCTATTCTTGTACTTAAGTCGGCATTGTGCTTTTTGTATTTAATTCCGGTGTAATTTCAGTGTTTCATCGTCAATGTGTATGTAAAAGGAATACATTGAACCTGCAGTGGTGTATCGGAAACTAATACTGGTCTCATCGGAAAGGATCAAAGCACTGACTCTAAGAAGTCTCAATCTTCTTGCACTTAAGGCGACATTGTCCCTTTTGTATTTAATTCCGAAGTAATATCAGTGTCTCATCGTCAATGTGAAAGTCCAAGGAATATATTGAACGTGCAGTGGTGTATCGGAAACTAATACTGGTTCACAGGAAAGGATCAAAGCACAGACTCTGAGAAGTCTCACTCTTCTTGCACGTAAGGCAGCTTTGTGCCTTTTTATTTTATTCCGATGTAATTTCAGTGTTTCATCGTCAATGTGTATGTAAACGGAATACATTGAACCCGCAGTGGTGTATCGGAAACTAATACTGGTCTCGTAGGAAAGGATCAAAGCACAGACTATAAGAAGTCTCACTCTGCTTGCACTTAAGGCGGCATTGTGCCTTTTGTATTTAATTCCGATGTAATTTCAGTGTTTCATCGTCAATGTGAATGTCCAAGGAATACATTGCACCTGCAGTGGTGTATCGGAAACTAACACTGGTCTCACAGGAAAAGATCAAAGCACCGACTGTAAGAAGAGTCTCTATTCTTGTACATAAGGCGGCATTGTGTCTTTTGTATTTAATTCCGATGCGATTTCTGTGTTTCATCGTCAATGTGAAGGTCCAAGGAATACATTGACCCTGCAGTGGTGTATCGGAAACTAATACTGGTCTCATAGGAAAGGATCAAAGCACAGACTCTAAGAAGTCTCACTCTTCTTGCACTTAAGGCGGCATTGTGCATTTTGTATTTAATTCCGAAGTAATTTCAGTGTTTCAGCGTCATTTGGAATGTGCAAGGAATACACTGAACGTACAGTGGTGTATCGGAAACTAATACTGGTCTCACAGGAAAGGATCAAAGCTCAGACTGTAAGAAGAGTCTCTATTCTTGTACTTAAGGCGGCATTGTGCCTTTTGTATATAATTCCGATGTAGCTTCAGTGCTTCATCGTCAATGTGTATGTAAAAGGAATACATTGAACCTGCTGTGTTGTATCGGAAACTAATACTGGTCGCATAGGAAAGGATCAAAGCACAGACTCTAAGAAGTCCCACTCTTCTTGAACTTAAGGCGGCATTGTGCCTTTTGTATTTAATTCCGAAGTAATATCAGTGTTTCATCGTCAATGTGAAGGTCCAAGGAATACATTTAACGTGCAGTGGTGTGTCGGAAACTAATACTGGTCTCACAGGAAAAGATCAAAGCACAGACGATAAGAAGTCTCACTCTTCTTGCACTTAAGGCGGCATTGTGCCTTTGTATTTAATTCCGATGTAATTTCAGTGTTTCATCGTCAATGTATATGTAAACGGAATACATTGAACCTGCAGTGGTGTATCGGCAAATAATACTGGTCTCATAGGGAAGGATCAAAACACAGACTCTAAGAAGTCTCACTCATCTTTTACTTAAGGCGGCATTGTGCCTTTTGTATTTAATTCCGATGTAATTTCAGTGTTTCATCGTCAATGTGAATGTCCAAGGAATACATTGAACCTGAAGTGGTGTATCGGAAACTAATACTGGTCTCACAGGAAAGGTTCAGAACACCGACTGTAAGAAGAGTCCCTATTCTAGTACATAAGGCGGCATTGTGCCTTTTGTATTGAATTCCGATGCGATTTCTGTGTTTCATCGTCAATGTGAAGGTCCAAGGCATACATTGACCCTGCAGTGGTGTATCGGAAACTAATACTGGTCTCACAGGAAAGGATCAAAGCACTGACTCTAAGAAGTCCCAATCTTCTTCCACTTAAGGCGGCATTGTGCATATTGTATTTAATTCCGATGTAATTTCAGTGTTTCATCGTCAATGTGTATGTAAAAAAAATACATTGAACCTGCAGTGGTGTTTCGGAAACTAATACTGGTCTCATAGGAAAGGATCAAAGCACAGACTCTAAGAAGTCTCAATCTCCTTGCACTTAAGGCGGCATTGTGCCTTTTGTATTTAATTCCGATGTAATTTCAGTGTTTCATCGTCAGTGTGTATGTAAAATGAATACATTGAACCTGCAGTGGTGTATCGGAAACTAATACTGGTCTCATAGGAAAGGATTAAAGCACAAACTCTAAGAAGTCTTACTCTTCTTGCACTTAAGGCGGCATTGTGCCTTTTGTATTTATTTCCGATGTAATTTCAGTGTATCATCGTCAATGTGAATGTCCAACGAATACATTGAACGTGCAGTGGTGTATCGGAAACTAATACTGGTCTCATCGGAATGGATCAAAGCACTGACTCTAAGAAGTCTCAATCTTCTTGCACTTAAGGCGACATTGTGCCTTTTGTAATTAATTCCGAAGTAATATCAGTGTTTCATCGTCAATGTGAAAGTCCAAGGAATATATTGAACGTGCAGTGGTGTATCGGAAACTAATACTGGTTCACAGGAAAGGATCAAAGCACAGACTCTGAGAAGTCTCACTCTTCTTGCACGTAAGGCAGCATTGTGCCTTTTTATTTTATTCCGATGTAATTTCAGTGTTTCATCGTCAATGTGTATGTAAACGGAATACATTGAACCCGCAGTGGTGTATCGGAAACTAATACTGGTCTCATACGAAAGGATAAAAGAACAGACTATAAGAAGTCTCACTCTGCTTGCACTTAAGGCGGCATTGTGCCTTTTGTATTTAATTCCGATGTAATTTCAGTGTTTCATCGTCAATGTGAATGTCCAAGGAATACATTGCACCTGCAGTGGTGTATCGGAAACTAATACTGGTCTCACAGGAAAAGATCAAAGCACCGACTGTAAGAAGAGTCTCTATTCTTGTACATAAGGCGGCATTGTGTCTTTTGTATTTAATTCCGATGCGATTTCTGCGTTTCATCGTCAATGTGAAGGTCCAAGGAATACATTGACCCTGCAGTGGTGTATCGGAAACTAATACTGGTCTCATAGGAAAGGATCAAAGCACAGACTGTAAGAAGAGTCTCTATTCTTGTACTTAAGACGGCATTGTTCCTTTTGTATTTAATTCCGATGTAATTTCTGTGTTTCATTGTCAATGTGTATGTAAAAGGAATACATTGAACCTGCTGTGGTGTATCGGAAACTAATACTGGTCTCATAGGAAAGGATCAAAGCACAGACTCTAAGAAGTCTCACTCTTCTTGCACTTAAGGCGGCATTGTGCCTTTTGTATTTCATTCCGAAGTAATTTCCGTGTTTCAGCGTCATTTGGAATGTGCAAGGAATACACTGAACGTACAGTGGTGTATCGGAAACTAATACTGGTCTCACAGGAAAGGATCAAAGCTCAGACTGTAAGAAGAGTCTCTATTCTTGTACTTAAGGCGGCATTGTGCCTTTTGTATATAATTCCGATGTAGCTTCAGTGCTTCATCGTCAATGTGTATGTAAAAGGAATACATTGAACCTGCCTTGTTGTATCGGAAACTAATACTGGTCTCATAGGAAAGGATCAAAGCACAGACTCTAAGAAGTCCCACTCTTCTTGAACTTAAGGCGGCATTGTGCCTTTTGTATTTAATTCCGAAGTAATATCAGTGTTTCATCGTCAATGTGCAGGTCCAAGGAATACATTTAACGTGCAGTGGTGTGTCGGAAACTAATACTGGTCTCACAGGAAAAGATCAAAGCACAGACTCAAAGAAGTCTCACTCTTCTTGCACTTAAGGCGGCATTGTGCTTTTTGATTTTAATTCCTATGTAATTTCAGTGTTTCATAGTCAATATGAATGTCCAAGGAATACATAGAACCAGCAGTGGTGTATCGGAAACGAATACTGGTCTCACAGGGAAGGATCAAAGCACCGACTGTAAGAAGAGTCTCAATTCTTGTACTTAGGGCGGCGTTGTGCGTTCTGATTTAATTCCGATGCGATTTCTGTGTTTCATCGTCAATGTGAAGGTCCAAGGAATACATTGAACGTGCAGTGGTGTATCGGAAACTAAGCCTGGTCTTACAGGAAAGGATCAAAGCACTGACTCTAAGATGTCTCATTCTTCTTGCACTTAAGGCGGCATTATGCCTTTTGTATTTAATTCCGATGTAATTTCAGTGTTTCATCGTCAATGTGTATGTAAAAGGAATACATTGAACCTGCATTGGTTTATCGGAAACTAATACTGGTCTCATCGGAAAGGATCAAAGCACAGACTCTACGGAGACTCACTCTTCTTGCTTTTAAGGCGGCATTGTGCCTTTTGTATTAAAAACCGATGTAATTTCTGTGTTTCATCGTCAATGTGAATGTCCAAGGAATACATTTAACCTGCAATGGTGTATCGGAAACTAATACTGGTCTCACAGGAAAGGATCAAAGCACCGACAGTAAGTAGAGTCTCAATTCTTGTACTTAAGGTGGCGTTGTGCCTTTTGTATATAATTCCAATGCGATTTCTGTGTTTCTTCGTCTATGTGAAGGTCCAAGGAATACATTGAACCTGCAGTGGTGTATCGGAAACTCATACTGGTCTCACAGGATAGGATCAAAGCACTGACTCTAAGAAGTCCTAATCTTCTTGCACTTAAGGCGGCATTGTGCATATTGTATTTAATTCCGATGTAATTTCAGTGTTTCATCGTCAATGTGTATGTAAAAGGAATACTTTGAACCTGCAGTGGTGTATTGGAAACTAATATTAGTCTCATAGGAAAAAATCAAAGTACAGACTCCATGAAGTCTCACTCTTCTTGCATTTAAGGCGGCATTGTGCCTTTTGTATTTAATTCCGATGTAATTTCAGTGTTCCATTGGCCATGTGTACGTAAAACGAATACATTGATCCTGCAGTGGTGTATCGGAAACTAATACAGGTCTCATAGGAAACGATCAAAGCACAGACTCTAAGGTGTCTCACTCTTCTTGCATTTGAGGCGGCATTGTGCCTTTTGTATTTAATTCCGATGTAATTACAGTATTTCATCGTGATTGTGAATGTCCAAGGAATACATTGAACTTGCAGTGGTGTATCGGAAACTAATACTGGTCTCACAGGAGAGGATCAAAGCACCGACTGTAAGAAGAGTCTCTATTCTTGTACTTAAGGCGGCATTGTGCCTTTTGTATTTAATTCCGATGCGATTTCTTTGTTTCATCGTCAATGTGAATGTCCAAGGAATACATTGAACCTGCAGTGGTGTATCAGAAACGAATACTGGTCTCACAGGAAAGGATCAAAGCACCGACTGTAAGAAGAGTCCCAATTCTTGTACTTAAGGTGGCGTTGTGCCTTTTGTATATAATTCCAATGCGATTTCTGTGTTTCATCGTCAATGTGAAGGTCCAAGGAATACATTGAACCTGCAGTGGTGTATCGGAAACAAATACTGGTCTCACAGGATAGGATCAAAACACTGACTCTAAGAAGTCCCACTCTTCTTGCACTTAAGGCGGCTATGTGCATATTGTATTTAATTCCGATGTAATTTCAGTGTTTCATCGTCAATGTGTATGTAAAAGAAATACATTGCACCTGCAGTGGTGTATCGGAAACTAATACTGGTCTCATAGGAAATTATCAAAGTACAGACTCTAAGAAGTCTCACTCTTCTTGCAATTAAGTCGGCATCGTGCCTTTTGTATTTAATTCCGATGTAATTTCAGTGTTTCATTGGCAATGTGTACGTAAAACGAATACAATGAACCTGCAGTGGTGTATCGGAAACTAATACTGGTCTCATAGGAAAGGATCAAAGCACAGACTATAAGAAGTCTCACTCTGCTTGCACTTAAGGCAGCATTGTGCCTTTTGTATTTAATTCCGATGTAATTTCAGTGTTTCATCGTCAATGTGAATGTCCAAGGAATACATTGCACCTGCAGTGGTGTATCGGAAACTAATACTGTTCTCACAGGAAAGGATCAATGCTCAGACTGTAAGAAGAGTCTCTATTCTTGTACTTAAGGCGGCATTTTGCCTTTTGTATTTAATTCCGATGTAATATCTGTGTTTCTTCGTCAATGTGAAGGTCCAAGGAATACATTGCACCTGCAGTGGTGTATCAGAAACTAATACTGGTCTCACAGGATAGGATCAAAGCACTGACTCTAAGAAGTCTCAATCTTCTTGCACCTAAGGCGGCATTTTGCATATTGTATTTAATTCCGATGTAATTTCAGTGTTTCATCGTCAATGTGTATGTAAAAGGAATACATTGAACCTGCAGTGGTGTAACGGAAACTAATACTGGTCTTATAGGAAAGGATCAAAGCACAGACTCTAAGAAATCTCATTCTTCTTGCATTTAAGGCGGCATTGTGCCTTTTGTATTTAATTCCAATGTAATTTCAGTGTTTCATCGTCAATTTGTATGTAAAAGGAATACATTGAACCTGCAGTGGTGTATCGGAAACTAATACTGGTGTCATAGGAAAGGATCAAAGCACAGACTCAAAGAAGTCTCACTCTGCTTGCACTTAAGGCGGCATTGTGCCTTTTGAATTTAATTCCGATGTATTTTCAGTGTTTCATAGTCGATATGAATGTCCAAGGAATACATAGAACCAGCAGTGGTGTATCGGAAACGAATACTGGTCTCACAGGAAAGGATCAAAGCACCGACTGTAAGAATTGTCTCTATTCTTGTACTTAAGGCGGCATTGTGCCTTTTGTATCTAATTCCGATGCGATTTCTGTGTTTCATCGTCAATGTGAATGTCCAAGGAATGCATTGAACCTGCAGTGGTATATCAGAAACTAATACTGGTCTCACAGGAAAGGATCAAAGCACAGACTCTGAGAAGTCTCACTCTTCTTGCACTTAAGGCAGCATTGTGCCTTTTTATTTTATTCCGATGTAATTTCAGTGTTTCATCGTCAATGTGTATGTTAACGGAATACATTGAACCTGCAGTGGTGTATCGGAAAATAATACTGGACTCATAGGAAAGGATCAAAGCACAGACTATAAGAAGTCTCACCCTGCTTGCATTTAAGGCGGCATTGTGCCTTTTGTATTTAATTCCGATGTAATTTCAGTGTTTCATCGTCAATGTGAATGTCCAAGGAATACATTGCACCTGCAGTGGTGTATCGGAAACTAATACTGGTCTCACAGGAAGGGATCAAAGCACCGACTGTAAGAAGAGTCTCTATTCTTGTACTTAAGGTGGCATTGTGTCTTTTGTATTTAATTCCGATGCAATTTCTGTGTTTCATCGTCAATGTGAAGGTCCAAGGAATACATTGACCCTGCAGTGGTGTATCGGAAAGTAATACTGGTCTCATAGGAAAGGATCAAAGCACAGACTCTACGAAGTCTCTCTCTTCTTGTACTTAAGGCGGCATTGTGCCTTTTGTATTTAATTCCGAAGTAATTTCAGTGTTTCATCGTCATTGGGAACGTACAAGGAATACATTGAACGTGCAATGTTGTATCGGAAACTAATACTGGTCTCGCAGGAAAAGATCAAAGATCAGACTGTAAGAAGAGTCTCTATTCTTGTACTTAAGGCGGCATTGTGCCTTTTGAATTTAATTCCGATGTATTTTCAGTGTTTCATAGTCGATATGAATGTCCAAGGAATACATAGAACCAGCAGTGGTGAATCGGAAACTAATACTGGTCTCACAGGAAAGGATCAAAGCACACGCTAAGAAGTCTCACTCTTCTTGCACTAAAGGCGGCATTGTGCCTTTGTATTTAATTCCGATGAAATTTCAGTGTTTCATCGTCAATGTGATTGTCCAAGGAATACATTGAACCTGAAGTGGTGTATCGGAAACTAATACTGGTCTCACAGGAAAGGATCAAAACACCGACTGTAAGAAGAGTCCCTATTCTAGTACGTAAGGCGGCATTGTGCCTTTTGTATTTAATTGCGATGCGATTTCCATGTTTCATCGTCAATGTGAAGGTCCATGGAATACATTGACCCTGCAGTGGTGTATCGGAAACTAATACTGGTCTCATAGGAAACGATCAAAGCACAGACTGTAAGAAGTCTCACTCTTCTTGCATTTAAGGCGGCATTGTGTCTTTTGTATTTAATTCCAATGTAATTTCAGTGTTTCATCGTCAATGTGTATGTAAAAGGAATATATTGAACCTGCAGTGGTGTATCGGAAACTAATACTGGTCTCATAGGAAAGGATCAAAGCACAGACTCTAAGAAGTCTCACTCTTCTTGCATTTAAGGCGGCATTGTTCCTTTTGTATTTAATTCCAATGTAATTTCAGTGTTTCATCGTCAATTCGTATGTAAAAGGAATACATTGAACCTGCAGTGGTGTATCGGAAACTAATACTGGTGTCATAGGAAAGGATCAAAGCACAGACTCAAAGAAGTCTCACTCTTCTTGCACTTAAGGTGGCATAGTGCCTTTTGAATTTATTTCCAATGTAATTTCAGTGTTTAATCGTCAATATGAATGTCCAAGGAATACATAGAACCAGCAGTGGTGTATCGGAAACGAATACTGGTCTCACAGGGAAGGATCAAAGCACCGACTGTAAGAAGAGTCTCAATTCTTGTACTTAAGGCGGCGTTATGCCTTCTGTATTTAATTCCGATGCGATTTCTGTGTTTCATCGTCAATGTGAAGGTCCAAGGAATACATTGAACCTGCAGTGGTGTATCGGAAACTAAGTCTGGTCTCACAGGAAAGGATGAAAGCACTGACTCTGAGAAGTCTCATTCTTCTTGCACTTAAGGCGTTATTATGCCTTTTGTATTTAATTCCGATGTAATTTCAGTGTTTCATCGTCAATGTGAATGTCCAAGGATTACATTGAACCTGCAGTGGTGTATCGGAAACTAATACTGGTCTCACAGGATAGGATCAAAGCACTGACTCTAAGAAGTCCCAATCTGCCTGCACTTAAGGCGGCATTGTGCATATTGTATTTAATGCCGATGTAATTTCAGTGTTTCATCGCCAATGTGTATGTAAAAGGAATACATTGAACCTGCAGTGGTGTATCGGAAACTAATATTGGTCTCATAGGAAAAAATCAAAGTACAGACTCTAAGAAGTCTCACTCTTCTTGCATTTAAGGCGGCATTGTGCCTGTTGTATTAAATTCCGATGTAATTTCAGTGTTCCATTGGCAATGTGTACGTAAAACGAATACATTGAACCTGCAGTGGCGTATCGGAAACTAATACTGGTCTCATAGGAAAGGATCAAAGCACAGACTCTAAGAAGTCTCACTCATCTTGCTCTTAAGGCGGCATTGTGCCTTTTGTATTTAATTCCGATGTAATATCAGTGTTTCATCGTCAATGTGAATGTCCAAGGAATACATTGACCCTGCAGTGGTGTATCGGAAACTAATACTGGTCTCATAGGAAAGGATCGAAGCACAGACTTTAAGAAGTCTCACTCTTCTCGCACTTAAGGCGGCATTGAGCCTTTTGTATTTAATACCGATGTAATTTCAGTGTTTCATCGTCAATGTGTATGTAAGAGGAATACATTGAACCTGCAGTGGTGTATCGTAAACTAATACTGGTCTTATAGGAAAGGAACAAAGCGGAGACTCTAAGATGTCTCACTCTTCTTGCATTTAAGGAGGAATTGTGCCTTTTGTATTTAATTCTGATGTAATTTCAGTGTTTCTTCGTCAATGTGTATGTAAAAGGAATACATTGAACCTGCAGTGGTGTATAGAAAACTGATACTGGTCTCATAGGAAAGGATCAAAGCACAGACTGTAAGAAGCCTCACTCTTCTTGCATTTAAGGCGTTATTGCGCCTTTTGTATTTAATTCCAATGTAATTTCAGTCTTTCATCGTCAATGTGTATGTAAAAGGAATACATTGAACCTGCAGTGGTGTATCGGAAACTACTACTGATGTCATAGGAAAGGATCAAAGCACAGACTCTAAGAAGTCTCACTCTTCAAGCATTTAAGGCGGCATTGTGCCTTTTGTATTTAATTCCGATGTAATTTCAGTGTTTCATCGTCAATGTGTATGTAAAACGAATACATTGAACCTGCAGTGGTGTATCGGAAACTAATACTGGTCTCACAGGAAAGGATCAGAACACCGACTGTAAGAAGAGTCTCTATTCTTGTATTTAAGGCGGCGTTGTGGCTTTTGTATTTAATCCCGATGCGTTTTCTGTGTTTCATCTTCAATGTGAAGGTCCAAGCAATACATTGAACCTGCAGTGGTGTATCGGAAAATAAAACTGGTCTCACAGAAAAGGATCATAGCACAGACTCAATGAAGTCTCAATCTTCTTGCACTTAAGGCGGCATTGTGCCTTTTGTATTTAATTCCGATGTAATTTCAGTGTTTCATCGTCAAAGTGTATACAAAAGGAATACATTGAACCTGCAGTGGTGTATCGGAAACTAACACTGGTCTCACAGGAAAGGATCAAAGCACAGACTCTAAGAAGTCTCACTCTTCTTGCACTTAAGGCGGCATTGTGCCTTTTGAATTTAATTCCGATGTAATTTCAGTGATTCGTCGCCAATATGAATGTCCAAGGAATACATAGAACCAGCAGTGGTGTATCGGAAACGAATACTGGTCTCACAGGAAAGGATCAAAGCACCGACTCTAAGAAGAGTCTGAATTCTTGTACTTAAGGCGGCGCTGTGCCTTCTGTATTTAATTCCGATGCGATTTCTGTGTTTCATCGTCAATGTGAAGGTCCAAGGAATACATTGAACCTGCAGTGGTGTATCGGAAACTAATTCTGGTCTCATAGGAAAGGATCAAAGCACAGACTCTCAGAAATCTCATTCTTCTTGCACTTAAGGCGGCATTATGCCTTTTGTATTTTATTCCGATGTAATTTCAGTGTTTCATCGTCAAAGTGTATGTAAAAGGAATACAGTGAACCTGCAGTGGAGTATCGGAAACTAACACTCGTCTCACTGGAAAGGATCAAAGCACAGACTCTAAGAAGTCTCACTCTTCTTGCACTTATGGCGGCATTGTGTCTTTTGAATTTAATTCCGATGTAATTTCAGTGTTTCATCGTCAATATGAATGTCCAAGGAATACATAGAACCTGCAGTGGTGTATCGGAAACGAATACTGTTCTCACAGGGAAGGATCAAAACACTGACTGTAAGAAGAGTCTCAATTCTTGTACTTAAGACGGCGTTGTGCCTTCTGTATTTAATTCCGATGCGATTTCTGTGTTTCATCGTCAATGTGAAGGTCCAAGGAATACATTGAAGCTGCAGTGGTGTATCGGAAACTAATACTGGTGTCATAGGAAAGGATCAAAGCACAGACTCTAAGGTGTCTCACTCTTCTTGCATTTAAGGCGGCATTGTGCCTTTTGTATTTCATTCCGATGTAATTTCAGGGTTTCATCGTCAATGTGAACGTCCAAGGAATACATTGAACTTGCAGTGGTGTATCGGAAACTAATACCGGTCTCACAGGAAAGGATCAAAGCACCGACTATAAGAAGAGTCTCTATTCTTGTACTTAAGGCAGCATTGTGCCTTTTGTATTTAATTCCGATGCGATTTCTGTGTTTCATCGTCAATGTGAATGTCCAAGGAATACATTGAACCTGCAGTGGTGTATCGGAAACTAATACTGGTCTCACAAGAAAGGATCTAATCACAGACTCTAAGAAGTCTCACCCTTCTTGCACGTAACGCGGCATTGTGCCTTTTGTACTTAATTCCGATGTAATTTCAGTGTTTCATCGTCAATGTGTATGTAAAAGGAATACATTGAACCTGCAGCGGCGTATCGGAAACTAATACTGGTCTCATAGGAAAGGATCAAAGCACAGACTCTAAGAAGTCTCACTCTTCTTGCATTTAAGGCGATATTGTGCCTTTTGTATTTAATTCCAATGTAATTTCAGTGTTTCATCGTCAATGTGTATGTAAAAGGAATACATTGAACCTGCAGTGGTGTGTCGGAAACTAATACTGGTCTCATAGGAAAGGATCAAAGCACAGACCCTTAGAAGTCTCACTCTTCTTGCATTTAAGGCGGCATTGTGCCTTTTGTATTTAATTCCAGTGTAATTTCAGTGTTTCATCGTCAATTTGTATGTAAAAGGAATACATTGAACCTGCAGTGGTGTATCGAAAACTAATACTGGTCTGATAGGAAAGGATCAAAGCACAGACTGTAAGAAGTCTCACTCTTCTTGCATTTAAGGCAGCATTGTGCCTTTTGTACCAAATTCCGATGTAATTTCAGTGTTTCATCGTCGATGTGTATGTAAAAGGAATACATTGAACCTGCAGTGGCGTATCGGAAACTAATACTGGTCTCATAGGAAAGGATCAATTCACAGACTCTAAGAAGTCTCACTCTTCTTGCACTTAAGGCGGCATTGTGCCTTTTCTATTTAATTCCGAAGTAATTTCAGTGTTTCATCGTCATTGGGAATGTCCAAGGAATACATTGAACGTGCAGTGGTGTATCGGAAACTAATACTGGTCTAATAGGAAAGGATCAAAGCAGAGACTCTAAGAAGTCTCACTCTTCTTGCATTTAAGGCGGAATTATGCCATTTGTATTTAAATCTGAAGTAATTTCAGTGTTTCATCGCCAATGTGTATGTAAAAGGAAAACATTGAACCTGCAGTGGTCTATCGAAAACTAATACAGGTCTCATAGGGAAGGATCAAAGCACAAACTGTAAGAAGTCTCACTCTTCTTGCATTTAAGGCGGCATTGTGCCTTTTGTATTTAATTCCAATGTAATTTCAGTGTTTCATCGTCAAAGTGTATGTAAAAAGAATACATTGAATCTGCAGTGGAGTATCGGAAACTAACACTGGTCTCACAGGAAAGGATCAAAGCACAGACTCTAAGAAGTCTCACTCATCTTGCTCTTAAGGCGGCATTGTGCCTTTTGTATTTAATTCCGATGTAATTTCAGTGTTTCATCGTCAATGTGAATGTCCAAGGAATACATTGAACCTGCAGTGGTGTATCGGAAGCTAATACTGGTCTCACAGGAAAGGATCAAAGCACCGACTGTAAGAAGAGTCTCAATTCTTGTACTTAAGATGGCGTTGTGCCTTTTGTATATAATTCCAAAGCGATTTCTGTGTTTCATCGTCAATGTGAAGGTCCAAGGAATACATTGAACCTGCAGTGGTGTATCGGAAACTAATACTGGTCTCACAGGATAGGATCAAAGCACTGACTCTAAGAAGTCCCACTCTTCTTGCACTTAAGGCGGCATTGTGCATATTGTATTTAATTCCGATGTAATTTCAGTGTTTCATCGTCAATGTGTATGTAAAAGGAATACATTGAACCTGCAGTGGTGTATCGGAAACGAATACTGTTCTCACAGGAAAGGATCAAAACACCGACTGTAAGAAGAGTCTCAATTCTTGTACTTAAGACGTCGTTGTGCCTTCTGTATTTAATTCCGATGCGATTTCTGTGTTTCATCGTCAATGTGAAGGTCCAAGGAATACATTGAACCTGCAGTGGTGTATCGGAAACTAATACTGGTCTCATAGGAAAGGATCAAAGCAGTGACTGTAAGAAGTCTCACTCTTCTTGTACTTAAGGCGGCATTGTGCCTTTTGTATTTAATTCCGATGTAATTTCAGTGTTTCATCGTCAAAGTGTATGTAAAACGAATACATTGAACCTGCAGTGGAGTATCGGAAACTAACACTGGTCTCACTGGAAAGGATCAAAGCACAGACTCCAAGAAGTCTCACTCTTCTTGCACTTATGGCGGCATTGTGCCTTTTGAATTTAATTCCGATGTAATTTCAGTGTTTCATCGTCAATATGAATGTCCAAGGAATACATTGAACGTGCAGTGGTGTATCGGAAATAAATACTGGTCTCATAGGAAAGGATCAAAGCACAGACTCTAAGAAGTCTCACTCTTCTTGCACTTAAGGCGGCATTGTGCCTTTTGTATTTAATTCCGAAGTAATTTCAGTGTTTCATCGTCATTGGGAATGTCCAAGGAATACATTGAACCTGCAGTGGTGTATCGGAAACTAATACTGGTCTTATAGGAAAGGATCAAAGCAGAGACTCTAAGAAGTTTCACTCTTCTTGCATTTAAGGCGGAATTGTGCCTTTTGTATTTAAATCTGATGTAATTTCAGTGTTTCATCGCCAATGTGTATGTAAAAGGAATACATTGAACCTGCAGTGGTGTATCGAAAACTAATACTGGTCTCATAGGAAAGGATCAAAGCACAGACTGTAAGAAGTCTCACTCTTCTTGCATTTAAGGCGGTATTGTGCCTTTTGTATTTAATACCAATGTAATTTCAGTGTTTCATCGTCAATGTGTATGTAAAAGGAATACATTGAACCTGCAGTGGTGTGTCGGAAACTAATACTGGTCTCATAGGAAAGGATCAAAGCACAGACCCTAAGAAGTCTCACTCTTCTTGCATTTAAGGCGGCATTGTGTCTTTTGTATTTAATTCCAATGTAATTTCAGTGTTTCATCGTCAATTTGTATGTAAAAGGAATACATTGAACCTGCAGTGGTGTATCGGAAACTAATACTGGTGTCATAGGAGAAGATCAAAGCACACTCTAAAAAGTCTCACTCCTCTTACATTTAAGGCGGAATTGTGTCTTTTGTATTTAAATCTGATGTAATTTCAGTGTTTCATCGCCAATGTGTATGTAAAAGGAATACATTGAACCTGCAGTGGTGTATCGGAAACGAATACTGTTCTCACAGGAAAGGATCAAAACACCGACTGTAAGAAGAGTCTCAATTCTTGTACTTTAAACGGCGTTGTGCCTTCTGTATTTAATTCCGATGCGATTTCTGTGTTACATCGTCAATGTGAAGGTCCAAGGAATACATTGAACCTGCAGTGGTGTATCGGAAACTAATACTGGTCTCATAGGAAAGTATCAAATCACAGACTCTAAGGTGACTCACTCTTCTTGCATTTAAGGCGGCATTGTGCCTTTTGTGTTTAATTCCGATGTAATTTCAGGGTTTCATCGTCAATGTGAACGTCCAAGGAATACATTGAACTTGCAGTGGTGTATCGGAAACTAATACTGGTCTCACAGGATAGGATCAAAGCACCGACTGTAAGAAGAGTCTCTATTCTTGTAGTTAAGGCGGCATTGTGCCTTTTGTATTTAATTCCGGTGCGATTTCTGTGTTTCATCGTCAATGTGAAAGTCCAAGGAATACATTGAACCTGCAGTGGTGTATCGGAAACTAATACTGGTCTCACAAGAAAGGATCTAGTCACAGACTCTAAGAAGTCTCACCCTTCTTGCACGTAAGGCGGCATTGTGCCTTTTGTACTTGATTCCGATGTAATTTCAGTGTTTCATCGTCAATGTGTATGTAAAAGGAATACATTGAACCTGCAGTGGTGTATCGGAAACTAATACTGGTCTCATAGGAAAGGATCAAAGCACAGACTCTAAGAAGTCTCACACCTTTTGCACTTAAGGTTGCATTGTGCCTTTTGTACTTAATTCTGATGTAATTTCAGTGTTTCATCGTCAATGTGTACGTAAAAGGAATACATTGAACCTGCAATGGTGTATCGGAAATTAATACTGGTCTCATAGGAAAGGATCAAAGCACAGACTCTAAGAAGTCTCACTCTTCTTGGATTTAAGGCGGTATTGTGCCTTTTGTATTTAATTCCGATGTAATTTCAGTGTTTCATTGTCAAAGTGTATGTAAAACGAATACATTGAACCTGCAGTGGAGTATCGGAAACTAACACTGGTCTCACAGGAAAGGATCAAAGCACAGACTCTAAGAAGTCTCACTCATATTGCTCTTAAGGCGGCATTGTGCCTATTGTATTTAATTCCGATGTAATTTCAGTGTTTCATTGTCAATGTGAATGTCCAAGGAATACATTGAACCTGCAGTGGTGTATCGGAAACTAATACTGGTCTTATAGGAAAGGATCAAAGCAGAGACTCTAAGAAGTCTCACTCTTCTTGCATTTAAGGCGGTATTGTGCCTTTTGTATTTAAATCCGATGTAATTTCAGTGTTTCATCGTCAATGTGTATGTCTAAGGAATACATTGAACCTGCAGTGGTGTATCGGAAGCTAATACTGGTCTCACAGGAAAGGATCAAAGCATCGACTGTAAGAAGAGTCTCAATTCTTGTACTTAAGGTGGCCTTGTGCCTTTTGTATATAATTCCGATGCAATTTCTGTGTTTCATCGTCAATGTGAAGGTCCAAGGAATACATTGAACCTGCAGTGGTGTATCGGAAACTAATACTGGTCTCATAGGAAAGGATCAAAGCACAGACTCTAAGGTGTCTCACTCTTCTTGCATTTAAGGCGGCATTGTGCCTTTTGTATTTAATTCCGAAGTAATTTCAGTGTTTCATCGTCATTGGGAATGTCCAAGGAATACATTGAACGTGCAGTGGTGTATCGGAAACTAATACTGGTCTTATAGGAAAGGATCAAAGCAGAGACTCTAAGAAGTTTCACTCTTCTTGCATTTAAGGCGGAATTGTTCCTTTTGTATTTAAATCTGATGTAATTTCAGTGTTTCATCGCCAATGTGTATGTAAAAGGAATACATTGCACCTGCAGTGGTGTATCGAAAACTAATACTGGTCTCATAGGAAAGGATCAAAGCACAGACTGTAAGAAGTCTCACTCTTCTTGCATTTAAGGCGGTATTGTGCCTTTTGTATTTAATTCCAATGTAATTTCAGTGTTTCATCGTCAATGTGTATGTGAAAGGTATACATTGAACCTGCAGTGGTGTGTCGGAAACTAATACTGGTCTCATAGGAAAGGATCAAAGCACAGACCCTAAGAAGTCTCACTCTTCTTGCATTTAAGGCGGCATTGTGCCTTTTGTATTTAAATCTGATGTAATTTCAGTGTTTCATCGCCAATGCGTATGTAAAAGGAATACATTGAACCTGCAGTGGTGTATTGGAAACGAATACTGTTCTCACAGGAAAGGATCAAAACACCGACTGTAAGAAGAGTCTCAATTCTTGTACTTTAGACGGCGTTGTGCCTTCTGTATCTAATTACGATGCGATTTCTGTGTTCCATCGTCAATGTGAAGGTCCAAGGAATACATTGAACCTGCAGTGGTGTATCGGAAACTAATACTGGTCTCATAGGAAAGGATCAAATCACAGACTCTAAGGTGACTCACTCTTCTTGCATTTAAGGCGGCATTGTGCCTTTTGTATTTAATTCCGATGTAATTTCAGTGTTTCATCGTCAAAGTGTATACAAAAGGAATACATTGAACCTGCAGTGGTGTATCGGAAACTAACACTGGTCTCACAGGAAAGGATCAAAGCACAGACTCTAAGAAGTCTCACTCTTCTTGCACTTAAGGCGGCATTGTGCCTTTTGAATTTAATTCCGATGTAATTTCAGTGATTCGTCGTCAATATGAATGTCCAAGGAATACATAGAACCAGCAGTGGTGTATCGGAAACGAATACTGGTCTCACAGGGAAGGATCAAAGCACCGACTCTAAGAAGAGTCTGAATTCTTGTACTTAAGGCGACGCTGTGCCTTCTGTATTTAATTCCGATGCGATTTCTGTGTTTCATCGTCAATGTGAAGGTCCAAGGAATACATTGAACCTGCAGTGGTGTATCGGAAACTAATTCTGGTCTCTTAGGAAAGGATCAAAGCACAGACTCTCAGAAATCTCATTCTTCTTGCACTTAAGGCGGCATTATGCCTTTTGTATTTAATTCCGATGTAATTTCAGTGTTTCATCGTCAAAGTGTATGTAAAAGGAATACAGTGAACCTGCAGTGGAGTATCGGAAACTAACACTCGTCTCACTGGAAAGGATCAAAGCACAGACTCTAAGAAGTCTCACTCTTCTTGCACTTATGGCGGCATTGTGTCTTTTGAATTTAATTCCGATGTAATTTCAGTGTTTCATCGTCAATATGAATGTCCAAGGAATACATAGAACCTGCAGTGGTGTATCGGAAACGAATACTGTTCTCACAGGGAAGGATCAAAACACTGACTGTAAGAAGAGTCTCAATTCTTGTACTTAAGACGGCGTTGTGCCTTCTGTATTTAATTCCGATGCGATTTCTGTGTTTCATCGTCAATGTGAAGGTCCAAGGAATACATTGAACCTGCAGTGGTGTATCGGAAACTAATACTGGTCTCATAGGAAAGGATCAAAAGCACAGACTCTAAGGTGTCTCACTCTTCTTGCATTTAAGGCGGCATTGTGCCTTTTGTATTTCATTCCGATGTAATTTCAGGGTTTCATCGTCAATGTGAACGACCAAGGAATACATTGAACTTGCAGTGGTGTATCGGAAACTAATACCGGTCTCACAGGAAAGGATCAGAGCACCGACTATAAGAAGAGTCTCTATTCTTGTACTTAAGGCAGCATTGTGCCTTTTGTATTTAATTCCGATGCGATTTCTGTGTTTCATCGTCAATGTGAATGTCCAAGGAATACATTGAACCTGCAGTGGTGTATCGGAAACTAATACTGGTCTCACAAGAAAGGATCTAATCACAGACTCTAAGAAGTCTCACCCTTCTTGCACGTAACGCGGCATTGTGCCTTTTGTACTTAATTCCGATGTAATTTCAGTGTTTCATCGTCAATGTGTATGTAAAAGAAATACATTGAACCTGCAGCGGCGTATCGGAAACTAATACTGGTCTCATAGGAAAGGATCAAAGCACAGACTCTAAGAAGTCTCACTCTTCTTGCATTTAAGGCGATATTGTGCCTTTTGTATTTAATTCCAATGTAATGTCAGTGTTTCATCGTCAATGTGTATGTAAAAGGAATACATTGAACCTGCAGTGGTGTGTCGGAAACTAATACTGGTCTCATAGGAAAGGATCAAAGCACAGACCCTTAGAAGTCTCACTCTTCTTGCATTTAAGGCGGCATTGTGCCTTTTGTATTTAATTCCAGTGTAATTTCAGTGTTTCATCGTCAATTTGTATGTAAAAGGAATACATTGAACCTGCAGTGGTGTATCGAAAACTAATACTGGTCTGATAGGAAAGGATCAAAGCACAGACTGTAAGAAGTCTCACTCTTCTTGCATTTAAGGCCGCATTGTGCCTTTTGTACTTAATTCCGATGTAATTTCAGTGTTTCATCGTCGATGTGTATGTAAAAGGAATACATTGAACCTGCAGTGGCGTATCGGAAACTAATACTGGTCTCATAGGAAAGGATCAATGCACAGACTCTAAGAAGTCTCACTCTTCTTGCACTTAAGGCGCCATTGTGCCTTTTCTATTTAATTCCGAAGTAATTTCAGTGTTTCATCGTCATTGGGAATGTCCAAGGAATACATTGAACCTGCAGTGGTGTATCGGAAACTAATACTGGTGTCATAGGAGAGGATCAAAGCACCGACTGTAAGAAGAGTCTCAATTCTTGTACTTAAGATGGCGTTGTGCCTTTTGTATATAATTCCAAAGCGATTTCTGTGTTTCATCGTCAATGTGAAGGTCCAAGGAATACATTGAACCTGCAGTGGTGTATCGGAAACTAATACTGGTCTCACAGGAAAGGATCAAAGCACCGACTGTAAGAAGAGTCTCAATTCTTGTACTTAAGATGGCGTTGTGCCTTTTGTATATAATTCCAAAGCGATTTCTGTGTTTCATCGTCAATGTGAAGGTCCAAGGAATACATTGAACCTGCAGTGGTGTATCGGAAACTAATACTGGTCTCACAGGATAGGATCAAAGCACTGACTCTAAGAAGTCCCACTCTTCTTGCACTTAAGGCGGCATTGTGCATATTGTATTTAATTCCGATGTAATTTCAGTGTTTCATCGTCAATGTGTATGTAAAAGGAATACATTGAACCTGCAGTGGTGTATCGGAAACGAATACTGTTCTCACAGGAAAGGATCAAAACACCGACTGTAAGAAGAGTCTCAATTCTTGTACTTAAGACGTCGTTGTGCCTTCTGTATTTAATTCCGATGCGATTTCTGTGTTTCATCGTCAATGTGAAGGTCCAAGGAATACATTGAACCTGCAGTGGTGTATCGGAAACTAATACTGGTCTCATAGGAAAGGATCAAAGCAGTGACTCTAAGAAGTCTCACTCTTCTTGTACTTAAGGCGGCATTGTGCCTTTTGTATTTAATTCCGATGTAATTTCAGTGTTTCATCGTCAAAGTGTATGTAAAACGAATACATTGAACCTGCAGTGGAGTATCGGAAACTAACACTGGTCTCACTGGAAAGGATCAAAGCACAGACTCCAAGAAGTCTCACTCTTCTTGCACTTATGGCGGCATTATGCCTTTTGAATTTAATTCCGATGTAATTTCAGTGTTTCATCGTCAATATGAATGTCCGAGGAATACATTGAACGTGCAGTGGTGTATCGGAAATAAATACTGGTCTCATAGGAAAGGATCAAAGCACAGACTCTAAGAAGTCTCACTCTTCTTGCACTTAAGGCGGCATTGTGCCTTTTGTATTTAATTCCGAAGTAATTTCAGTGTTTCATCGTCAATTTGTATGTAAAAGGAATACATTGAACCTGCAGTGGTGTATCGGAAACGAATACTGTTCTCACAGGAAAGGATCAAAACACCGACTGTAAGAAGAGTCTCAATTCTTGTACTTTAGACGGCGTTGTGCCTTCTGTATTTAATTCCGATGCGATTTCTGTGTTCCATCGTCAATGTGAAGGTCCAAGGAATACATTGAACCTGCAGTGGTGTATCGGAAACTAATACTGGTCTCATAGGAAAGTATCAAATCACAGACTCTAAGGTGACTCACTCTTATTGCATTTAAGGCGGCATTGTGCCTTTTGTGTTTAATTCCGATGTAATTTCAGGGTTTCATCGTCAATGTGAACGTCCAAGGAATACATTGAACTTGCAGTGGTGTATCGGAAACTAATACTGGTCTCACAGGATAGGATCAAAGCACCGACTGTAAGAAGAGTCTCTATTCTTGTAGTTAAGGCGGCATTGTGCCTTTTGTATTTAATTCCGATGCGATTTCTGTGTTTCATCGTCAATGTGAAAGTCCAAGTAATACATTGAACCTGCAGTGGTGTATCGGAAACTAATACTGGTCTCACAAGAAAGGATCTAGTCACAGACTCTAAGAAGTCTCACCCTTCTTGCACGTAAGGCGGCATTGTGCCTTTTGTACTTAATTCCGATGTAATTTCAGTGTTTCATCGTCAATGTGTATGTAAAAGGAATACATTGAACCTGCAGTGGTGTATCGGAAACTAATACTGGTCTCATAGGAAAGGATCAAAGCACAGACTCTAAGAAGTCTCACACCTTTTGCACTTAAGGTTGCATTGTGCCTTTTGTACTTAATTCTGATGTAATTTCAGTGTTTCATCGTCAATGTGTATGTAAAAGGAATACATTGAACCTGCAATGGTGTATCGGAAATTAATACTGGTCTCATAGGAAAGGATCAAAGCACAGACTCTAAGGAGTCTCAGTCTTCTTGGATTTAAGGCGGTATTGTGCCTTTTGTATTTAATTCCGATGTAATTTCAGTGTTTCATTGTCAAAGTGGATGTAAAACGAATACATTGAACCTGCAGTGGAATATCGGAAACTAACACTGGTCTCACAGGAAAGGATCAAAGCACAGACTCTAAGAAGTCTCACTCATATTGCTCTTAAGGCGGCATTGTGCCTTTTGTATTTAATTCCGATGTAATTTCAGTGTTTCATCGTCAATGTGAATGTCCAAGGAATACATTGAACCTGCAGTGGTGTATCGGAAACTAATACTGGTCTTATAGGAAAGGATCAAAGCAGAGACTCTAAGAAGTCTCACTCTTCTTGCATTTAAGGCGGTATTGTGCCTTTTGTATTTAAATCCGATGTAATTTCAGTGTTTCATCGTCAATGTGAATGTCCAAGGAATACATTGAACCTGCAGTGGTGTATCGGAAGCTAATACTGGTCTCACAGGAAAGGATCAAAGCATCGACTGTAAGAAGAGTCTCAATTCTTGTACTTAAGATGGCGTTGTGCCTTTTGTATATAATTCCAAAGCGATTTCTGTGTTTCATCGTCAATGTGAAGGTCCAAGGAATACATTGAACCTGCAGTGGTGTATCGGAAACTAATACTGGTCTCACAGGAAAGGATCAAAGCACCGACTGTAAGAAGAGTCTCAATTCTTGTACTTAAGATGGCGTTGTGCCTTTTGTATATAATTCCAAAGCGATTTCTGTGTTTCATCGTCAATGTGAAGGTCCAAGGAATACATTGAACCTGCAGTGGTGTATCGGAAACTAATACTGGTCTCACAGGATAGGATCAAAGCACTGACTCTAAGAAGTCCCACTCTTCTTGCACTTAAGGCGGCATTGTGCATATTGTATTTAATTCCGATGTAATTTCAGTGTTTCATCGTCAATGTGTATGTAAAAGGAATGCATTGAACCTGCAGTGGTGTATCGGAAACGAATACTGTTCTCACAGGAAAGGATCAAAACACCGACTGTAAGAAGAGTCTCAATTCTTGTACTTAAGACGTCGTTGTGCCTTCTGTATTTAATTCCGATGCGATTTCTGTGTTTCATCGTCAATGTGAAGGTCCAAGGAATACATTGAACCTGCAGTGGTGTATCGGAAACTAATACTGGTCTCATAGGAAAGGATCAAAGCAGTGACTCTAAGAAGTCTCACTCTTCTTGTACTTAAGGCGGCATTGTGCCTTTTGTATTTAATTCCGATGTAATTTCAGTGTTTCATCGTCAAAGTGTATGTAAAACGAATACATTGAACCTGCAGTGGAGTATCGGAAACTAACACTGGTCTCACTGGAAAGGATCAAAGCACAGACTCCAAGAAGTCTCACTCTTCTTGCACTTATGGCGGCATTGTGCCTTTTGAATTTAATTCCGATGTAATTTCAGTGTTTCATCGTCAATATGAATGTCCGAGGAATACATTGAACGTGCAGTGGTGTATCGGAAATAAATACTGGTCTCATAGGAAAGGATCAAAGCACAGACTCTAAGAAGTCTCACTCTTCTTGCACTTAAGGCGGCATTGTGCCTTTTGTATTTAATTCCGAAGTAATTTCAGTGTTTCATCGTCATTGGGAATGTCCAAGGAATACATTGAACGTGCAGTGGTGTATCGGAAACTAATACTGGTCTTATAGGAAAGGATCAAAGCAGAGACTCTAAGAAGTTTCACTCTTCTTGCATTTAAGGCGGAATTGTGCCTTTTGTATTTAAATCTGATGTAATTTCAGTGTTTCATCGCCAATGTGTATGTAAAAGGAATACATTGAACCTGCAGTGGTGTATCGAAAACTAATACTGGTCTCATAGGAAAGGATCAAAGCACAGACTGTAAGAAGTCTCACTCTTCTTGCATTTAAGGCGGTATTGTGCCTTTTGTATTTAATACCAATGTAATTTCAGTGTTTCATCGTCAATGTGTATGTAAAAGGAATACATTGAACCTGCAGTGGTGTGTCGGAAACTAATACTGGTCTCATAGGAAAGGATCAAAGCACAGACCCTAAGAAGTCTCACTCTTCTTGCATTTAAGGCGGCATTGTGTCTTTTGTATTTAATTCCAATGTAATTTCAGTGTTTCATCGTCAATTTGTATGTAAAAGGAATACATTGAACCTGCAGTGGTGTATCGGAAACGAATACTGTTCTCACAGGAAAGGATCAAAACACCGACTGTAAGAAGAGTCTCAATTCTTGTACTTTAGACGGCGTTGTGCCTTCTGTATTTAATTCCGATGCGATTTCTGTGTTCCATCGTCAATGTGAAGGTCCAAGGAATACATTGAACCTGCAGTGGTGTATCGGAAACTAATACTGGTCTCATAGGAAAGTATCAAATCACAGACTCTAAGGTGACTCACTCTTATTGCATTTAAGGCGGCATTGTGCCTTTTGTGTTTAATTCCGATGTAATTTCAGGGTTTCATCGTCAATGTGAACGTCCAAGGAATACATTGAACTTGCAGTGGTGTATCGGAAACTAATACTGGTCTCACAGGATAGGATCAAAGCACCGACTGTAAGAAGAGTCTCTATTCTTGTAGTTAAGGCGGCATTGTGCCTTTTGTATTTAATTCCGATGCGATTTCTGTGTTTCATCGTCAATGTGAAAGTCCAAGTAATACATTGAACCTGCAGTGGTGTATCGGAAACTAATACTGGTCTCACAAGAAAGGATCTAGTCACAGACTCTAAGAAGTCTCACCCTTCTTGCACGTAAGGCGGCATTGTGCCTTTTGTACTTAATTCCGATGTAATTTCAGTGTTTCATCGTCAATGTGTATGTAAAAGGAATACATTGAACCTGCAGTGGTGTATCGGAAACTAATACTGGTCTCATAGGAAAGGATCAAAGCACAGACTCTAAGAAGTCTCACACCTTTTGCACTTAAGGTTGCATTGTGCCTTTTGTACTTAATTCTGATGTAATTTCAGTGTTTCATCGTCAATGTGTATGTAAAAGGAATACATTGAACCTGCAATGGTGTATCGGAAATTAATACTGGTCTCATAGGAAAGGATCAAAGCACAGACTCTAAGGAGTCTCACTCTTCTTGGATTTAAGGCGGTATTGTGCCTTTTGTATTTAATTCCGATGTAATTTCAGTGTTTCATTGTCAAAGTGTATGTAAAACGAATACATTGAACCTGCAGTGGAATATCGGAAACTAACACTGGTCTCACAGGAAAGGATCAAAGCACAGACTCTAAGAAGTCTCACTCATATTGCTCTTAAGGCGGCATTGTGCCTTTTGTATTTAATTCCGATGTAATTTCAGTGTTTCATCGTCAATGTGAATGTCCAAGGAATACATTGAACCTGCAGTGGTGTATCGGAAACTAATACTGGTCTTATAGGAAAGGATCAAAGCAGAGACTCTAAGAAGTCTCACTCTTCTTGCATTTAAGGCGGTATTGTGCCTTTTGTATTTAAATCCGATGTAATTTCAGTGTTTCATCGTCAATGTGAATGTCCAAGGAATACATTGAACCTGCAGTGGTGTATCGGAAGCTAATACTGGTCTCACAGGAAAGGATCAAAGCATCGACTGTAAGAAGAGTCTCAATTCTTGTACTTAAGATGGCGTTGTGCCTTTTGTATATAATTCCAAAGCGATTTCTGTGTTTCATCGTCAATGTGAAGGTCCAAGGAATACATTGAACCTGCAGTGGTGTATCGGAAACTAATACTGGTCTCACAGGAAAGGATCAAAGCACCGACTGTAAGAAGAGTCTCAATTCTTGTACTTAAGATGGCGTTGTGCCTTTTGTATATAATTCCAAAGCGATTTCTGTGTTTCATCGTCAATGTGAAGGTCCAAGGAATACATTGAACCTGCAGTGGTGTATCGGAAACTAATACTGGTCTCACAGGATAGGATCAAAGCACTGACTCTAAGAAGTCCCACTCTTCTTGCACTTAAGGCGGCATTGTGCATATTGTATTTAATTCCGATGTAATTTCAGTGTTTCATCGTCAATGTGTATGTAAAAGGAATACATTGAACCTGCAGTGGTGTATCGGAAACGAATACTGTTCTCACAGGAAAGGATCAAAACACCGACTGTAAGAAGAGTCTCAATTCTTGTACTTAAGACGTCGTTGTGCCTTCTGTATTTAATTCCGATGCGATTTCTGTGTTTCATCGTCAATGTGAAGGTCCAAGGAATACATTGAACCTGCAGTGGTGTATCGGAAACTAATACTGGTCTCATAGGAAAGGATCAAAGCAGTGACTCTAAGAAGTCTCACTCTTCTTGTACTTAAGGCGGCATTGTGCCTTTTGTATTTAATTCCGATGTAATTTCAGTGCTTCATCGTCAAAGTGTATGTAAAACGAATACATTGAACCTGCAGTGGAGTATCGGAAACTAACACTGGTC
The DNA here is from genome assembly GCF_023864345.2 of Schistocerca serialis cubense. Classification (NCBI taxonomy): domain Eukaryota; kingdom Metazoa; phylum Arthropoda; class Insecta; order Orthoptera; family Acrididae; genus Schistocerca; species Schistocerca serialis. The sequence continues at coordinate 28,088,140 of NC_064643.1, forward strand.
TCACTGGAAAGGATCAAAGCACAGACTCCAAGAAGTCTCACTCTTCTTGCACTTATGGCGGCATTGTGCCTTTTGAATTTAATTCCGATGTAATTTCAGTGTTTCATCGTCAATATGAATGTCCGAGGAATACATTGAACGTGCAGTGGTGTATCGGAAATAAATACTGGTCTCATAGGAAAGGATCAAAGCACAGACTCTAAGAAGTCTCACTCTTCTTGCACTTAAGGCGGCATTGTGCCTTTTGTATTTAATTCCGAAGTAATTTCAGTGTTTCATCGTCATTGGGAATGTCCAAGGAATACATTGAACGTGCAGTGGTGTATCGGAAACTAATACTGGTCTTATAGGAAAGGATCAAAGCAGAGACTCTAAGAAGTTTCACTCTTCTTGCATTTAAGGCGGAATTGTGCCTTTTGTATTTAAATCTGATGTAATTTCAGTGTTTCATCGCCAATGTGTATGTAAAAGGAATACATTGAACCTGCAGTGGTGTATCGAAAACTAATACTGGTCTCATAGGAAAGGATCAAAGCACAGACTGTAAGAAGTCTCACTCTTCTTGCATTTAAGGCGGTATTGTGCCTTTTGTATTTAATACCAATGTAATTTCAGTGTTTCATCGTCAATGTGTATGTAAAAGGAATACATTGAACCTGCAGTGGTCTGTCGGAAACTAATACTGGTCTCATAGGAAAGGATCAAAGCACAGACCCTAAGAAGTCTCACTCTTCTTGCATTTAAGGCGGCATTGTGTCTTTTGTATTTAATTCCAATGTAATTTCAGTGTTTCATCGTCAATTTGTATGTAAAAGGAATACATTGAACCTGCAGTGGTGTATCGGAAACGAATACTGTTCTCACAGGAAAGGATCAAAACACCGACTGTAAGAAGAGTCTCAATTCTTGTACTTTAGACGGCGTTGTGCCTTCTGTATTTAATTCCGATGCGATTTCTGTGTTCCATCGTCAATGTGAAGGTCCAAGGAATACATTGAACCTGCAGTGGTGTATCGGAAACTAATACTGGTCTCATAGGAAAGTATCAAACCACAGACTCTAAGGTGACTCACTCTTATTGCATTTAAGGCGGCATTGTGCCTTTTGTGTTTAATTCCGATGTAATTTCAGGGTTTCATCGTCAATGTGAACGTCCAAGGAATACATTGAACTTGCAGTGGTGTATCGGAAACTAATACTGGTCTCACAGGATAGGATCAAAGCACCGACTGTAAGAAGAGTCTCTATTCTTGTAGTTAAGGCGGCATTGTGCCTTTTGTATTTAATTCCGATGCGATTTCTGTGTTTCATCGTCAATGTGAAAGTCCAAGTAATACATTGAACCTGCAGTGGTGTATCGGAAACTAATACTGGTCTCACAAGAAAGGATCTAGTCACAGACTCTAAGAAGTCTCACCCTTCTTGCACGTAAGGCGGCATTGTGCCTTTTGTACTTAATTCCGATGTAATTTCAGTGTTTCATCGTCAATGTGTATGTAAAAGGAATACATTGAACCTGCAGTGGTGTATCGGAAACTAATACTGGTCTCATAGGAAAGGATCAAAGCACAGACTCTAAGAAGTCTCACACCTTTTGCACTTAAGGTTGCATTGTGCCTTTTGTACTTAATTCTGATGTAATTTCAGTGTTTCATCGTCAATGTGTATGTGAAAGGAATACATTGAACCTGCAATGGTGTATCGGAAATTAATACTGGTCTCATAGGAAAGGATCAAAGCACAGACTGTAAGAAGTCTCACTCTTCTTGGATTTAAGGCGGTATTGTGCCTTTTGTATTTAATTCCGATGTAATTTCAGTGTTTCATTGTCAAAGTGTATGTAAAACGAATACATTGAACCTGCAGTGGAATATCGGAAACTAACACTGGTCTCACAGGAAAGGATCAAAGCACAGACTCTAAGAAGTCTCACTCATATTGCTCTTAAGGCGGCATTGTGCCTTTTGTATTTAATTCCGATGTAATTTCAGTGTTTCATCGTCAATGTGAATGTCCAAGGAATACATTGAACCTGCAGTGGTGTATCGGAAACTAATACTGGTCTTATAGGAAAGGATCAAAGCAGAGACTCTAAGAAGTCTCACTCTTCTTGCATTTAAGGCGGTATTGTGCCTTTTGTATTTAAATCCGATGTAATTTCAGTGTTTCATCGTCAATGTGAATGTCCAAGGAATACATTGAACCTGCAGTGGTGTATCGGAAGCTAATACTGGTCTCACAGGAAAGGATCAAATCATCGACTGTAAGAAGAGTCGCAATTCTTGTACTTAAGGTGGCCTTGTGCCTTTTGTATATAATTCCGATGCAATTTCTGTGTTTCATCGTCAATGTGAAGGTCCAAGGAATACATTGAACCTGCAGTGGTGTATCGGAAACTAATACTGGTCTCATAGGAAAGGATCAAAGCACAGACTCTAAGGTGTCTCACTCTTCTTGCATTTAAGGCGGCACTGTGCCTTTTGTATTTAATTCCGAAGTAATTTCAGTGTTTCATCGTCATTGGGAATGTCCAAGGAATACATTGAACGTGCAGTGGTGTATCGGAAACTAATACTGGTCTTATAGGAAAGGATCAAAGCAGAGACTCTAAGAAGTTTCACTCTTCTTGCATTTAAGGCGGAATTGTGCCTTTTGTATTTAAATCTGATGTAATTTCAGTGTTTCATCGCCAATGTGTATGTAAAAGGAATACATTGAACCTGCAGTGGTGTATCGAAAACTAATACTGGTCTCATAGGAAAGGATCAAAGCACAGACTGTAAGAAGTCTCACTCTTCTTGCATTTAAGGCGGTATTGTGCCTTTTGTATTTAATTCCAATGTAATTTCAGTGTTTCATCGTCAATGTGTATGTAAAAGGTATACATTGAACCTGCAGTGGTGTGTCGGAAACTAATACTGGTCTCATAGGAAAGGATCAAAGCACAGACCCTAAGAAGTCTCACTCTTCTTGCATTTAAGGCGGCATTGTGCCTTTTGTATTTAAATCTGATGTAATTTCAGTGTTTCATCGCCAATGCGTATGTAAAAGGAATACATTGAACCTGCAGTGGTGTATTGGAAACGAATACTGTTCTCACAGGAAAGGATCAAAACACCGACTGTAAGAAGAGTCTCAATTCTTGTACTTTAGACGGCGTTGTGCCTTCTGTATCTAATTCCGATGCGATTTCTGTGTTCCATCGTCAATGTGAAGGTCCAAGGAATACATTGAACCTGCAGTGGTGTATCGGAAACTAATACTGGTCTCATAGGAAAGGATCAAATCACAGACTCTAAGGTGACTCACTCTTCTTGCATTTAAGGCGGCATTGTGCCTTTTGTGTTTAATTCCGATGTAATTTCAGGGTTTCATCGTCAATGTGAACGTATAAGGAATACATTGAACTTGCAGTGGTGTATCGGAAACTAATACTGGTCTCACAGGAAAGGATCAAAGCACCGACTGTAAGAAGAGTCTCTATTCTTGTAGTTAAGGCGGCATTGTGCCTTTTGTATTTAATTCCGATGCGATTTCTGTGTTTCATCGTCAATGTGAATCTCCAAGGAATACATTGAACCTGCAGTGGTGTATCGGACACTAATACTGGTCTCACAAGAAAGGATCTAGTCACAGACTCTAAGAAGTCTCACCCTTCTTGCACGTAAGGCGGCATTGTGCCTTTTGTACTTAATTCCGATGTAATTTCAGTGTTTCATCGTCAATGTGTATGTAAAAGGAATACATTGAACCTGCAGTGGTGTATCGGAAACTAATACTGGTCTCATAGGAAAGGATCAAAGCACAGACTCTAAGAAGTCTCACACCTTTTGCACTTAAGGTTGCATTGTGCCTTTTGTACTTAATTCTGATGTAATTTCAGTGTTTCATCGTCAATGTGTATGTAAAAGGAATACATTGAACCTGCAATGGTGTATCGGAAATTAATACTGGTCTCATAGGAAAGGATCAAAGCACAGACTCTAAGAAGTCTCACTCTTCTTGCATTTAAGGCGGTATTGTGCCTTTTGTATTTAATTCCGAAGTAATTTCAGTGTTTCATCGTCATTGGGAATGTCCAAGGTATACATTGAACGTGCAGTGGTGTATCGGAAACTAATACTGGTCTTATAGGAAAGGATCAAATCAGAGACTCTAAGAAGTTTCACTGTTCTTGCATTTAAGGCGGAATTGTGCCTTTTGTATATAAATCTAATGTAATTTCAGTGTTTCATCGCCAATGTGTATGTAAAAGGAATACATTGAAACTGCAGTGGTGTATCGAAAACTAATACTGGTCTCATAGGAAAGGATCAAAGCACAGACTGTAAGAAGTCTCACTCTTCTTGCATTTAAGGCGGTATTGTGCCTTTTGTATTTAATTCCAATGTAATTTCAGTGTTTCATCGTCAATGTGAACGTATAAGGAATACATTGAACTTGCAGTGGTGTATCGGAAACTAATACTGGTCTCACAGGAAAGGATCAAAGCACCGACTGTAAGAAGAGTCTCTATTCTTGTAGTTAAGGCGGTATTGTGCCTTTTGTATTTAATTCCGATGTAATTTCAGTTTTTCATCGTCAAATGTATGTAAAACGAATACATTGAACCTGCAGTGGAGTATCGGAAACTAACACTGGTCTCACAGGAAAGGATCAAAGCACAGACTCTAAGAAGTCTCACTCATATTGCTCTTAAGGCGGCATTGTGCCTTTTGTATTTAATTCCGATGTAATTTCAGTGTTTCATCGTCAATGTGAATGTCCAAGGAATTCATTGAACCTGCAGTGGTGTATCGGAAACTAATACTGGTCTTATAGGAAAGGATCAAAGCAGAGACTCTAAGAAGTCTCACTCTTCTTGCATTTAAGGCGGTATTGTGCCTTTTGTATTTAATTCCGATGTAATTTCAGTGTTTCATCGTCAATGTGAATGTCCAAGGAATACATTGAACCTGCAGTGGTGTATCGGAAGCTAACACTGGTCTCACAGGAAAGGATCAAAGCATCGACTGTAAGAAGAGTCTCAATTCTTGTACTTAAGGTGGCCTTGTGCCTTTTGTATATAATTCCGATGCAATTTCTGTGTTTCAGCGTCAATGTGAAGGTCCAAGGAATACATTGAACCTGCAGTGGTGTATCGGAAACTAATACTGGTCTCATAGGAAAGGATCAAAGCACAGACTCTAAGGTGTCTCACTCTTCTTGCATTTAAGGCGGCATTGTGCCTTTTGTATTTAATTCCGAAGTAATTTCAGTGTTTCATCGTCATTGGGAATGTCCAAGGTATACATTGAACGTGCAGTGGTGTATCGGAAACTAATACTGGTCTTATAGGAAAGGATCAAAGCAGAGACTCTAAGAAGTTTCACTGTTCTTGCATTTAAGGCGGAATTGTGCCTTTTGTATATAAATCTGATGTAATTTCAGTGTTTCATCGCCAATGTGTATGTAAAAGGAATACATTGAAACTGCAGTGGTGTATCGAAAACTAATACTGGTCTCATAGGAAAGGATCAAAGCACAGACTGTAAGAAGTCTCACTCTTCTTGCATTTAAGGCGGTATTGTGCCTTTTGTATTTAATTCCAATGTAATTTCAGTGTTTCATCGTCAATGTGTATGTAAAAGGAATACATTGAACCTGCAGTGGTGTGTCGGAAACTAATACTGGTCTCATAGGAAAGGATCAAAGCACAGACCCTAAGAAGTCTCACTCTTCTTGCATTTAAGGCGGCATTGTGCCTTTTGTATTTAAATCTGATGTAATTTCAGTGTTTCATCGCCAATGTGTATGTAAAAGGAATACATTGAACCTGCAGTGGTGTATCGGAAACGAATACTGTTCTCACAGGAAAGGATCAAAACACCGACTGTAAGAAGAGTCTCAATTCTTGTACTTTAAACGGCGTTGTGCCTTCTGTATTTAATTCCGATGCGATTTCTGTGTTACATCGTCAATGTGAAGGTCCAAGGAATACATTGAACCTGCAGTGGTGTATCGGAAACTAATACTGGTCTCATAGGAAAGTATCAAATCGCAGACTCTAAGGTGACTCACTCTTCTTGCATTTAAGGCGGCATTGTGCCTTTTGTGTTTAATTCCGATGTAATTTCAGGGTTTCATCGTCAATGTGAACGTCCAAGGAATACATTGAACTTGCAGTGGTGTATCGGAAACTAATACTGGTCTCACAGGATAGGATCAAAGCACCGACTGTAAGAAGAGTCTCTATTCTTGTAGTTAAGGCGGCATTGTGCCTTTTGTATTTAATTCCGGTGCGATTTCTGTGTTTCATCGTCAATGTGAAAGTCCAAGGAATACATTGAACCTGCAGTGGTGTATCGGAAACTAATACTGGTCTCACAAGAAAGGATCTAGTCACAGACTCTAAGAAGTCTCACCCTTCTTGCACGTAAGGCGGCATTGTGCCTTTTGTACTTAATTCCGATGTAATTTCAGTGTTTCATCGTCAATGTGTATGTAAAAGGAATACATTGAACCTGCAGTGGTGTATCGGAAACTAATACTGGTCTCATAGGAAAGGATCAAAGCACAGACTCTAAGAAGTCTCACACCTTTTGCACTTAAGGTTGAATTGTGCCTTTTGTACTTAATTCTGATGTAATTTCAGTGTTTCATCGTCAATGTGTACGTAAAAGGAATACATTGAACCTGCAATGGTGTATCGGAAATTAATACTGGTCTCATAGGAAAGGATCAAAGCACAGACTCTAAGAAGTCTCACTCTTCTTGGATTTAAGGCGGTATTGTGCCTTTTGTATTTAATTCCGATGTAATTTCAGTGTTTCATTGTCAAAGTGTATGTAAAACGAATACATTGAACCTGCAGTGGAGTATCGGAAACTAACACTGGTCTCACAGGAAAGATCAAAGCACAGACTCTAAGAAGTCTCACTCATATTGCTCTTAAGGCGGCATTGTGCCTTTTGTATTTAATTCCGATGTAATTTCAGTGTTTCATCGTCAATGTGAATGTCCAAGGAATACATTGAACCTGTAGTGGTGTATCGGAAACTAATACTGGTCTTATAGGAAAGGATCAAAGCAGAGACTCTAAGAAGTCTCACTCTTCTTGCATTTAAGGCGGTATTGTGCCTTTTGTATTTAAATCCGATGTAATTTCAGTGTTTCATCGTCAATGTGAATGTCTAAGGAATACATTGAACCTGCAGTGGTGTATCGGAAGCTAATACTGGTCTCACAGGAAAGGATCAAAGCATCGACTGTAAGAAGAGTCTCAATTCTTGTACTTAAGGTGGCCTTGTGCCTTTTGTATATAATTCCGATGCAATTTCTGTGTTTCATCGTCAATGTGAAGGTCCAAGGAATACATTGAACCTGCAGTGGTGTATCGGAAACTAATACTGGTCTCATAGGAAAGGATCAAAGCACAGACTCTAAGGTGTCTCACTCTTCTTGCATTTAAGGCGGCATTGTGCCTTTTGTATTTAATTCCGAAGTAATTTCAGTGTTTCATCGTCATTGGGAATGTCCAAGGAATACATTGAACGTGCAGTGGTGTATCGGAAACTAATACTGGTCTTATAGGAAAGGATCAAAGCAGAGACTCTAAGAAGTTTCACTCTTCTTGCATTTAAGGCGGAATTGTGCCTTTTGTATTTAAATCTGATGTAATTTCAGTGTTTCATCGCCAATGTGTATGTAAAAGGAATACATTGAACCTGCAGTGGTGTATCGAAAACTAATACTGGTCTCATAGGAAAGGATCAAAGCACAGACTGTAAGAAGTCTCAGTCTTCTTGCATTTAAGGCGGTATTGTGCCTTTTGTATTTAATTCCAATGTAATTTCAGTGTTTCATCGTCAATGTGTATGTAAAAGGTATACATTGAACCTGCAGTGGTGTGTCGGAAACTAATACTGGTCTCATAGGAAAGGATCAAAGCACAGACCCTAAGAAGTCTCACTCTTCTTGCATTTAAGGCGGCATTGTGCCTTTTGTATTTAAATCTGATGTAATTTCAGTGTTTCATCGCCAATGCGTATGTAAAAGGAATACATTGAACCTGCAGTGGTGTATTGGAAACGAATACTGTTCACACAGGAAAGGATCAAAACACCGACTGTAAGAAGAGTCTCAATTCTTGTACTTTAGACGGCGTTGTGCCTTCTGTATCTAATTACGATGCGATTTCTGTGTTCCATCGTCAATGTGAAGGTCCAAGGAATACATTGAACCTGCAGTGGTGTATCGGAAACTAATACTGGTCTCATAGGAAAGGATCAAATCACAGACTCTAAGGTGACTCACTCTTCTTGCATTTAAGGCGGCATTGTGCCTTTTGTGTTTAATTCCGATGTAATTTCAGGGTTTCATCGTCAATGTGAACGTATAAGGAATACATTGAACTTGCAGTGGTGTATCGGAAACTAATACTGGTCTCACAGGAAAGGATCAAAGAACCGACTGTAAGAAGAGTCTCTATTCTTGTACTTTAGACGGCGTTGTGCCTTCTGTATTTAATTCCGATGCGATTTCTGTGTTCCATCGTCAATGTGAAGGTCCAAGGAATACATTGAACCTGCAGTGGTGTATCGGAAACTAATACTGGTCTCATAGGAAAGTATCAAATCACAGACTCTAAGGTGACTCACTCTGCTTGCATTTAAGGCGGCATTGTGCCTTTTGTGTTTAATTCCGATGTAATTTCAGGGTTTCATCGTCAATGTGAACGTCCAAGGAATACATTGAACTTGCAGTGGTGTATCGGAAACTAATACTGGTCTCACAGGATAGGATCAAAGCACTGACTCTAAGAAGTCCCAATCTGCCTGCACTTAAGGCGGCATTGTGCATATTGTATTTAATGCCGATGTAATTTCAGTGTTTCATCGTCAATGTGTATGTAAAAGGAATACATTGAACCTGCAGTGGTGTATCGGAAACTAATATTGGTCTCATAGGAAAAAATCAAAGTACAAACTCTAAGAAATCTCACTCTTCTTGCATTTAAGGCGGCATTGTGCCTGTTGTATTAAATTCCGATGTAATTTCAGTGTTCCATTGGCAATGTGTACGTAAAACGAATACATTGAACCTGCAGTGGCGTATCGGAAACTAATACTGGTCTCATAGGAAAGGATCAAAGCACAGACTCTAAGAAGTCTCACTCATCTTGCTCTTAAGGCGGCATTGTGCCTTTTGTATTTAATTCCGATGTAATTTCAGTGTTTCATCGTCAATGTGAATGTCCAAGGAATACATTGACCCTGCAGTGGTGTATCGGAAACTAATACTGGTCTCATAGGAAAGGATCGAAGCACAGACTTTAAGAAGTCTCACTCTTCTCGCACTTAAGGCGGCATTGAGCCTTTTGTATTTAATACCGATGTAATTTCAGTGTTTCATCGTCAATGTGTATGTAAGAGGAATACATTGAACCTGCAGTGGTGTATCGTAAACTAATACTGGTCTTATAGGAAAGGAACAAAGCGGAGACTCTAAGATGTCTCACTCTTCTTGCATTTAAGGAGGAATTGTGCCTTTTGTATTTATTTCTGATGTAATTTCAGTGTTTCTTCGTCAATGTGTATGTAAAAGGAATACATTGAACCTGCAGTGGTGTATAGAAAACTGATACTGGTCTCATAGGAAAGGATCAAAGCACAGACTGTAAGAAGCCTCACTCTTCTTGCATTTAAGGCGTAATTGTGCCTTTTGTATTTAATTCCAATGTAATTTCAGTCTTTCATCGTCAATGTGTATGTAAAAGGAATACATTGAACCTGCAGTGGTGTGTCGGAAACTAATACTGGTCTCATAGGAAAGGATCAAAGCAAAGACTCTAAGAAGTCTAACTCTTCTTGCATTTAAGGCGGCATTGTGCGTTTTGTATTTAATTCCAATGTAATTTCAGTGTTTCATCGTCAATTTGTATGTAAAAGGAATACATTGAACCTGCAGTGGTGTATCGGAAACTACTACTGATGTCATAGGAAAGGATCAAAGCACAGACTCTAAGAAGTCTCACTCTTCAAGCATTTAAGGCGGCATTGTGCCTTTTGTATTTAATTCCGATGTAATTTCAGTGTTTCATCGTCAATGTGTATGTAAAACGAATACATTGAACCTGCAGTGGTGTATCGGAAACTAATACTGGTCTCACAGGAAAGGATCAGAACACCGACTGTAAGAAGAGTCTCTATTCTTGTATTTAAGGTGGCGTTGTGGCTTTTGTATTTAATCCCGATGCGTTTTCTGTGTTTCATCTTCAATGTGAAGGTCCAAGCAATACATTGAACCTGCAGTGGTGTATCGGAAAATAAAACTGGTCTCACAGAAAAGGATCATAGCACAGACTCAATGAAGTCTCAATCTTCTTGCACTTAAGGCGGCATTGTGCCTTTTGTATTTAATTCCGATGTAATTTCAGTGTTTCATCGTCAAAGTGTATACAAAAGGAATACATTGAACCTGCAGTGGTGTATCGGAAACTAACACTGGTCTCACAGGAAAGGATCAAAGCACAGACTCTAAGAAGTCTCACTCTTCTTGCACTTAAGGCGGCATTGTGCCTTTTGAATTTAATTCCGATGTAATTTCAGTGATTCGTCGTCAATATGAATGTCCAAGGAATACATAGAACCAGCAGTGGTGTATCGGAAACGAATACTGGTCTCACAGGGAAGGATCAAAGCACCGACTCTAAGAAGAGTCTGAATTCTTGTACTTAAGGCGGCGCTGTGCCTTCTGTATTTAATTCCGATGCGATTTCTGTGTTTCATCGTCAATGTGAAGGTCCAAGGAATACATTGAACCTGCAGTGGTGTATCGGAAACTAATTCTGGTCTCTTAGGAAAGGATCAAAGCACAGACTCTCAGAAATCTCATTCTTCTTGCACTTAAGGCGGCATTATGCCTTTTGTATTTAATTCCGATGTAATTTCAGTGTTTCATCGTCAAAGTGTATGTAAAAGGAATACAGTGAACCTGCAGTGGAGTATCGGAAACTAACACTCGTCTCACTGGAAAGGATCAAAGCACAGACTCTAAGAAGTCTCACTCTTCTTGCACTTATGGCGGCATTGTGTCTTTTGAATTTAATTCCGATGTAATTTCAGTGTTTCATCGTCAATATGAATGTCCAAGGAATACATAGAACCTGCAGTGGTGTATCGGAAACGAATACTGTTCTCACAGGGAAGGATCAAAACACTGACTGTAAGAAGAGTCTCAATTCTTGTACTTAAGACGGCGTTGTGCCTTCTGTATTTAATTCCGATGCGATTTCTGTGTTTCATCGTCAATGTGAAGGTCCAAGGAATACATTGAACCTGCAGTGGTGTATCGGAAACTAATACTGGTCTCATAGGAAAGGATCAAAGCACAGACTCTAAGGTGTCTCACTCTTCTTGCATTTAAGGCGGCATTGTGCCTTTTGTATTTCATTCCGATGTAATTTCAGGGTTTCATCGTCAATGTGAACGTCCAAGGAACACATTGAACTTGCAGTGGTGTATCGGAAACTAATACCGGTCTCACAGGAAAGGATCAAAGCACCGACTATAAGAAGAGTCTCTATTCTTGTACTTAAGGCAGCATTGTGCCTTTTGTATTTAATTCCGATGCGATTTCTGTGTTTCATCGTCAATGTGAATGTCCAAGGAATACATTGAACCTGCAGTGGTGTATCGGAAACTAATACTGGTCTCACAAGAAAGGATCTAATCACAGACTCTAAGAAGTCTCACCCTTCTTGCACGTAACGCGGCATTGTGCCTTTTGTACTTAATTCCGATGTAATTTCAGTGTTTCATCGTCAATGTGTATGTAAAAGAAATACATTGAACCTGCAACGGCGTATCGGAAACTAATACTGGTCTCATAGGAAAGGATCAAAGCACAGACCCTTAGAAGTCTCACTCTTCTTGCATTTAAGGCGGCATTGTGCCTTTTGTATTTAATTCCAGTGTAATTTCAGTGTTTCATCGTCAATTTGTATGTAAAAGGAATACATTGAACCTGCAGTGGTGTATCGAAAACTAATACTGGTCTGATAGGAAAGGATCAAAGCACAGACTGTAAGAAGTCTCACTCTTCTTGCATTTAAGGCCGCATTGTGCCTTTTGTACTTAATTCCGATGTAATTTCAGTGTTTCATCGTCGATGTGTATGTAAAAGGAATACATTGAACCTGCAGTGGCGTATCGGAAACTAATACTGGTCTCATAGGAAAGGATCAATGCACAGACTCTAAGAAGTCTCACTCTTCTTGCACTTAAGGCGGCATTGTGCCTTTTCTATTTAATTCCGAAGTAATTTCAGTGTTTCATCGTCATTGGGAATGTCCAAGGAATACATTGAACGTGCAGTGGTGTATCGGAAACTAATACTGGTCTAATAGGAAAGGATCAAAGCAGAGACTCTAAGAAGTCTCACTCTTCTTGCATTTAAGGCGGAATTATGCCATTTGTATTTAAATCTGAAGTAATTTCAGTGTTTCATCGCCAATGTGTATGTAAAAGGAAAACATTGAACCTGCAGTGGTCTATCGAAAACTAATACAGGTCTCATAGGAAAGGATCAAAGCACAAACTGTAAGAAGTCTCACTCTTCTTGCATTTAAGGCGGCATTGTGCCTTTTGTATTTAATTCCAATGTAATTTCAGTGTTTCATCGTCAATTTGTATGTAAAAGGAATACATTGAACCTGCAGTGGTGTATCGGAAACTAATACTGGTGTCATAGGAGAGGATCAAAGCACCGACTGTATGAAGAGTCTCAATTCTTGTACTTAAGATGGCGTTGTGCCTTTTGTATATAATTCCAAAGCGATTTCTGTGTTTCATCGTCAATGTGAAGGTCCAAGGAATACATTGAACCTGCAGTGGTGTATCGGAAACTAATACTGGTCTCACAGGATAGGATCAAACCACTGACTCTAAGAAGTCCCACTCTTCTTGCACTTAAGGCGGCATTGTGCATATTGTATTTAATTCCGATGTAATTTCAGTGTTTCATCGTCAATGTGTATGTAAAAGGAATACATTGAACCTGCAGTGGTGTATCGGAAACTAATACCGGTCTCACAGGAAAGGATCAAGGCACCGACTATAAGAAGAGTCTCTATTCTTGTACTTAAGGCAGCATTGTGCCTTTTGTATTTAATTCCGATGCGATTTCTGTGTTTCATCGTCAATGTGAATGTCCAAGGAATACATTGAACCTGCAGTGGTGTATCGGAAACTAATACTGGTCTCACAAGAAAGGATCTAATCACAGACTCTAAGAAGTCTCACCCTTCTTGCACGTAACGCGGCATTGTGCCTTTTGTACTTAATTCCGATGTAATTTCAGTGTTTCATCGTCAATGTGTATGTAAAAGAAATACATTGAACCTGCAACGGCGTATCGGAAACTAATACTGGTCTCATAGGAAAGGATCAAAGCACAGACTCTAAGAAGTCTCACTATTCTTGCATTTAAGGCGATATTGTGCCTTTTGTATTTAATTCCGATGTAATTTCAGTGTTTCATCGTCAAAGTGTATGTAAAACGAATACATTGAACGTGCAGTGGTGTATCGGAAACTAATACTGGTCTTATAGGAAAGGATCAAAGCAGAGACTCTAAGAAGTTTCACTCTTCTTGCATTTAAGGCGGAATTGTGCCTTTTGTATTTAAATCTGATGTAATTTCAGTGTTTCATCGCCAATGTGTATGTAAAAGGAATACATTGAACCTGCAGTGGTGTATCGAAAACTAATACTGGTCTCATAGGAAAGGATCAAAGCACAGACTGTAAGAAGTCTCACTCTTCTTGCATTTAAGGCGGTATTGTGCCTTTTGTATTTAATACCAATGTAATTTCAGTGTTTCATCGTCAATGTGTATGTAAAAGGAATACATTGAACCTGCAGTGGTGTGTCGGAAACTAATACTGGTCTCATAGGAAAGGATCAAAGCACAGACCCTAAGAAGTCTCACTCTTCTTGCATTTAAGGCGGCATTGTGTCTTTTGTATTTAATTCCAATGTAATTTCAGTGTTTCATCGTCAATTTGTATGTAAAAGGAATACATTGAACCTGCAGTGGTGTATCGGAAACTAATACTGGTCTCATAGGAAAGGATCAAAGCACAGACTGTAAGAAGTCTCACTCTTCTTACATTTAAGGCGGAATTGTGCCTTTTGTATTTAAATCTGATGTAATTTCAGTGTTTCATCGCCAATGTGTATGTAAAAGGAATACATTGAACCTGCAGTGGTGTATCGGAAACGAATACTGTTCTCACAGGAAAGGATCAAATCACCGACTGTAAGAAGAGTCTCAATTCTTGTACTTTAGACGGCGTTGTGCCTTCTGTATTTAATTCCGATGCGATTTCTGTGTTCCATCGTCAATGTGAAGGTCCAAGGAATACATTGAACCTGCAGTGGTGTATCGGAAACTAATACTGGTCTCATAGGAAAGTATCAAATCACAGACTCTAAGGTGACTCACTCTTCTTGCATTTAAGGCGGCATTGTGCCTTTTGTGTTTAATTCCGATGTAATTTCAGGGTTTCATCGTCAATGTGAACGTCCAAGGAATACATTGAACTTGCAGTGGTGTATCGGAAACTAATACTGGTCTCACAGGATAGGATCAAAGCACCGACTGTAAGAAGAGTCTCTATTCCTGTAGTTAAGGCGGCATTGTGCCTTTTGTATTTAATTCCGATGCGATTTCTGTGTTTCATCGTCAATGTGAAAGTCCAAGTAATACATTGAACCTGCAGTGGTGTATCGGAAACTAATACTGGTCTCACAAGAAAGGATCTAGTCACAGACTCTAAGAAGTCTCACACCTTTTGCACTTAAGGTTGCATTGTGCCTTTTGTACTTAATTCTGATGTAATTTCAGTGTTTCATCGTCAATGTGTATGTAAAAGGAATACATTGAACCTGCAATGGTGTATCGGAAATTAATACTGGTCTCATAGGAAAGGATCAAAGCACAGACTCTAAGAAGTCTCACTCTTCTTGGATTTAAGGCGGTATTGTGCCTTTTGTATTTAATTCCGATGCAATTTCAGTGTTTCATTGTCAAAGTGTATGTAAAACGAATACATTGAACCTGCAGTGGAATATCGGAAACTAACACTGGTCTCACAGGAAAGGATCAAAGCACAGACTCTAAGAAGTCTCACTCATATTGCTCTTAAGGCGGCATTGTGCCTTTTGTATTTAATTCCGATGTAATTTCAGTGTTTCATCGTCAATGTGAATGTCCAAGGAATACATTGAACCTGCAGTGGTGTATCGGAAACTAATACTGGTCTTATAGGAAAGGATCAAAGCAGAGACTCTAAGAAGTCTCACTCTTCTTGCATTTAAGGCGGTATTGTGCCTTTTGTATTTAAATCCGATGTAATTTCAGTGTTTCATCGTCAATGTGAATGTCCAAGGAATACATTGAACCTGCAGTGGTGTATCGGAAGCTAATACTGGTCTCACAGGAAAGGATCAAAGCACCGACTATAAGAAGAGTCTCTATTCTTGTACTTAAGGCAGCATTGTGCCTTTTGTATTTAATTCCGATGCGATTTCTGTGTTTCATCGTCAATGTGAATGTCCAAGGAATACATTGAACCTGCAGTGGTGTATCGGAAACTAATACTGGTCTCACAAGAAAGGATCTAATCACAGACTCTAAGAAGTCTCACCCTTCTTGCACGTAACGCGGCATTGTGCCTTTTGTACTTAATTCCGATGTAATTTCAGTGTTTCATCGTCAATGTGTATGTAAAAGAAATACATTGAACCTGCAACGGCGTATCGGAAACTAATACTGGTCTCATAGGAAAGGATCAAAGCACAGACCCTTAGAAGTCTCACTCTTCTTGCATTTAAGGCGGCATTGTGCCTTTTGTATTTAATTCCAGTGTAATTTCAGTGTTTCATCGTCAATTTGTATGTAAAAGGAATACATTGAACCTGCAGTGGTGTATCGAAAACTAATACTGGTCTGATAGGAAAGGATCAAAGCACAGACTGTAAGAAGTCTCACTCTTCTTGCATTTAAGGCCGCATTGTGCCTTTTGTACTTAATTCCGATGTAATTTCAGTGTTTCATCGTCGATGTGTATGTAAAAGGAATACATTGAACCTGCAGTGGCGTATCGGAAACTAATACTGGTCTCATAGGAAAGGATCAATGCACAGACTCTAAGAAGTCTCACTCTTCTTGCACTTAAGGCGGCATTGTGCCTTTTCTATTTAATTCCGAAGTAATTTCAGTGTTTCATCGTCATTGGGAATGTCCAAGGAATACATTGAACGTGCAGTGGTGTATCGGAAACTAATACTGGTCTAATAGGAAAGGATCAAAGCAGAGACTCTAAGAAGTCTCACTCTTCTTGCATTTAAGGCGGAATTATGCCATTTGTATTTAAATCTGAAGTAATTTCAGTGTTTCATCGCCAATGTGTATGTAAAAGGAAAACATTGAACCTGCAGTGGTCTATCGAAAACTAATACAGGTCTCATAGGAAAGGATCAAAGCACAAACTGTAAGAAGTCTCACTCTTCTTGCATTTAAGGCGGCATTGTGCCTTTTGTATTTAATTCCAATGTAATTTCAGTGTTTCATCGTCAATTTGTATGTAAAAGGAATACATTGAACCTGCAGTGGTGTATCGGAAACTAATACTGGTGTCATAGGAGAGGATCAAAGCACCGACTGTATGAAGAGTCTCAATTCTTGTACTTAAGATGGCGTTGTGCCTTTTGTATATAATTCCAAAGCGATTTCTGTGTTTCATCGTCAATGTGAAGGTCCAAGGAATACATTGAACCTGCAGTGGTGTATCGGAAACTAATACTGGTCTCACAGGATAGGATCAAACCACTGACTCTAAGAAGTCCCACTCTTCTTGCACTTAAGGCGGCATTGTGCATATTGTATTTAATTCCGATGTAATTTCAGTGTTTCATCGTCAATGTGTATGTAAAAGGAATACATTGAACCTGCAGTGGTGTATCGGAAACTAATACCGGTCTCACAGGAAAGGATCAAGGCACCGACTATAAGAAGAGTCTCTATTCTTGTACTTAAGGCAGCATTGTGCCTTTTGTATTTAATTCCGATGCGATTTCTGTGTTTCATCGTCAATGTGAATGTCCAAGGAATACATTGAACCTGCAGTGGTGTATCGGAAACTAATACTGGTCTCACAAGAAAGGATCTAATCACAGACTCTAAGAAGTCTCACCCTTCTTGCACGTAACGCGGCATTGTGCCTTTTGTACTTAATTCCGATGTAATTTCAGTGTTTCATCGTCAATGTGTATGTAAAAGAAATACATTGAACCTGCAACGGCGTATCGGAAACTAATACTGGTCTCATAGGAAAGGATCAAAGCACAGACTCTAAGAAGTCTCACTATTCTTGCATTTAAGGCGATATTGTGCCTTTTGTATTTAATTCCGATGTAATTTCAGTGTTTCATCGTCAAAGTGTATGTAAAACGAATACATTGAACGTGCAGTGGTGTATCGGAAACTAATACTGGTCTTATAGGAAAGGATCAAAGCAGAGACTCTAAGAAGTTTCACTCTTCTTGCATTTAAGGCGGAATTGTGCCTTTTGTATTTAAATCTGATGTAATTTCAGTGTTTCATCGCCAATGTGTATGTAAAAGGAATACATTGAACCTGCAGTGGTGTATCGAAAACTAATACTGGTCTCATAGGAAAGGATCAAAGCACAGACTGTAAGAAGTCTCACTCTTCTTGCATTTAAGGCGGTATTGTGCCTTTTGTATTTAATACCAATGTAATTTCAGTGTTTCATCGTCAATGTGTATGTAAAAGGAATACATTGAACCTGCAGTGGTGTGTCGGAAACTAATACTGGTCTCATAGGAAAGGATCAAAGCACAGACCCTAAGAAGTCTCACTCTTCTTGCATTTAAGGCGGCATTGTGTCTTTTGTATTTAATTCCAATGTAATTTCAGTGTTTCATCGTCAATTTGTATGTAAAAGGAATACATTGAACCTGCAGTGGTGTATCGGAAACTAATACTGGTCTCATAGGAAAGGATCAAAGCACAGACTGTAAGAAGTCTCACTCTTCTTACATTTAAGGCGGAATTGTGCCTTTTGTATTTAAATCTGATGTAATTTCAGTGTTTCATCGCCAATGTGTATGTAAAAGGAATACATTGAACCTGCAGTGGTGTATCGGAAACGAATACTGTTCTCACAGGAAAGGATCAAATCACCGACTGTAAGAAGAGTCTCAATTCTTGTACTTTAGACGGCGTTGTGCCTTCTGTATTTAATTCCGATGCGATTTCTGTGTTCCATCGTCAATGTGAAGGTCCAAGGAATACATTGAACCTGCAGTGGTGTATCGGAAACTAATACTGGTCTCATAGGAAAGTATCAAATCACAGACTCTAAGGTGACTCACTCTTCTTGCATTTAAGGCGGCATTGTGCCTTTTGTGTTTAATTCCGATGTAATTTCAGGGTTTCATCGTCAATGTGAACGTCCAAGGAATACATTGAACTTGCAGTGGTGTATCGGAAACTAATACTGGTCTCACAGGATAGGATCAAAGCACCGACTGTAAGAAGAGTCTCTATTCCTGTAGTTAAGGCGGCATTGTGCCTTTTGTATTTAATTCCGATGCGATTTCTGTGTTTCATCGTCAATGTGAAAGTCCAAGTAATACATTGAACCTGCAGTGGTGTATCGGAAACTAATACTGGTCTCACAAGAAAGGATCTAGTCACAGACTCTAAGAAGTCTCACACCTTTTGCACTTAAGGTTGCATTGTGCCTTTTGTACTTAATTCTGATGTAATTTCAGTGTTTCATCGTCAATGTGTATGTAAAAGGAATACATTGAACCTGCAATGGTGTATCGGAAATTAATACTGGTCTCATAGGAAAGGATCAAAGCACAGACTCTAAGAAGTCTCACTCTTCTTGGATTTAAGGCGGTATTGTGCCTTTTGTATTTAATTCCGATGCAATTTCAGTGTTTCATTGTCAAAGTGTATGTAAAACGAATACATTGAACCTGCAGTGGAATATCGGAAACTAACACTGGTCTCACAGGAAAGGATCAAAGCACAGACTCTAAGAAGTCTCACTCATATTGCTCTTAAGGCGGCATTGTGCCTTTTGTATTTAATTCCGATGTAATTTCAGTGTTTCATCGTCAATGTGAATGTCCAAGGAATACATTGAACCTGCAGTGGTGTATCGGAAACTAATACTGGTCTTATAGGAAAGGATCAAAGCAGAGACTCTAAGAAGTCTCACTCTTCTTGCATTTAAGGCGGTATTGTGCCTTTTGTATTTAAATCCGATGTAATTTCAGTGTTTCATCGTCAATGTGAATGTCCAAGGAATACATTGAACCTGCAGTGGTGTATCGGAAGCTAATACTGGTCTCACAGGAAAGGATCAAAGCATCGACTGTAAGAAGAGTCTCAATTCTTGTACTTAAGGTGGCCTTGTGCCTTTTGTATATAATTCCGATGCAATTTCTGTGTTTCATCGTCAATGTGAAGGTCCAAGGAATACATTGAACCTGCAGTGGTGTATCGGAAACTAATACTGGTCTCATAGGAAAGGATCAAAGCACAGCCTCTAAGGTGTCTCACTCTTCTTGCATTTAAGGCGGCACTGTGCCTTTTGTATTTAATTCCGAAGTAATTTCAGTGTTTCATCGTCATTGGGAATGTCCAAGGAATACATTGAACGTGCAGTGGTGTATCGGAAACTAATACTGGTCTTATAGGAAAGGATCAAAGCAGAGACTCTAAGAAGTTTCACTCTTCTTGCATTTAAGGCGGAATTGTGCCTTTTGTATTTAAATCTGATGTAATTTCAGTGTTTCATCGCCAATGTGTATGTAAAAGGAATACATTGAACCTGCAGTGGTGTATCGAAAACTAATACTGGTCTCATAGGAAAGGATCAAAGAACAGACTGTAAGAAGTCTCACTCTTCTTGCATTTAAGGCGGTATTGTGCCTTTTGTATTTAATTCCAATGTAATTTCAGTGTTTCATCGTCAATGTGTATGTAAAAGGTATACATTGAACCTGCAGTGGTGTGTCGGAAACTAATACTGGTCTCATAGGAAAGGATCAAAGCACAGACCCTAAGAAGTCTCACTCTTCTTGCATTTAAGGCGGCATTGTGCCTTTTGTATTTAAATCTGATGTAATTTCAGTGTTTCATCGCCAATGCGTATGTAAAAGGAATACATTGAACCTGCAGTGGTGTATTGGAAACGAATACTGTTCTCACAGGAAAGGATCAAAACACCGACTGTAAGAAGAGTCTCAATTCTTGTACTTTAGACGGCGTTGTGCCTTCTGTATCTAATTCCGATGCGATTTCTGTGTGCCATCGTCAATGTGAAGGTCCAAGGAATACATTGAACCTGCAGTGGTGTATCGGAAACTAATACTGGTCTCATAGGAAAGGATCAAATCACAGACTCTAAGGTGACTCACTCTTCTTGCATTTAAGGCGGCATTGTGCCTTTTGTGTTTAATTCCGATGTAATTTCAGGGTTTCGTCGTCAATGTGAACGTATAAGGAATACATTGAACTTGCAGTGGTGTATCGGAAACTAATACTGGTCTCACAGGAAAGGATCAAAGCACCGACTGTAAGAAGAGTCTCTATTCTTGTAGTTAAGGCGGCATTGTGCCTTTTGTATTTAATTCCGATGCGATTTCTGTGTTTCATCGTCAATGTGAATCTCCAAGGAATACATTGAACCTGCAGTGGTGTATCGGACACTAATACTGGTCTCACAAGAAAGGATCTAGTCACAGACTCTAAGAAGTCTCACCCTTCTTGCACGTAAGGCGGCATTGTGCCTTTTGTACTTAATTCCGATGTAATTTCAGTGTTTCATCGTCAATGTGTATGTAAAAGGAATACATTAAACCTGCAGTGGTGTATCGGAAACTAATACTGGTCTCATAGGAAAGGATCAAAGCACAGACTCTAAGAAGTCTCACACCTTTTGCACTTAAGGTTGCATTGTGCCTTTTGTACTTAATTCTGATGTAATTTCAGTGTTTCATCGTCAATGTGTATGTAAAAGGAATACATTGAACCTGCAATGGTGTATCGGAAATTAATACTGGTCTCATAGGAAAGGATCAAAGCACAGACTCTAAGAAGTCTCACTCTTCTTGCATTTAAGGCGGTATTGTGCCTTTTGTATTTAATTCCGAAGTAATTTCAGTGTTTCATCGTCATTGGGAATGTCCAAGGTATACATTGAACGTGCAGTGGTGTATCGGAAACTAATACTGGTCTTATAGGAAAGGATCAAAGCAGAGACTCTAAGAAGTTTCACTGTTTTTGCATTTAAGGCGGAATTGTGCCTTTTGTATATAAATCTAATGTAATTTCAGTGTTTCATCGCCAATGTGTATGTAAAAGGAATACATTGAAACTGCAGTGGTGTATCGAAAACTAATACTGGTCTCATAGGAAAGGATCAAAGCACAGACTGTAAGAAGTCTCACTCTTCTTGCATTTAAGGCGGTATTGTGCCTTTTGTATTTAATTCCAATGTAATTTCAGTGTTTCATCGTCAATGTGAACGTATAAGGAATACATTGAACTTGCAGTGGTGTATCGGAAACTAATACTGGTCTCACAGGAAAGGATCAAAGCACCGACTGTAAGAAGAGTCTCTATTCTTGTAGTTAAGGCGGTATTGTGCCTTTTGTATTTAATTCCGATGTAATTTCAGTTTTTCATCGTCAAATGTATGTAAAACGAATACATTGAACCTGCAGTGGAGTATCGGAAACTAACACTGGTCTCACAGGAAAGGATCAAAGCACAGACTCTAAGAAGTCTCACTCATATTGCTCTTAAGGCGGCATTGTGCCTTTTGTATTTAATTCCGATGTAATTTCAGTGTTTCATCGTCAATGTGAATGTCCAAGGAATTCATTGAACCTGCAGTGGTGTATCGGAAACTAATACTGGTCTTATAGGAAAGGATCAAAGCAGAGACTCTAAGAAGTCTCACTCTTCTTGCATTTAAGGCGGTATTGTGCCTTTTGTATTTAATTCCGATGTAATTTCAGTGTTTCATCGTCAATGTGAATGTCCAAGGAATACATTGAACCTGCAGTGGTGTATCGGAAGCTAACACTGGTCTCACAGGAAAGGATCAAAGCATCGACTGTAAGAAGAGTCTCAATTCTTGTACTTAAGGTGGCCTTGTGCCTTTTGTATATAATTCCGATGCAATTTCTGTGTTTCAGCGTCAATGTGAAGGTCCAAGGAATACATTGAACCTGCAGTGGTGTATCGGAAACTAATACTGGTCTCATAGGAAAGGATCAAAGCACAGACTCTAAGGTGTCTCACTCTTCTTGCATTTAAGGCGGCATTGTGCCTTTTGTATTTAATTCCGAAGTAATTTCAGTGTTTCATCGTCATTGGGAATGTCCAAGGTATACATTGAACGTGCAGTGGTGTATCGGAAACTAATACTGGTCTTATAGGAAAGGATCAAAGCAGAGACTCTAAGAAGTTTCACTGTTCTTGCATTTAAGGCGGAATTGTGCCTTTTGTATATAAATCTGATGTAATTTCAGTGTTTCATCGCCAATGTGTATGTAAAAGGAATACATTGAAACTGCAGTGGTGTATCGAAAACTAATACTGGTCTCATAGGAAAGGATCAAAGCACAGACTGTAAGAAGTCTCACTCTTCTTGCATTTAAGGCGGTATTGTGCCTTTTGTATTTAATTCCAATGTTATTTCAGTGTTTCATCGTCAATGTGTATGTAAAAGGAATACATTGAACCTGCAGTGGTGTGTCGGAAACTAATACTGGTCTCATAGGAAAGGATCAAATCACAGACCCTAAGAAGTCTCACTCTTCTTGCATTTAAGGCGGCATTGTGCCTTTTGTATTTAAATCTGATGTAATTTCAGTGTTTCATCGCCAATGTGTATGTAAAAGGAATACATTGAACCTGCAGTGGTGTATCGGAAACGAATACTGTTCTCACAGGAAAGGATCAAAACACCGACTGTAAGAAGAGTCTCAATTCTTGTACTTTAGACGGCGTTGTGCCTTCTGTATTTAATTCCGATGCGATTTCTGTGTTCCATCGTCAATGTGAAGGTCCAAGGAATACATTGAACCTGCAGTGGTGTATCGGAAACTAATACTGGTCTCATAGGAAAGGATCAAAGCACAGACTCTAAGGTGTCTCACTCTTCTTGCATTTAAGGCGGCATTGTGCCTTTTGTATTTAATTCCGAAGTAATTTCAGGGTTCCATCGTCAATGTGAACGTCCAAGGAATACATTGAACTTGCAGTGGTGTATCGGAAACTAATACTGATCCCACAGGAAAGGATCAAAGCACCGACTGTAAGAAGAGTCTCTATTCTTGTAGTTAAGGCGGCATTGTGCCTTTTGTATTTAATTCCGATGCGATTTCTGTGTTGCATCGTCAATGTGAATGTCCAAGGAATACATTGAACCTGCAGTGGTGTATCGGAAGCTAATACTGGTCTCACAGGAAAGGATCAAAGCATCGACTGTAAGAAGAGTCTCAATTCTTGTACTTAAGGTGGCCTTGTGCCTTTTGTATATAATTCCGATGCAATTTCTGTGTTTCATCGTCAATGTGAAGGTCCAAGGAATACATTGAACCTGCAGTGGTGTATCGGAAACTAATACTGGTCTCATAGGAAAGGATCAAAGCACTGACTCTAAGGTGTCTCACTCTTCTTGCATTTAAGGCGGCATTGTGCCTTTTGTATTTATTTCGATGTAATTTCAGTGTTTCATCGTCAAAGTGTATGTAAAACGAATACATTGAACCTGCAGTGGAGTATCGGAAACTAACACTGGTCTCACTGGAAAGGATCAAAGCACAGACTCTAAGAAGTCTCACTCTTCTTGCACTTATGGCGGCATTGTGCCTTTTGAATTTAATTCCGATGTAATTTCAGTGTTTCATCGTCAATATGAATGTCCAAGGAATACATAGAACCAGCAGTGGTGTATCGGAAACGAATACTGTTCTCACAGGAAAGGATCAAAACACCGACTGTAAGAAGAGTCTCAATTCTTGTACTTAAGACGGCGTTGTGCCTTCTGTATTTAATTCCGATGCGATTTCTGAGTTTCATCGTCAATGTGAAGGTCCAAGGAATACATTGAACCTGCAGTGGTGTATCGGAAACAAATACTGGTCTCATAGGAAAGGATCAAAGCACAGACTCTAAGGTGTCTCACTCTTCTTGCATTTAAGGCGGCATTGTGCGTTTTGTATTTAATTCCAATGTAATTTCAGGGTTTCATCGTCAATGTGAACGTCCAAGGAATACATTGAACTTGCAGTGGTGTATCGGAAACTAATACTGGTCTCACAGGAAAGGATCAAAGCTCCGACTGTAAGAAGAGTCTCTATTCTTGTAGTAAAGGCGGCATTGTGCCTTTTGTATTTAATTCCGATGCGATTTCTGTGTTTCATCGTCAATGTGAATGTCCAAGGAATACATTGAACCTGCAGTGGTGTATCGGAAACTAATACTGGTCTCACAAGAAAGGATCTAGTCACAGACTCTAAGAAGTCTCACCCTTCTTGCACGTAAGGCGGCATTGTGCCTTTTGTACTTAATTCCGATGTAATTTCAGTGTTTCATCGTCAATGTGTATGTAAAAGGAATACATTGAACATGCAGTGGTGTATCGGAAACTAATACTGGTCTCATAGGAAAGGATCAAAGCACAGACTCTAAGAAGTCTCACACCTTTTGCGCTTAAGGTTGCATTGTGCCTTTTGTACTTAATTCTGATGTAATTTCAGTGTTTCATCGTCAATGTGTATGTAAAAGGAATACATTGAACCTGCAATGGTGTATCGGAAATTAATACTGGTCTCATAGGAAAGGATCAAAGCACAGACTCTAAGAAGTCTCACTCTTCTTGGATTTAAGGCGGTATTGTGCCTTTTGTATTTAATTCCGATGTAATTTCAGTGTTTCATCGTCAAAGTGTATGTAAAACGAATACATTGAACCTGCAGTGGAGTATCGGAAACTAACACTGGTCTCACAGGAAAGGATCAAAGCACAGATTCTAAGAAGTCTCACTCATATTGCTCTTAAGGCGGCATTGTGCCTTTTGTATTAAATTCCGATGTAATTTCAGTGTTTCATCGTCAATGTGAATGTCCAAGGAATACATTGAACCTGCAGTGGTGTATCGGAAGCTAATACTGGTCTCACAGGAAAGGATCAAAGCATCGACTGTAAGAAGAGTCTCAATTCTTGTACTTAAGGTGGCCTTGTGCCTTTTGTATATAATTCCGATGCAATTTCTGTGATTCATCGTCAATGTGAAGGTCCAAGGAATACATTGAACCTGCAGTGGTGTATCGGAAACTAATACTGGTCTCATAGGAACGGATCAAAGCACAGACTCTAAGGTGTCTTACTCTTCTTGCATTTAAGGCGGCATTGTGCCTTTTGTATTTAATTCCGAAATAATTTCAGTGTTTCATCGTCATTGGGAATGACCAAGGAATACATTGAACCTGCAGTGGTGTATCGGAAACTAATACTGGTCTCACAAGGAAGGATCTAGTCACAGACTCTAAGAAGTCTCACCCTTCTTGCACGTAAGGCGGCATTGTGCCTTTTGTACTTAATTCCGATGTAATTTCAGTGTTTCATCGTCAATGTGTATGTAAAAGGAATACATTGAACCTGCAGTGGTGTATCGGAAACTAATACTGGTCTCATAGGAAAGGATCAAAGCACAGACTCTAAGAAGTCTCACACCTTTTGCGCTTAAGGTTGCATTGTGCCTTTTGTACTTAATTCTGATGTAATTTCAGTGTTTCATCGTCAATGTGTGTGTAAAAGGAATACATTGAACCTGCAGTGGTGTATCGGAAACTAATACTGGTCTTATAGGAAACGATCAAAGCAGAGACTCTAAGAAGTTTCACTCTTCTTGCATTTAAGGCGGAATTGTGCCTTTTGTATTTAAATCTGATGTAATTTCAGTGTTTCATCGCAAATGTGTATGTAAAAGGAATACATTGAACCTGCAGTGGTGTATCGAAAACTAATACTGGTCTCATAGGAAAGGGTCAAAGCACAGACTGTAAGAAGTCTCACTCTTCTTGCATTTAAGGCGGTATTATGCCTTTTGTATTTAATTCCAATGTAATTTCAGTGTTTCATCGTCAATATGTTTGTAAAAGGAATACATTGAACCTGCAGTGGTGTGTCGGAAACTAATACTGGTCTCATAGGAAAGGATCAAAGCACAGACCCTAAGAAGTCTCACTCTTCTTGCATTTAAGGCGGCATTGTGCCTTTTGGATTTAATTCCAATGTAATTTCAGTGTTTCATCGTCAATTTGTATGTAAAAGGAATACATTGAACCTGCAGTGGTGTATCGGAAACTAATACTGGTGTCATAGGAGAGGATCAAAGCACACACTCTAAAAAGTCTCACTCTTCTTGCATTTAACGCGGAATTGTGCCTTTTGTATTTAAATCTGATGTAATTTCAGTGTTTCATCGCCAATGTGTATGTAAAAGGAATACATTGAACCTGCAGTGGTGTATCGGAAACGAATACTGTTCTCACAGGAAAGGATCAAAACACCGACTGTAAGAAGAGTCTCAATTCTTGTACTTAGGACGGCGTTGTGCCTTCTGTATTTAATTCCGATGCGATTTCTGTGTTCCATCGTCAATGTGAAGGTCCAAGGAATACATTGAACTTGCAGTGGTGTATCGGAAACTAATACTGATCCCACAGGAAAGGATCAAAGCACCGACTGTAAGAAGAGTCTCTATTCTTGTAGTTAAGGCGGCATTGTGCCTTTTGTATTTAATTCCGATGCGATTTCTGTGTTGCATCGTCAATGTGAATGTCCAAGGAATACATTGAACCTGCAGTGGTGTATCGGAAACTAATACTGGTCTCACAAGAAAGGATCTAGTCACAGACTCTAAGAAGTCTCACCCTTCTTGCACGTAAGGCGGCATTGTGCCTTTTGTACTTAATTCCGATGTAATTTCAGTGTTTCATCGTCAATGTGTATGTAAAAGGAATACATTGAACCTGCAGTGGTGTATCGGAAACTAATACTGGTCTCATAGGAAAGGATCAAAGCACAGACTCTAAGAAGTCTCACACCTTTTGCACTTAAGGTTGCATTGTGCCTTTTGTACTTAATTCTGATGTAATTTCAGTGTTTCATCGTCAATGTGTATGTAAAAGGAATACATTGAACCTGCAATGGTGTATCGGAAATTAATACTGGTCTCATAGGAAAGGATCAAAGCACAGACTCTAAGAAGTCTTACTCTTCTTGCATTTAAGGCGGTATTGTGCCTTTTGTATTTAATTCCGATGTAATTTCAGTGTTTCATCGTCAAAGTGTATGTAAAACGAATACATTGAACCTGCAGTGGAGTATCGGAAACTAACACTGGTCTCACAGGAAAGGATCAAAGCACAGACTCTAAGAAGTCTCACTCATATTGCTCTTAAGGCGGCATTGTGCCTTTTGTATTTAATTCCGATGTAATTTCAGTGTTTCATCGTCAATGTGAATGTCCAAGGAATACATTGAACGTGCAGTGGTGTATCGGAAACTAATACTGGTCTTATAGGAAAGGATCAAAGCAGAGACTCTAAGAAGTCTCACTCTTCTTGCATTTAAGGCGGTATTGTGCCTTTTGTATTTAATTCCGATGTAATTTCAGTGTTTCATCGTCAATGTGAATGTCCAAGGAATACATTGAACCTGCAGTGGTGTATCGGAAGCTAATACTGGTCTCACAGGAAAGGATCAAAGCATCGACTGTAAGAAGAGTCTCAATTCTTGTACTTAAGGTGGCCTTGTGCCTTTTGTATATAATTCCGATGCAATTTCTGTGTTTCATCGTCAATGTGAAGGTCCAAGGAATACATTGAACCTGCAGTGGTGTATCGGAAACTAATACTGGTCTCATAGGAAAGGATCAAAGCACTGACTCTAAGGTGTCTCACTCTTCTTGCATTTAAGGCGGCATTGTGCCTTTTGTATTTATTTCGATGTAATTTCAGTGTTTCATCGTCAAAGTGTATGTAAAACGAATACATTGAACCTGCAGTGGAGTATCGGAAACTAACACTGGTCTCACTGGAAAGGATCAAAGCACAGACTCTAAGAAGTCTCACTCTTCTTGCACTTATGGCGGCATTGTGCCTTTTGAATTTAATTCCGATGTAATTTCAGTGTTTCATCGTCAATATGAATGTCCAAGGAATACATAGAACCAGCAGTGGTGTATCGGAAACGAATACTGTTCTCACAGGAAAGGATCAAAACACCGACTGTAAGAAGAGTCTCAATTCTTGTACTTAAGACGGCGTTGTGCCTTCTGTATTTAATTCCGATGCGATTTCTGAGTTTCATCGTCAATGTGAAGGTCCAAGGAATACATTGAACCTGCAGTGGTGTATCGGAAACAAATACTGGTCTCATAGGAAAGGATCAAAGCACAGACTCTAAGGTGTCTCACTCTTCTTGCATTTAAGGCGGCATTGTGCGTTTTGTATTTAATTCCAATGTAATTTCAGGGTTTCATCGTCAATGTGAACGTCCAAGGAATACATTGAACTTGCAGTGGTGTATCGGAAACTAATACTGGTCTCACAGGAAAGGATCAAAGCTCCGACTGTAAGAAGAGTCTCTATTCTTGTAGTAAAGGCGGCATTGTGCCTTTTGTATTTAATTCCGATGCGATTTCTGTGTTTCATCGTCAATGTGAATGTCCAAGGAATACATTGAACCTGCAGTGGTGTATCGGAAACTAATACTGGTCTCACAAGAAAGGATCTAGTCACAGACTCTAAGAAGTCTCACCCTTCTTGCACGTAAGGCGGCATTGTGCCTTTTGTACTTAATTCCGATGTAATTTCAGTGTTTCATCGTCAATGTGTATGTAAAAGGAATACATTGAACATGCAGTGGTGTATCGGAAACTAATACTGGTCTCATAGGAAAGGATCAAAGCACAGACTCTAAGAAGTCTCACACCTTTTGCGCTTAAGGTTGCATTGTGCCTTTTGTACTTAATTCTGATGTAATTTCAGTGTTTCATCGTCAATGTGTATGTAAAAGGAATACATTGAACCTGCAATGGTGTATCGGAAATTAATACTGGTCTCATAGGAAAGGATCAAAGCACAGACTCTAAGAAGTCTCACTCTTCTTGGATTTAAGGCGGTATTGTGCCTTTTGTATTTAATTCCGATGTAATTTCAGTGTTTCATCGTCAAAGTGTATGTAAAACGAATACATTGAACCTGCAGTGGAGTATCGGAAACTAACACTGGTCTCACAGGAAAGGATCAAAGCACAGATTCTAAGAAGTCTCACTCATATTGCTCTTAAGGCGGCATTGTGCCTTTTGTATTAAATTCCGATGTAATTTCAGTGTTTCATCGTCAATGTGAATGTCCAAGGAATACATTGAACCTGCAGTGGTGTATCGGAAGCTAATACTGGTCTCACAGGAAAGGATCAAAGCATCGACTGTAAGAAGAGTCTCAATTCTTGTACTTAAGGTGGCCTTGTGCCTTTTGTATATAATTCCGATGCAATTTCTGTGATTCATCGTCAATGTGAAGGTCCAAGGAATACATTGAACCTGCAGTGGTGTATCGGAAACTAATACTGGTCTCATAGGAACGGATCAAAGCACAGACTCTAAGGTGTCTTACTCTTCTTGCATTTAAGGCGGCATTGTGCCTTTTGTATTTAATTCCGAAATAATTTCAGTGTTTCATCGTCATTGGGAATGACCAAGGAATACATTGAACCTGCAGTGGTGTATCGGAAACTAATACTGGTCTCACAAGGAAGGATCTAGTCACAGACTCTAAGAAGTCTCACCCTTCTTGCACGTAAGGCGGCATTGTGCCTTTTGTACTTAATTCCGATGTAATTTCAGTGTTTCATCGTCAATGTGTATGTAAAAGGAATACATTGAACCTGCAGTGGTGTATCGGAAACTAATACTGGTCTCATAGGAAAGGATCAAAGCACAGACTCTAAGAAGTCTCACACCTTTTGCGCTTAAGGTTGCATTGTGCCTTTTGTACTTAATTCTGATGTAATTTCAGTGTTTCATCGTCAATGTGTGTGTAAAAGGAATACATTGAACCTGCAGTGGTGTATCGGAAACTAATACTGGTCTTATAGGAAACGATCAAAGCAGAGACTCTAAGAAGTTTCACTCTTCTTGCATTTAAGGCGGAATTGTGCCTTTTGTATTTAAATCTGATGTAATTTCAGTGTTTCATCGCTAATGTGTATGTAAAAGGAATACATTGAACCTGCAGTGGTGTATCGAAAACTAATACTGGTCTCATAGGAAAGGGTCAAAGCACAGACTGTAAGAAGTCTCACTCTTCTTGCATTTAAGGCGGTATTATGCCTTTTGTATTTAATTCCAATGTAATTTCAGTGTTTCATCGTCAATATGTTTGTAAAAGGAATACATTGAACCTGCAGTGGTGTGTCGGAAACTAATACTGGTCTCATAGGAAAGGATCAAAGCACAGACCCTAAGAAGTCTCACTCTTCTTGCATTTAAGGCGGCATTGTGCCTTTTGGATTTAATTCCAATGTAATTTCAGTGTTTCATCGTCAATTTGTATGTAAAAGGAATACATTGAACCTGCAGTGGTGTATCGGAAACTAATACTGGTGTCATAGGAGAGGATCAAAGCACACACTCTAAAAAGTCTCACTCTTCTTGCATTTAACGCGGAATTGTGCCTTTTGTATTTAAATCTGATGTAATTTCAGTGTTTCATCGCCAATGTGTATGTAAAAGGAATACATTGAACCTGCAGTGGTGTATCGGAAACGAATACTGTTCTCACAGGAAAGGATCAAAACACCGACTGTAAGAAGAGTCTCAATTCTTCTACTTAGGACGGCGTTGTGCCTTCTGTATTTAATTCCGATGCGATTTCTGTGTTCCATCGTCAATGTGAAGGTCCAAGGAATACATTGAACCTGCAGTGGTGTATCGGAAACAAATACTGGTCTCATAGGAAAGGATCAAAGCACAGACTCTAAGGTGTCTCACTCTTCTTGCATTTAAGGCGGCATTGTGCGTTTTGTATTTAATTCCAATGTAATTTCAGGGTTTCATCGTCAATGTGAACGTCCAAGGAATACATTGAACTTGCAGTGGTGTATCGGAAACTAATACTGGTCTCACAGGAAAGGATCAAAGCACCGACTGTAAGAAGAGTCTCTATTCTTGTAGTTAAGGCGGCATTGTGCCTCTTGTATTTAATTCCGATGCGATTTCTGTGTTTCATCGTCAATGTGAATGTCCAAGGAATACATTGAACCGGCAGTGGTGTATCGGAAACTAATACTGGTCTCACAAGAAAGGATCTAGTCACAGACTCTAAGAAGTCTCACCCTTCTTGCACGTAAGGCGGCATTGTGCCTTTTGTACTTAATTCCGATGTAATTTCAGTGTTTCATCGTCAATGTGTATGTAAAAGGAATACATTGAACCTGCAGTGGTTTATCGGAAACTAATACTGGTCTCATAGGAAAGGATCAAAGCACAGACTCTAAGAAGTCTCACACCTTTTGCGCTTAAGGTTGCATTGTGCCTTTTGTACTTAATTCTGATGTAATTTCAGTGTTTCATCGTCAATGTGTATGTAAAAGGAATACATTGAACCTGCAATGGTGTATCGGAAATTAATACTGGTCTCATAGGAAAGGATCAAAGCACAGACTCTAAGAAGTCTCACTCTTCTTGGATTTAAGGCGGTATTGTGCCTTTTGTATTTAATTCCGATGTAATTTCAGTGTTTCATCGTCAAAGTGTATGTAAAACGAATACATTGAACCTGCAGTGGAGTATCGGAAACTAACACTGGTCTCACAGGAAAGGATCAAAGCACAGACTCTAAGAAGTCTCACTCATATTGCTCTTAAGGCGGCATTGTGCCTTTTGTATTTAATTCCGATGTAAATTCAGTGTTTCATCGTCAATGTGAATGTCCAAGGAATACATTGAACCTGCAGTGGTGTATCGGAAACTAATACTGGTCTTATAGGAAAGGATCAAAGCAGAGACTCTAAGAAGTCTCACTCTTCTTGCATTTAAGGCGGTATTGTGCCTTTTGTATTTAATTCCGATGTAATTTCAGTGTTTCATCGTCAATGTGAATGTCCAAGGAATACATTGAACCTGCAGTGGTGTATCGGAAGCTAATACGGGTCTCACAGGAAAGGATCAAAGCATCGACTGTAAGAAGAGTCTCAATTCTTGTACTTAAGGTGGCCTTGTGCCTTTTGTATATACTTCCGATGCAATTTCTGTGTTTCATCGTCAATGTGAAGGTCCAAGGAATACATTGAACCTGCAGTGGTGTATCGGAAACTAATACTGGTCTCATAGGAAAGGATCAAAGCACAGACTCTAAGGTGTCTCACTCTTCTTGCATTTAAGGCGGCATTGTGCCTTTTGTATTTAATTCCGAAGTAATTTCAGTGTTTCATCGTCATTGGGAATGTCCAAGGAATACATTGAACGTGCAGTGGTGTATCGGAAACTAATACTGGTCTTATAAGAAACGATCAAAGCAGAGACCCTAAGAAGTTTCACTCTTCTTGCATTTAAGGCGGAATTGTGCCTTTTGTATTTAAATCTGATGTAATTTCAGTGTTTCATCGCCAATGTGTATGTAAAAGGAATACATTGAACCTGCAGTGGTGTATCGAAAACTAATACTGGTCTCATAGGAAAGGATCAAAGCACAGACTGTAAGAAGTCTCACTCTTCTTGCATTTAAGGCGGTATTATGCCTTTTGTATTTAATTCCAATGTAATTTCAGTGTTTCATCGTCAATATGTATGTAAAAGGAATACATTGAACCTGCAGTGGTTTGTCGGAAACTAATACTGGTCTCATAGGAAAGGATCAAAGCACAGACCCTAAGAAGTCTCACTCTTCTTGCATTTAAGGCGGCATTGTGCCTTTTGTATTTAATTCCAATGTAATTTCAGTGTTTCATCGTCAATTTGTATGTAAAAGGAATACATTGAACCTGCAGTGGTGTATCGGAAACTAATACTGGTGCCATAGGAGAGGATCAAAGCACACACTCTAAAAAGTCTCACTCTTCTTGCATTTAAGGCGGAATTGTGCCTTTTGTATTTAAATCTGATGTAATTTCAGTGTTTCATTGCCAAGGTGTATGTAAAAGGAATACATTGAACCTGCAGTGGTGTATCGGAAACGAATACTGTTCTCACAGGAAAGGATCAAAACACCGACTGTAAGAAGAGTCTCAATTCTTGTACTTTAGACGGCGTTGTGCCTTCTGTATTTAATTCCGATGCGATTTCTGTGTTCCATCGTCAATGTGAAAGTCCAAGGAATACATTGAACCTGCAGTGGTGTATCGGAAACTAATACTGGTCTCATAGGAAAGGATCAAATCACAGACTCTAAGGTGACTCACTCTTCTTGCATTTAAGGCGGCATTGTGCCTTTTGTGTTTAATTCCGATGTAATTTCAGGGTTTCATCGTCAATGTGAACGTCCAAGGAATACATTGAACTTGCAGTGGTGTATCGGAAACTAATACTGGTCTCACAGGAAAGGATCAAAGCACCGACTGTAAGAAGAGTCTCTATTCTTGTAGTTAAGGCGGCATTGTGCCTTTTGTATTTAATTCCGATGCGATTTCTGTGTTTCATCGTCAATGTGAAGGTCCAAGGAATACATTGAACCTGCAGTGGTGTATCGGAAACTAATACTGGTCTCATAGGAAAGGATCAAAGCACAGACTCTAAGGTGTCTCACTCTTCTTGCATTTAAGGCGGCATTGTGCCTTTTGTATTTAATTCCGAAGTAATTTCAGTGTTTCATCGTCATTGGGAATGTCCAAGGAATACATTGAACGTGCAGTGGTGTATCGGAAACTAATACTGGTCTTATAGGAAACGATCAAAGCAGAGACTCTAAGAAGTTTCACTCTTCTTGCATTTAAGGCGGAATTGTGCCTTTTGTATTTAATTCCAACGTAATTTCAGTGTTTCATCGTCAATGTGTATGTAAAAGGAATACATTGAACCTGCAGTGGTGTGTCGGACACTAATACTGGTCTCATAGGAAAGGATCAAAGCACAGACCCTAAGAAGTCTCACTCTTCTTGCATTTAAGGCGGCATTGTGCCTTTTGTATTTAATTCCAATGTAATTTCAGTGTTTCATCGTCAATTTGTATGTAAAAGGAATACATTGAACCTGCAGTGGTGTGTCGGAAACTAATACTGGTCTCATAGGAAAGGATCAAAGCACAGACCCTAAGAAGTCTCACTCTTCTTGCATTTAAGGCGGCATTGTGCCTTTTGTATTTAATTCCAATGTAATTTCAGTGTTTCATCGCCAATGTGTATGTAAAAGGAATACATTGAACCTGCAGTGGTGTATCGGAAACGAATACTGTTCTCACAGGAAAGGATCAAAACACCGACTGTAAGAAGAGTCTCAATTCTTGTACTTTAGACGGCGTTGTGCCTTCTGTATTTAATTCCGATGCGATTTCTGTGTTCCATCGTCAATGTGAAAGTCCAAGGAATACATTGAACCTGCAGTGGTGCATCGGAAACTAATACTGGTCTCATAGGAAAGGATCAAATCACAGACTCTAAGGTGACTCACTCTTCTTGCATTTAAGGCGGCATTGTGCCTTTTGTGTTTAATTCCGATGTAATTTCAGGGTTTCATCGTCAATGTGAACGTCCAAGGAATACATTGAACTTGCAGTGGTGTATCGGAAACTAATACTGGTCTCACAGGAAAGGATCAAAGCACCGACTGTAAGAAGAGTCTCTATTCTTGTAGTTAAGGCGGCATTGTGCCTTTTGTATTTAATTCCGATGCGATTTCTGTGTTTCATCGTCAATGTGAATGTCCAAGGAATACATTGAACCTGCAGTGGTGTATCGGAAACTAATACTGGTCTCAAAAGAAAGGATCTAGTCACAGACTCTAAGAAGTCTCACCCTTCTTGCACGTAAGGCGGCATTGTGCCTTTTGTACTTAATTCCGATGTAATTTCAGTGTTTCATCGTCAATGTGTATGTAAAAGGAATACACTGAACCTGCAGTGGGGTATCGGAAACTAATACTGGTCTCATAGGAAAGGATCAAAGCACAGACTCTAAGAAGTCTCACACCTTTTGCACTTAAGGTTGCATTGTGCCTTTTGTACTTAATTCTGATGTAATTTCAGTGTTTCATCGTCAATGTGTATGTAAAAGGAATACATTGAACCTGCAATGGTGTATCGGAAATTAATACTGGTCTCATAGGAAAGGATCAAAGCACAGACTCTAAGAAGTCTCACTCTTCTTGCATTTAAGGCGGTATTGTGCCTTTTGTATTTAATTCCGATGTAATTTCAGTGTTTCATCGTCAAAGTGTATGTAAAACGAATACATTGAACCTGCAGTGGAGTATCGGAAACTAACACTGGTCTCACAGGAAAGGATCAAAGCACAGACTCTAAGAAGTCTCACTCATATTGCTCTTAAGGCGGCATTGTGCCTTTTGTATTTAATTCCGATGTAATTTCAGTGTTTCATCGTCAATGTGAATGTCCAAGGAATTCATTGAACCTGCAGTGGTGTATCGGAAACTAATACTGGTCTTATAGGAAAGGATCAAAGCAGAGACTCTAAGAAGTCTCACTCTTCTTGCATTTAAGGCGGTATTGTGCCTTTTGTATTTAATTCCGATGTAATTTCAGTGTTTCATCGTCAATGTGAATGTCCAAGGAATACATTGAACCTGCAGTGGTGTATCGGAAGCTAATACTGGTCTCACAGGAAAGGATCAAAGCATCGACTGTAAGAAGAGTCTCAATTCTTGTACTTAAGGTGGCCTTGTGCCTTTTGCATTTAATTCCGAAGTAATTTCAGTGTTTCATCGTCATTGGGAATGTCCAAGGAATACATTGAACCTGCAGTGGTGTATCGGAAACTAATACTGGTGTCATAGGAGAGGATCAAAGCACACACTCTAAAAAGTCTCACTCTTCTTGCATTTAAGGCGGAATTGTGCCTTTTGTATTTAAATCTGATGTAATTTCAGTGTTTCATCGCCAATGTGTATGTAAAAGGAATACATTGAACCTGCATCGGTGTATCGGAAACGAATACTGTTCTCACAGGAAAGGATCAAAACACCGACTGTAAGAAGAGTCTCAATTCTTGTACTTTAGACGGCGTTGTGAGTTCTGTTTTTAATTCCGATGCGATTTCTGTGTTCCATCGTCAATGTGAAGGTCCAAGGAATACATTGAACCTGCAGTGGTGTATCGGAAACTAATACTGGTCTCATAGGAAAGGATCAAAGCACAGACTCTAAGGTGTCTCACTCTTCTTGCATTTAAGGCGGCATTGTGCCTTTTGTATTTAATTCCGAAGTAATTTCAGTGTTTCATCGTCATTGGGAATGTCCAAGGAATGCATTGAACGTGCAGTGGTGTATCGGAAACTAATACTGGTCTTATAGGAAAGGATCAAAGCAGAGACTCTAAGAAGTTTCACTCTTCTTGCATTTAAGGCGGAATTGTGCCTTTTGTATTTAAATCTGATGTAATTTCAGTGTTTCATCGCCAATGTGTATGTAAAAGGAATACATTGAACCTGCAGTGGTGTATCGAAAACTAATACTGGTCTCATAGGAAAGGATCAAAGCACAGACTGTAAGAAGTCTCACTCTTCTTGCATTTAAGGCGGTATTGTGCCTTTTGTATTTAATTCCAATGTAATTTCAGTGTTTCATCGTCAATGTGTATGTAAAAGGAATACATTGAACCTGCAGTGGTGTGTCGGAAACTAATACTGGTCTCATAGGAAAGAATCAAAGCACAGACCCTAAGAAGTCTCACTCTTCTTGGATTTAAGGCGGTATTGTGCCTTTTGTATTTAATTCCGATGTAATTTCAGTGTTTCATCGTCAAAGTGTATGTAAAACGAATACATTGAACCTGCAGTGGAGTATCGGAAACTAACACTGGTCTCACAGGAAAGGATCAAAGCACAGACTCTAAGAAGTCTCACTCATATTGCTCTTAAGGCGGCATTGTGCCTTTTGTATTTAATTCCGATGTAATTTCAGTGTTTCATCGTCAATGTGTATGTAAAAGGAATACACTGAACCTGCAGTGGTGTGTCGGAAACTAATACTGGTCTCATAGGAAAGAATCAAAGCACAGACCCTAAGAAGTCTCACTCTTCTTGCATTTAAGGCGGCATTGTGCCTTTTGTATTTAATTCCGATGTAATTTCAGTGTTTCATCGTCAATGTGAATGTCCAAGGAATACATTGAACCTGCAGTGGTGTATCGGAAGCTAATACTGGTCTCACAGGAAAGGATCAAAGCATCGACTGTAAGAAGAGTCTCAATTCTTGTACTTAAGGTGGCCTTGTGCCTTTTGTATATAATTCCGATGCAATTTCTGTGTTTCATCGTCAATGTGAAGGTCCAAGGAATACATTGAACCTGCAGTGGTGTATCGGAAACTAATACTGGTCTCATAGGAAAGGATCAAAGCACAGACTCTAAGGTGTCTCACTCTTCTTGCATTTAAGGCGGCATTGTGCCTTTTGTATTTAATTCCGAAGTAATTTCAGTGTTTCATCGTCATTGGGAATGTCCAAGGAATACATTGAACGTGCAGTGGTGTATCGGAAACTAATACTGGTCTTATAGGAAACGATCAAAGCAGAGACTCTAAGAAGTTTCACTCTTCTTGCATTTAAGGCGGAATTGTGCCTTTTGTATTTAAATCTGATGTAATTTCAGTGTTTCATCGCCAATGTGAATGTCCAAGGAATACATTGAACGTGCAGTGGTGTATCGGAAACTAATACTGGTCTTATAGGAAGCGATCAAAGCAGAGACTCTAAGAAGTTTCACTCTTCTTGCATTTAAGGCGGAATTGTGCCTTTTGTATTTAAATCTGATGTAATTTCAGTGTTTCATCGTCAATGTGTATGTAAAAGGAATACACTGAACCTGCAGTGGTGTATCGGAAACTAATACTGGTCTCATAGGAAAGGATCAAAGCACAGACTCTAAGAAGTCTCACACCTTTTGCACTTAAGGTTGCATTGTGCCTTTTGTACTTAATTCTGATGTAATTTCAGTGTTTCATCGTCAATGTGTATGTAAAAGGAATACATTGAACCTGCAATGGTGTATCGGAAATTAATACTGGTCTCATAGGAAAGGATCAAAGCACAGACTCTAAGAAGTCTCACTCTTCTTGCATTTAAGGCGGTATTGTGCCTTTTGTATTTAATTCCGATGTAATTTCAGTGTTTCATCGTCAAAGTGTATGTAAAACGAATACATTGAACCTGCAGTGGAGTATCGGAAACTAACACTGGTCTCACAGGAAAGGATCAAAGCACAGACTCTAAGAAGTCTCACTCATATTGCTCTTAAGGCGGCATTGTGCCTTTTGTATTTAATTCCGATGTAATTTTTAGTGTTTCATCGTCAATGTGAATGTCCAAGGAATTCATTGAACCTGCAGTGGTGTATCGGAAACTAATACTGGTCTTATAGGAAAGGATCAAAGCAGAGACTCTAAGAAGTCTCACTCTTCTTGCATTTAAGGCGGTATTGTGCCGTTTGTATTTAATTCCGATGTAATTTCAGTGTTTCATCGTCAATGTGAATGTCCAAGGAATACATTGAACCTGCAGTGGTATATCGGAAGCTAATACTGGTCTCACAGGAAAGGATCAAAGCATCGACTGTAAGAAGAGTCCCAATTCTTGTACTTAAGGTGGCCTTGTGCCTTTTGTATATAATTCCGATGCAATTTCTGTGTTTCATCGTCAATGTGAAGGTCCAAGGAATACATTGAACCTGCAGTGGTGTATCGGAAACTAATACTGGTCTCATAGGAAAGGATCAAAGCACAGACTCTAAGGTGTCTCACTCTTCTTGCATTTAAGGCGGCATTGTGCCTTTTGTATTTAATTCCAATGTAATTTCAGTGTTTCATCGTCAATGTGTATGTAAAAGGAATACATTGAACCTGCAGTGGTGTGTCGGAAACTAATACTGGTCTCATAGGAAAGGATCAAAGCACAGACCCTAAGAAGTCTCACTCTTCTTGCATTTAAGGCGGCATTGTGCCTTTTGTATTTAATTCCAATGTAATTTCAGTGTCATTGTCAATTTGTATGTAAAAGGAATACATTGAACCTGCAGTGGTGTATCGGAAACTAATACTGGTCTCATAGGAAAGGATCAAAACACCGACTGTAAGGTGTCTCACTCTTCTTGCATTTAAGGCGGCATTGTGCCTTTTGTATTTAATTCCAATGTAATTTCAGTGTTTCATCGTCAATGTGTATGTAAAAGGAATACATTGAACCTGCAGTGGTGTATCGAAAACTAATTCTGGTCTCATAGGAAAGGATCAAAGCACAGACTCTAAGGTGTCTCACTCTTCTTGCATTTAAGGCGGCATTGTGCCTTTTGTATTTAATTCCAATGTAATTTCAGTGTTTCATCGTCAATGTGTATGTAAAAGGAATACATTGAACCTGCAGTGGTGTATCGGAAACTAATACTGGTGTCATAGGAGAGGATCAAAGCACACACTCTAAAAAGTCTCACTCTTCTTGCATTTAAGGCGGAATTGTGCCTTTTGTATTTAAATCTGATGTAATTTCAGTGTTTCATCGCCAATGTGTATGTAAAAGGAATACATTGAACCTGCAGTGGTGTATCGGAAACGAATACTGTTCTCACAGGAAAGGATCAAAACACCGACTGTAAGAAGAGTCTCAATTCTTGTACTTTAGACGGCGTTGTGCCTTCTGTATTTAATTCCGATGCGATTTCTGTGTTCCATCGTCAATGTGAAAGTCCAAGGAATACATTGAACCTGCAGTGGTGTATCGGAAACTAATACTGGTCTCATAGGAAAGGATCAAATCACTGACTCTAAGGTGACTCACTCTTCTTGCATTTAAGGCGGCATTGTGCCTTTTGTGTTTAATTCCGATGTAATTTCAGGGTTTCATCGTCAATGTGAACGTCCAAGGAATACATTGAACTTGCAGTGGTGTATCGGAAACTAATACAGGTCTCACAGGAAAGGATCAAAGCACCGACTGTAAGAAGAGTCTCTATTCTTGTAGTTAAGGCGGCATTGTGCCTTTTGTATTTAATTCCGATGCGATTTCTGTGTTTCATCGTCAATGTGAATGTCCAAGGAATACATTGAACCTGCAGTGGTGTATCGGAAACTAATACTGGTCTCACAAGAAAGGATCTAGTCACAGACTCTAAGAAGTCTCACCCTTCTTGCACGTAAGGCGGCATTGTGCCTTTTGTACTTAATTCCGATGTAATTTCAGTGTTTCATCGTCAATGTGTATGTAAAAGGAATACACTGAACCTGCAGTGGGGTATCGGAAACTAATACTGGTCTCATAGGAAAGGATCAAAGCACAGACTCTAAGAAGTCTCACACCTTTTGCACTTAAGGTTGCATTGTGCCTTTTGTACTTAATTCTGATGTAATTTCAGTGTTTCATCGTCAATGTGTATGTAAAAGGAATACATTGAACCTGCAATGGTGTATCGGAAATTAATACTGGTCTCATAGGAAAGGATCAAAGCACAGACTCTAAGAAGTCTCACTCTTCTTGCATTTAAGGCGGTATTGTGCCTTTTGTATTTAATTCCGATGTAATTTCAGTGATTCATCGTCAAAGTGTATGTAAAACGAATACATTGAACCTGCAGTGGAGTATCGGAAACTAACACTGGTCTCACAGGAAAGGATCAAAGCACAGACTCTAAGAAGTCTCACTCATATTGCTCTTAAGGCGGCATTGTGCCTTTTGTATTTAATTCCGATGTAATTTCAGTGTTTCATCGTCAATGTGAATGTCCAAGGAATTCATTGAACCTGCAGTGGTGTATCGGAAGCTAATACTGGTCTTACAGGAAAGGATCAAAGCATCGACTGTAAGAAGAGTCTCAATTCTTGTACTTAAGGTGGCCTTGTGCCTTTTGTATATAATTCCGATGCAATTTCTGTGTTTCATCGTCAATGTGAAGGTCCAAGGAATACATTGAACCTGCAGTGGTGTATCGGAAACTAATACTGGTCTCATAGGAAAGGATCAAATCACAGACACTAAGGTGTCTCACTCTTCTTGCATTTAAGGCGGCATTGTGCCTTTTGTATTTAATTCCGAAATAATTTCAGTGTTTCATCGTCATTGGGAATGTCCAAGGAATACAGTGAACGTGCAGTGGTGTATCGGAAACTAATACTGGTCTTATAGGAAAGGATCAAAGCAGAGACTCTAAGAAGTTTCACTGTTCTTGCATTTAAGGCGGAATTGTGCCTTTTGTATTTAAATCTGATGTAATTTCAGTGTTTCATCGCCAATGTGTATGTAAAAGGAATACATTTAACCTGCAGTGGTGTATCGAAAACTAATACTGGTCTCATAGGAAAGGATCAAAGCACAGACTGTAAGAAGTCTCACTCTTCTTGCATTTAAGGCGGTATTGTGCCTTTTGTATTTAATTCCAATGTAATTTCAGTGTTTCATCGTCAATGTGTATGTAAAATAATACATTGAACCTGCAGTGGTGTATCGGAAATTAATACTGGTCTCATAGGAAAGGATCAAAGCACAGACTCTAAGAAGTCTCACTCTTCTTGCATTTAAGGCGGTATTGTGCCTTTTGTATTTAATTCCGATGTAATTTCAGTGATTCATCGTCAAAGTGTATGTAAAACGAATACATTGAACCTGCAGTGGAGTATCGGAAACTAACACTGGTCTCACAGGAAAGGATCAAAGCACAGACTCTAAGAAGTCTCACTCATATTGCTCTTAAGGCGGCATTGTGCCTTTTGTATTTAATTCCGATGTAATTTCAGTGTTTCATCGTCAATGTGAATGTCCAAGGAATTCATTGAACCTGCAGTGGTGTATCGGAAGCTAATACTGGTCTCACAGGAAAGGATCAAAGCATCGACTGTAAGAAGAGTCTCAATTCTTGTACTTAAGGTGGCCTTGTGCCTTTTGTATATAATTCCGATGCAATTTCTGTGTTTCATCGTCAATGTGATGGTCCAAGGAATACATTGAACCTGCAGTGGTGTATCGGAAACTAATACTGGTCTCATAGGAAAGGATCAAATCACAGACACTAAGGTGTCTCACTCTTCTTGCATTTAAGGCGGCATTGTGCCTTTTGTATTTAATTCCGAAATAATTTCAGTGTTTCATCGTCATTGGGAATGTCCAAGGAATACAGTGAACGTGCAGTGGTGTATCGGAAACTAATACTGGTCTTATAGGAAAGGATCAAAGCAGAGACTCTAAGAAGTTTCACTGTTCTTGCATTTAAGGCGGAATTGTGCCTTTTGTATTTAAATCTGATGTAATTTCAGTGTTTCATCGCCAATGTGTATGTAAAAGGAATACATTTAACCTGCAGTGGTGTATCGAAAACTAATACTGGTCTCATAGGAAAGGATCAAAGCACAGACTGTAAGAAGTCTCACTCTTCTTGCATTTAAGGCGGTATTGTGCCTTTTGTATTTAATTCCGATCTAATTTCAGTGTTTCATCGTCAATGTGAATGTCCAAGGAATACATTGAACCTGCAGTGGTGTATCGGAAGCTAATACTGGTCTCACAGGAAAGGATCAAAGCATCGACTGTAAGAAGAGTCTCAATTCTTGTACTTAAGGTGGCCTTGTGCCTTTTGTATATAATTCCGATGCAATTTCTGTGTTTCATCGTCAATGTGAAGGTCCAAGGAATACATTGAACCTGCAGTGGTGTATCGGAAACTAATACTGGTCTCATAGGAAAGGATCAAAGCACAGACTCTAAGGTGTCTTACTCTTCTTGCATTTAAGGCGGCATTGTGCCTTTTGTATTTAATTCCGAAGTAATTTCAGTGTTTCATCGTCATTGGGTATGTCCAAGGAATACATTGAACGTGCAGTGGTGTATCGGAAACTAATACTGGTCTTATAGGAAACGATCAAAGCAGAGACTCTAAGAAGTTTCACTCTTCTTGCATTTAAGGCGGAATTGTGCCTTTTGTATTTAAATCTGATGTAATTTCAGTGTTTCATCGTCAATGTGTATGTAAAAGGAATACACTGAACCTGCAGTGGTGTATCGGAAACTAATACTGGTCTCATAGGAAAGGATCAAAGCACAGACTCTAAGAAGTCTCACACCTTTTGCACTTAAGGTTGCATTGTGCCTTTTGTACTTAATTCTGATGTAATTTCAGTGTTTCATCGTCAATGTGTATGTAAAAGGAATACATTGAACCTGCAATGGTGTATCGGAAATTAATACTGGTCTCATAGGAAAGGATCAAAGCACAGACTCTAAGAAGTCTCACTCTTCTTGCATTTAAGGCGGTATTGTGCCTTTTGTATTTAATTCCGATGTAATTTCAGTGATTCATCGTCAAAGTGTATGTAAAACGAATACATTGAACCTGCAGTGGAGTATCGGAAACTAACACTGGTCTCACAGGAAAGGATCAAAGCACAGACTCTAAGAAGTCTCACTCACATTGCTCTTAAGGCGGCATTGTGCCTTTTGTATTTAATTCCGATGTAATTTCAGTGTTTCATCGTCAATGTGAATGTCCAAGGAATTCATTGAACCTGCAGTGGTGTATCGGAAACTAATACTGGTCTTATAGGAAAGGATCAAAGCAGAGACTCTAAGAAGTCTCACTCTTCTTGCATTTACGGCGGTATTGTGCCGTTTGTATTTAATTCCGATGTAATTTCAGTGTTTCATCGTCAATGTGAATGTCCAAGGAATACATTGAACCTGCAGTGGTATATCGGAAGCTAATACTGGTCTCACAGGAAAGGATCAAAGCATCGACTGTAAGAAGAGTCTCAATTCTTGTACTTAAGGTGGCCTTGTGCCTTTTGTATATAATTCCGATGCAATTTCTGTGTTTCATCGTCAAT
Organism: Schistocerca serialis cubense; assembly: GCF_023864345.2. NCBI lineage: Eukaryota > Metazoa > Arthropoda > Insecta > Orthoptera > Acrididae > Schistocerca > Schistocerca serialis. The sequence goes on from NC_064643.1 coordinate 28,132,279, forward strand.
GTGAAGGTCCAAGGAATACATTGAACCTGCAGTGGTGTATCGGAAACTAATACTGGTCTCATAGGAAAGGATCAAAGCACAGACTCTAAGGTGTCTCACTCTTCTTGCATTTAAGGCGGCATTGTGCCTTTTGTATTTAATTCCAATGTAATTTCAGTGTTTCATCGTCAATGTGTATGTAAAAGGAATACATTGAACCTGCAGTGGTGTGTCGGAAACTAATACTGGTCTCATAGGAAAGGATCAAAGCACAGACCCTAAGAAGTCTCACTCTTCTTGCATTTAAGGCGGCATTGTGCCTTTTGTATTTAATTCCAATGTAATTTCAGTGTTTCATTGTCAATTTGTATGTAAAAGGAATACATTGAACCTGCAGTGGTGTATCGGAAACTAATACTGGTCTCATAGGAAAGGATCAAAGCACAGACTCTAAGGTGTCTCACTCTTCTTGCATTTAAGGCGGCATTGTGCCTTTTGTATTTAATTCCAATGTAATTTCAGTGTTTCATCGTCAATGTGTATGTAAAAGGAATACATTTAACCTGCAGTGGTGTGTCGGAAACTAATACTGGTCTCATAGGAAAGGATCAAAGCACAGACTCTAAGGTGTCTCACTCTTCTTGCATTTAAGGCGGCATTGTGCCTGTTGTATTTAATTCCAATGTAATTTCAGTGTTTCATCGTCAATGTGTATGTAAAAGGAATACACTGAACCTGCAGTGGTGTATCGGAAACTAATACTGGTGTCATAGGAGAGGATCAAAGCACACACTCTAAAAAGTCTCACTCTTCTTGCATTTAAGGCGGAATTGTGCCTTTTGTATTTAAATCTGATGTAATTTCAGTGTTTCATCGCCAATGTGTATGTAAAAGGAATACATTGAACCTGCAGTGGTGTATCGGAAACGAATACTGTTCTCACAGGAAAGGATCAAAACACCGACTGTAAGAAGAGTCTCAATTCTTGTACTTTAGACGGCGTTGTGCCTTCTGTATTTAATTCCGATGCGATTTCTGTGTTCCATCGTCAATGTGAAAGTCCAAGGAATACATTGAACCTGCAGTGGTGTATCGGAAACTAATACTGGTCTCATAGGAAAGGATCAAATCACAGACTCTAAGGTGACTCACTCTTCTTGCATTTAAGGCGGCATTGTGCCTTTTGTGTTTAATTCCGATGTAATTTCATGGTTTCATCGTCAATGTGAACGTCCAAGGAATACATTGAACTTGCAGTGGTGTATCGGAAACTAATACTGGTCTCACAGGAAAGGATCAAAGCACCGACTGTAAGAAGAGTCTCTATTCTTGTAGTTAAGGCGGCATTTGCCTTTTGTATTTAATTCCGATGCGATTTCTGTGTTTCATCGTCAATGTGAATGTCCAAGGAATACATTGAACCTGCAGTGGTGTATCGGAAACTAATACTGGTCTCACAAGAAAGGATCTAGTCACAGACTCTATGAAGTCTCACCCTTCTTGCACGTAAGGCGGCATTGTGCCTTTTGTACTTAATTCCGATGTAATTTCAGTGTTTCATCGTCAATGTGTATGTAAAAGGAATACACTGAACCTGCAGTGGGGTATCGGAAACTAATACTGGTCTCATAGGAAAGGATCAAAGCACAGACTCTAAGAAGTCTCACACCTTTTGCACTTAAGGTTGCATTGTGCCTTTTGTACTTAATTCTGATGTAATTTCAGTGTTTCATCGTCAATGTGTATGTAAAAGGAATACATTGAACCTGCAATGGTGTATCGGAAATTAATACTGGTCTCATAGGATAGGATCAATGCACAGACTCTAAGAAGTCTCACTCTTCTTGCATTTAAGGCGGTATTGTGCCTTTTGTATTTAATTCCGATGTAATTTCAGTGATTCATCGTCAAAGTGTATGTAAAACGAATACATTGAACCTGCAGTGGAGTATCGGAAACTAACACTGGTCTCACAGGAAAGGATCAAAGCACAGACTCTAAGAAGTCTCACTCATATTGCTCTTAAGGCGGCATTGTGCCTTTTGTATTTAATTCCGATGTAATTTCAGTGTTTCATCGTCAATGTGAATGTCCAAGGAATTCATTGAACCTGCAGTGGTGTATCGGAAGCTAATACTGGTCTCACAGGAAAGGATCAAAGCATCGACTGTAAGAAGAGTCTCAATTCTTGTACTTAAGGTGGCCTTGTGCCTTTTGTATATAATTCCGATGCAATTTCTGTGTTTCATCGTCAATGTGAAGGTCCAAGGAATACATTGAACCTGCAGTGGTGTATCGGAAACTAATACTGGTCTCATAGGAAAGGATCAAATCACAGACACTAAGGTGTCTCACTCTTCTTGCATTTAAGGCGGCATTGTGCCTTTTGTATTTAATTCCGAAATAATTTCAGTGTTTCATCGTCATTGGGAATGTCCAAGGAATACAGTGAACGTGCAGTGGTGTATCGGAAACTAATACTGGTCTTATAGGAAAGGATCAAAGCAGAGACTCTAAGAAGTTTCACTGTTCTTGCATTTAAGGCGGAATTGTGCCTTTTGTATTTAAATCTGATGTAATTTCAGTGTTTCATCGCCAATGTGTATGTAAAAGGAATACATTTAACCTGCAGTGGTGTATCGAAAACTAATACTGGTCTCATAGGAAAGGATCAAAGCACAGACTGTAAGAAGTCTCACTCTTCTTGCATTTAAGGGGGTATTGTGCCTTTTGTATTTAATTCCAATGTAATTTCAGTGTTTCATCGTCAATGTGTATGTAAGAGGAATACATTGAACCTGCAGTGGTGTGTCGGAAACTAATACTGGTCTCATAGTAAAGGATCAAAGCACAGACCCTAAGAAGTCTCACTCTTCTTGCATTTAAGGCGGCATTGTGCCTTTTGTATTTAATTCCAATGTAATTTCAGTGTTTCATCGTCAATGTGTATGTAAGAGGAATACATTGAACCTGCAGTGGTGTGTCGAAAACTAATACTGGTCTCATAGGAAAGGATCAAAGCACAGACTGTAAGAAGTCTCACTCTTCTTGCATTTAAGGCGGTATTGTGCCTTTTGTATTTAATTCCGATCTAATTTCAGTGTTTCATCGTCAATGTGAATGTCCAAGGAATACATTGAACCTGCAGTGGTGTATCGGAAGCTAATACTGGTCTCACAGGAAAGGATCAAAGCATCGACTGTAAGAAGAGTCTCAATTCTTGTACTTAAGGTGGCCTTGTGCCTTTTGTATATAATTCCGATGCAATTTCTGTGTTTCATCGTCAATGTGAAGGTCCAAGGAATACATTGAACCTGCAGTGGTGTATCGGAAACTAATACTGGTCTCATAGGAAAGGATCAAAGCACAGACTCTAAGGTGTCTTACTCTTCTTGCATTTAAGGCGGCATTGTGCCTTTTGTATTTAATTCCGAAGTAATTTCAGTGTTTCATCGTCATTGGGAATGTCCAAGGAATACATTGAACGTGCAGTGGTGTATCGGAAACTAATACTGGTCTTATAGGAAACGATCAAAGCAGAGACTCTAAGAAGTTTCACTCTTCTTGCATTTAAGGCGGAATTGTGCCTTTTGTATTTAAATCTGATGTAATTTCAGTGTTTCATCGTCAATGTGTATGTAAAAGGAATACACTGAACCTGCAGTGGTGTATCGGAAACTAATACTGGTCTCATAGGAAAGGATCAAAGCACAGACTCTAAGAAGTCTCACACCTTTTGCACTTAAGGTTGCATTGTGCCTTTTGTACTTAATTCTGATGTAATTTCAGTGTTTCATCGTCAATGTGTATGTAAAAGGAATACATTGAACCTGCAATGGTGTATCGGAAATTAATACTGGTCTCATAGGAAAGGATCAAAGCACAGACTCTAAGAAGTCTCACTCTTCTTGCATTTAAGGCGGTATTGTGCCTTTTGTATTTAATTCCGATGTAATTTCAGTGATTCATCGTCAAAGTGTATGTAAAACGAATACATTGAACCTGCAGTGGAGTATCGGAAACTAACACTGGTCTCACAGGAAAGGATCAAAGCACAGACTCTAAGAAGTCTCACTCACATTGCTCTTAAGGCGGCATTGTGCCTTTTGTATTTAATTCCGATGTAATTTCAGTGTTTCATCGTCAATGTGAATGTCCAAGGAATTCATTGAACCTGCAGTGGTGTATCGGAAACTAATACTGGTCTTATAGGAAAGGATCAAAGCAGAGACTCTAAGAAGTCTCACTCTTCTTGCATTTAAGGCGGTATTGTGCCGTTTGTATTTAATTCCGATGTAATTTCAGTGTTTCATCGTCAATGTGAAAGTCCAATGAATACATTGAACCTGCAGTGGTATATCGGAAGCTAATACTGGTCTCACAGGAAAGGATCAAAGCATCGACTGTAAGAAGAGTCTCAATTCTTGTACTTAAGGTGGCCTTGTGCCTTTTGTATATAATTCCGATGCAATTTCTGTGTTTCATCGCCAATGTGAAGGTCCAAGGAATACATTGAACCTGCAGTGGTGTATCGGAAACTAATACTGGTCTCATAGGAAAGGATCAAAGCACAGACTCTAAGGTGTCTCACTCTTCTTGCATTTAAGGCGGCATTGTGCCTTTTGTATTTAATTCCAATGTAATTTCAGTGTTTCATCGTCAATGTGTATGTAAAAGGAATACATTGAACCTGCAGTGGTGTGTCGGAAACTAATACTGGTCTCATAGGAAAGGATCAAAGCACAGACCCTAAGAAGTCTCACTCTTCTTGCATTTAAGGCGGCATTGTGCCTTTTGTATTTAATTCCAATGTAATTTCAGTGTTTCATTGTCAATTTGTATGTAAAAGGAATACATTGAACCTGCAGTGGTGTATCGGAAACTAATACTGGTCTCATAGGAAAGGATCAAAGCACAGACTCTAAGGTGTCTCACTCTTCTTGCATTTAAGGCGGCATTGTGCCTTTTGTATTTAATTCCAATGTAATTTCAGTGTTTCATCGTCAATGTGTATGTAAAAGGAATACATTGAACCTGCAGTGGTGTGTCGGAAACTAATACTGGTCTCATAGGAAAGGATCAAAGCACAGACTCTAAGGTGTCTCACTCTTCTTGCATTTAAGGCGGCATTGTGCCTGTTGTATTTAATTCCAATGTAATTTCAGTGTTTCATCGTCAATGTGTATGTAAAAGGAATACACTGAACCTGCAGTGGTGTATCGGAAACTAATACTGGTGTCATAGGAGAGGATCAAAGCACACACTCTAAAAAGTCTCACTCTTCTTGCATTTAAGGCGGAATTGTGCCTTTTGTATTTAAATCTGATGTAATTTCAGTGTTTCATCGCCAATGTGTATGTAAAAGGAATACATTGAACCTGCAGTGGTGTATCGGAAACGAATACTGTTCTCACAGGAAAGGATCAAAACACCGACTGTAAGAAGAGTCTCAATTCTTGTACTTTAGACGGCGTTGTGCCTTCTGTATTTAATTCCGATGCGATTTCTGTGTTCCATCGTCAATGTGAAAGTCCAAGGAATACATTGAACCTGCAGTGGTGTATCGGAAACTAATACTGGTCTCATAGGAAAGGATCAAATCACAGACTCTAAGGTGACTCACTCTTCTTGCATTTAAGGCGGCATTGTGCCTTTTGTGTTTAATTCCGATGTAATTTCAGGGTTTCATCGTCAATGTGAACGTCCAAGGAATACATTGAACTTGCAGTGGTGTATCGGAAACTAATACTGGTCTCACAGGAAAGGATCAAAGCACCGACTGTAAGAAGAGTCTCTATTCTTGTAGTTAAGGCGGCATTTGCCTTTTGTATTTAATTCCGATGCGATTTCTGTGTTTCATCGTCAATGTGAATGTCCAAGGAATACATTGAACCTGCAGTGGTGTATCGGAAACTAATACTGGTCTCACAAGAAAGGATCTAGTCACAGACTCTATGAAGTCTCACCCTTCTTGCACGTAAGGCGGCATTGTGCCTTTTGTACTTAATTCCGATGTAATTTCAGTGTTTCATCGTCAATGTGTATGTAAAAGGAATACACTGAACCTGCAGTGGGGTATCGGAAACTAATACTGGTCTCATAGGAAAGGATCAAAGCACAGACTCTAAGAAGTCTCACACCTTTTGCACTTAAGGTTGCATTGTGCCTTTTGTACTTAATTCTGATGTAATTTCAGTGTTTCATCGTCAATGTGTATGTAAAAGGAATACATTGAACCTGCAATGGTGTATCGGAAATTAATACTGGTCTCATAGGAAAGGATCAATGCACAGACTCTAAGAAGTCTCACTCTTCTTGCATTTAAGGCGGTATTGTGCCTTTTGTATTTAATTCCGATGTAATTTCAGTGATTCATCGTCAAAGTGTATGTAAAACGAATACATTGAACCTGCAGTGGAGTATCGGAAACTAACACTGGTCTCACAGGAAAGGATCAAAGCACAGACTCTAAGAAGTCTCACTCATATTGCTCTTAAGGCGGCATTGTGCCTTTTGTATTTAATTCCGATGTAATTTCAGTGTTTCATCGTCAATGTGAATGTCCAAGGAATTCATTGAACCTGCAGTGGTGTATCGGAAGCTAATACTGGTCTCACAGGAAAGGATCAAAGCATCGACTGTAAGAAGAGTCTCAATTCTTGTACTTAAGGTGGCCTTGTGCCTTTTGTATATAATTCCGATGCAATTTCTGTGTTTCATCGTCAATGTGAAGGTCCAAGGAATACATTGAACCTGCAGTGGTGTATCGGAAACTAATACTGGTCTCATAGGAAAGGATCAAATCACAGACACTAAGGTGTCTCACTCTTCTTGCATTTAAGGCGGCATTGTGCCTTTTGTATTTAATTCCGAAATAATTTCAGTGTTTCATCGTCATTGGGAATGTCCAAGGAATACAGTGAACGTGCAGTGGTGTATCGGAAACTAATACTGGTCTTATAGGAAAGGATCAAAGCAGAGACTCTAAGAAGTTTCACTGTTCTTGCATTTAAGGCGGAATTGTGCCTTTTGTATTTAAATCTGATGTAATTTCAGTGTTTCATCGCCAATGTGTATGTAAAAGGAATACATTTAACCTGCAGTGGTGTATCGAAAACTAATACTGGTCTCATAGGAAAGGATCAAAGCACAGACTGTAAGAAGTCTCACTCTTCTTGCATTTAAGGCGGTATTGTGCCTTTTGTATTTAATTCCAATGTAATTTCAGTGTTTCATCGTCAATGTGTATGTAAGAGGAATACATTGAACCTGCAGTGGTGTGTCGGAAACTAATACTGGTCTCATAGGAAAGGATCAAAGCACAGACCCTAAGAAGTCTCACTCTTCTTGCATTTAAGGCGGCATTGTGCCTTTTGTATTTAATTCCAATGTAATTTCAGTGTTTCATCGTCAATTTGTATGTAAAAGGAATACATTGAACCTGCAGTGGTGTATCGGAAACTAATACTGGTGTCATAGGAGAGGATCAAAGCACACACTCTAAAAAGTCTCACTCTTCTTGCATTTAAGGCGGAATTGTGCCTTTTGAATTTAAATCTGATGTAATTTCAGTGTTTCATCGCCAATGTGTATGTAAAAGGAATACATTGAACCTGCAGTGGTGTATCGGAAACGAATACTGTTCTCACAGGAAAGGATCAAAACACCGACTGTAAGAAGAGTCTCAATTCTTGTACTTTAGACGGCGTTGTGCCTTCTGTATTTAATTCCGATGCGATTTCTGTGTTCCATCGTCAATGTGAAGGTCCAAGGAATACATTGAACTTGCAGTGGTGTATCGGAAACTAATACTGGTCTCACAGGAAAGGATCAAAGCACCGACTGTAAGAAGAGTTTCTATTCTTGTAGTTAAGGCGGCATTGTGCCTTTTGTATTTAATTCCGATGCGATTTCTGTGTTTCATCGTCAATGTGAATGTCCAAGGAATACATTGAATCTGCAGTGGTGTATCGGAAACTAATACTGGTCTCACAAGAAAGGATCTAGTCACAGACTCTAAGAAGTCTCACCCTTCTTGCACGTAAGGCGGCATTGTGCCTTTTGTATTTAATTCCGATGTAATTTCAGTGTTTCATCGTCAATGTGTATGTAAAAGGAATACATTGAACCTGCAGTGGTGTATCGGAAACTAATACTGGTCTCATAGGAAAGGATCAAAGCACAGACTCTAAGAAGTCTCACACCTTTTGCACTTAAGGTTGCATTGTGCCTTTTGTACTTAATTCTGATGTAATTTCAGTGTTTCATCGTCAATGTGTATGTAAAAGGAATACATTGAACCTGCAATGGCGTATCGGAAATTAATACTGGTCTCATAGGAAAGGATCAAAGCACAGACTCTAAGAAGTCTCACTCTTCTTGCATTTAAGGCGGTATTGTGCCTTTTGTACTTAAATCTGATGTAATTTCAGTGTTTCATCGCCAATGTGTATGTAAAAGGAATACATTGAACCTGCAGTGGTGTATCGAAAACTAATACTGGTCTCATAGGAAAGGATCAAAGCACAGACTGTAAGAAGTCTCACTCTTCTTGCATTTAAGGCGGTATTGTGCCTTTTGTATTTAATTCCAATGTAATTTCAGTGTTTCATCGTCAATGTGTATGTAAAAGGAATACATTGAACCTGCAGTGGTGTGTCGGAAACTAATACTGGTCTCATAGGAAAGAATCAAAGCACAGACCCTAAGAAGTCTCACTCTTCTTGCACTTAAGGCGGCATTGTGCCTTTCGTATTTAATTCCGATGTAATTTCAGTGTTTCATCGTCAATGTGTATGTAAAAGGAATACATTGAACCTGCAGTGGTGTATCGGAAACTAATACTGGTCTCATAGGAAAGGATCAAAGCACAGACTCTAAGAAGTCTCACACCTTTTGCACTTAAGGTTGCATTGTGCCTTTTGTACTTAATTCTGATGTAATTTCAGTGTTTCATCGTCAATGTGTATGTAAAAGGAATACATTCAACCTGCAATGGTGTATCGGAAATTAATACTGGTCTCATAGGAAAGGATCAAAGCACAGACTCTAAGAAGTCTCACTCTTCTTGCATTTAAGGCGGTATTGTGCCTTTTGTATTTAAATCTGATGTAATTTCAGTGTTTCATCGCCAATGTGTATGTAAAAGGAATACATTGAACCTGCAGTGGTGTATCGAAAACTAATACTGGTCTCATAGGAAAGGATCAAAGCACAGACTGTAAGAAGTCTCACTCTTCTTGCATTTAAGGCGGTATTGTGCCTTTTGTATTTAATTCCAATGTAATTTCAGTGTTTCATCGTCAATGTGTATGTAAAAGGAATACATTGAACCTGCAGTGGTGTATCGGAAACTAATACTGGTCTCATAGGAAAGGATCAAAGCACAGACTCTAAGAAGTCTCACACCTTTTGCACTTAAGGTTGCATTGTGCCTTTTGTACTTAATTCTGATGTAATTTCAGTGTTTCATCGTCAATGTGTATGTAAAAGGAATACATTGAACCTGCAATGGTGTATCGGAAATTAATACTGGTCTCATAGGAAAGGATCAAAGCACAGACTCTAAGAAGTCTCACTCTTCTTGCATTTAAGGCGGTATTGTGCCTTTTGTATTTAATTCCGATGTAATTTCAGTGTTTCATCGTCAAAGTGTATGTAAAACGAATACATTGAACCTGCAGTGGAGTATCGGAAACTAACACTGGTCTCACAGGAAAGGATCAAAGCACAGACTCTAAGAAGTCTCACTCATATTGCTCTTAAGGCGGCATTGTGCCTTTTGTATTTAATTCCGATGTAATTTCAGTGTTTCATCGTCAATGTGAATGTCCAAGGAATACATTGAACCTGCAGTGGTGTATCGGAAACTAATACTGGTCTTATAGGAAAGGATCAAAGCAGAGACTCTAAGAAGTCTCACTCTTCTTGCATTTAAGGCGGTATTGTGCCTTTTGTATTTAATTCCGATGTAATTTCAGTGTTTCATCGTCAATGTGAATGTCCAAGGAATACATTGAACCTGCAGTGGTGTATCGGAAGCTAATACTGGTCTCACAGGAAAGGATCAAAGCATCGACTGTAAGAAGAGACTCAATTCTTGTACTTAAGGTGGCCTTGTGCCTTTTGTATATAATTCCGATGCAATTTCTGTGTTTCATCGTCAATGTGAAGGTCCAAGGAATACATTGAACCTGCAGTGGTGTATCGGAAACTAATACTGGTCTCATAGGAAAGGATCAAAGCACAGACTGTAAGAAGTCTCACTCTTCTTGCATTTAAGGCGGTATTGTGCCTTTTGTATTTAATTCCAATGTAATTTCAGTGTTTCATCGTCAATGTGTATGTAAAAGGAATACATTGAACCTGCAGTGGTGTGTCGGAAACTAATACTGGTCTCATAGGAAAGGATCAAAGCACAGACCCTAAGAAGTCTCACTCTTCTTGCATTTAAAGCGGCACTGTGCCTTTTGTATTTAATTCCAATGTAATTTCAGTGTTTCATCGTCAATTTGTATGTAAAAGGAGTACATTGAACCTGCAGTGGTGTATCGGAATCTAATACTGGTGTCATAGGAGAGGATCAAAGCACACACTCTAAAAAGTCTCACTCTTCTTGCATTTAAGGCGGAATTGTGCCTTTTGTATTTAAATCTGATGTAATTTCAGTGTTTCATCGCCAATGTGTATGTAAAAGGAATACATTGAACCTGCAGTGGTGTATCGGAAACGAATACTGTTCTCACAGGAAAGGATCAAAACACCGACTGTAAGAAGAGTCTCAATTCTTGTACTTTAGACGGCGTTGTGCCTTCTGTATTTAATTCCGATGCGATTTCTGTGTTCCATCGTCAATGTGAAGGTCCAAGGAATACATTGAACCAGCAGTGGTGTATCGGAAACTAATACTGGTCTCATAGGAAAGGATCAAATCACAGACTCTAAGGTGACTCACTCTTCTTGCATTTAAGGCAGCATTGTGCCTTTTGTGTTTAATTCCGATGTAATTTCAGGGTTTCATCGTCAATGTGAACGTCCAAGGAATACATTGAACTTGCAGTGGTGTATCGGAAACTAATACTGGTCTCACAGGAAAGGATCAAAGCACCGACTGTAAGAAGAGTTTCTATTCTTGTAGTTAAGGCGGCATTGTGCCTTTTGTATTTAATTCCGATGCGATTTCTGTGTTTCATCGTCAATGTGAATGTCCAAGGAATACATTGAACCTGCAGTGGTGTATCGGAAACTAATACTGGTCTCACAAGAAAGGATCTAGTCACAGACTCTAAGAAGTCTCACCCTTCTTGCACGTAAGGCGGCATTGTGCCTTTTGTATTTAATTCCGATGTAATTTCAGTGTTTCATCGTCAATGTGTATGTAAAAGGAATACATTGAACCTGCAGTGGTGTATCGGAAACTAATACTGGTCTCATAGGAAAGGATCAAAGCACAGACTCTAAGAAGTGTCACACCTTTTGCACTTAAGGTTGCATTGTGCCTTTTGTACTTAATTCTGATGTAATTTCAGTGTTTCATCGTCAATGTGTATGTAAAAGGAATACATTGAACCTGCAATGGTGTATCGGAAATTAATGCTGGTCTCATAGGAAAGGATCAAAGCACAGACACTAAGAAGTCTCACTCTTCTTGCATTTAAGGCGGTATTGTGCCTTTTGTATTTAATTCCGATGTAATTTCAGTGTTTCATCGTCAAAGTGTATGTAAAACGAATACATAGAACCTGCAGAGGAGTATCGGAAACTAACACTGGTCCACAGGAAAGGATCAAAGCACAGACTCTAAGAAGTCTCACTCATATTGCTCTTAAGGCGGCATTGTGCCTTTTGTATTTAATTCCGATGTAATTTCAGTGTTTCATCGTCAATGTGAATGTCCAAGGAATACATTGAACCTGCAGTGGTGTATCGGAAACTAATACTGGTCTTATAGGAAAGGATCATAGCAGAGACTCTAAGAAGTCTCACTCTTCTTGCATTTAAGGCGGTATTGTGCCTTTTGTATTTAATTCCGATGTAATTTCAGTGTTTCATCGTCAATGTGAATGTCCAAGGAATACATTGAACCTGCAGTGGTGTATCGGAAGCTAATACTGGTCTCACAGGAAAGGATCAAAGCATCGACTGTAAGAAGAGTCTCAATTCTTGTACTTAAGGTGGCCTTGTGCCTTTTGTATATAATTCCGATGCAATTTCTGTGTTTCATCGTCAATGTGAAGGTCCAAGGAATACATTGAACCTGCAGTGGTGTATCGGAATCTAATACTGGTCTCATAGGAAAGGATCAAAGCACAGACTCTAAGGTGTCTCACTCTTCTTGCATTTAAGGCGGCATTGTGCCTTTTGTATTTATTTCGATGTAATTTCAGTGTTTCATCGTCAAAGTGTATGTAAAACGAATACATTGAACCTGCAGTGGAGTATCGGAAACTAACACTGGTCTCACTGGAAAGGATCAAAGCACAGACTCTAAGAAGTCTCACTCATATTGCTCTTAAGGCGGCATTGTGCCTTTTGTATTTAATTCCGATGTAATTTCAGTGTTTCATCGTCAATGTGAATGTCCAAGGAATACATTGAACCTGCAGTGGTGTATCGGAAACAAATACTGGTCTCATAGGAAAGGATCAAAGCACAGACTCTAAGGTGTCTCACTCTTCTTGCATTTACGGCGGCATTGTGCCTTTTGTATTTAATTCCAATGTAATTTCAGGGTTTCATCGTCAATGTGAACGTCCAAGGAATACATTGAACTTGCAGTGGTGTATCGGAAACTAATACTGGTCTCACAGGAAAGGATCAAAGCACCGACTATAAGAAGAGTCTCTATTCTTGTACTTAAGGCAGCATTGTGCCTTTTGTATTTAATTCCGATGCGATTTCTGTGTTTCATCGTCAATGTGAATGTCCAAGGAATACATTGAACCTGCAGTGGTGTATCGGAAACTAATACTGGTCTCACAGGGAAGGATCAAAGCACAGACTGTAAGAAGTCTCACTCTTCTTGCATTTAAGGCGGTATTGTGCCTTTTGTATTTAATTCCAATGTAATTTCAGTGTTTCATCGTCAATGTGTATGTAAAAGGAATACATTGAACCTGCAGTGGTGTGTCGGAAACTAATAGTGGTCTCATAGGAAAGGATCAAAGCACAGACCCTAAGAAGTCTCACTCTTCTTGCATTTAAGGCGGCATTGTGCCTTTTGTATTTAATTCCAATGTAATTTCAGGGTTTCATCGTCAATTTGTATGTAAAAGGAATACATTGAACCTGCAGTGGTGTATCGGAAACTAATACTGGTGTCATAGGAGAGGATCAAAGCACACACTCTAAAAAGTCTCACTCTTCTTGCATTTAAGGCGGTATTGTGTCTTTTGTATTTAATTCCGATGTAATTTCAGTGTTTCATCGTCTAAGTGTATGTAAAACGAATACATTGAACCTGCAGTGGAGTATCGGAAACTAACACTGGTCTCACAGGAAAGTATCAAAGCACAGACTCTAAGAAGTTTCACTCATCTTGCTCTTAAGGCGGCATTGTGCCTTTTGTAATTAATTCCGATGTAATTTCAGTGTTTCATCGTCAGTGTGAATGTCCAAGGAATACATTGAACCTGAAGTGGTGTATCGGAAGCTAATACTGGTCTCACAGGAAAGGATCAGAGCACCGACTGTAAGAAGAGTCTTAATTCTTGTACTTAAGGTGGCGTTCTACCTTTTGTATATAATTCCAAAGCGATTTCTGTGTTTCATCGTCAATGTGAAGGTCCAAGGAATACATTGAACCTGCAGTGGTGTATCGGAAACTAATACTGGTTTCACAGGATAGGATCAAAGCACTGACTCTAAGAAGTCCCACTCTTCTTGCACTTAAGGCGGAATTGTGCATATTGTATTTAATTCCGATGTAATTTCAGTGTTTCATCGTCAATGTGTATGTAAAAGGAATACATTGAACCTGCAGTGGTGTATCGGAAACGAATACTGTTCTCACAGGAAAGGATCAAAACACCGACTGTAAGAAGAGTCTCAATTCTTGTACTTAAGACGGCGTTGTGCCTTCTGTATTTAATTCCGATGCGATTTCTGTGTTTCGTCGTCAATGTGAAGGTCCAAGGAATACATTGAACCTGCAGTGGTGTATCGGAAACTAATACTGGTCTCACAAGAAAGGATCTAATCACAGACTCAAAGAAGTCTCACCCTCCTTGCATGTAAGGCGGCATTGTGCCTTTTGTACTTAATTCCGATGTAATTTCAGTGTTTCATTGTCAATGTGTATGTAAAAGGAATACATTGAACCTGCAGTGGTGTATCGGAAACTAATACCGGTCTGATAGGAAAGGTTCAAAGCACAGACTCTAAGAAGTCTCACTCCTCTTGCACTTAAGGTGGCAATGTGCCTTTTGTACTTAATTCTGATGTAATTTCAGTGTTTCATCGTGAATGTGTATGTAAAAGGAATACATTGAACCTGCAATGGTGTATCGGAAATTAATACTGGTCACATAGGAAAGGATCAAAGCACAGACTCTAAGTGGTCTCACTCTTCTTGCACTTAAGGCGGCATTGTGCCTTTTGTATTTAATTCCGAAGTAATTTCAGTGTTTCATCGTCATTGGAAATGTCCAAGGAATACATTGAACCTGCAGTGGTGTATCGGAAACTAATACTGGTGTCATAGGAGAGGATCAAAGCACAGACTCTAAGGTGTCTCACTTTTCTTGCATTTAAGGCGGCATTGTGCCTTTTGTATTTAATTCCGATGTAATTTCAGTGCTTCATCGTCAAAGAGTAAGTAAAACGAATACATTGAACCTGCAGTGGAGTATCGGAAACTAACACTGGTCTCACAGGAAAGGATCAAAGCACAGACTCTACGAAGTCTCACTCATATTGCTCTTAAGGCGGCATTGTGCCTTTTGTATTTAATTCCGATGTAATTTCAGTGTTTCATCGTCAATGTGAATGTCCAAGGAATACATTGAACCTGCAGTGGTGTATCGGAAGCTAATACTGGTCTCACAGGAAAGGATCAAAGCATCGACTGTAAGAAGAGTCCCAATTCTTGTACTTAAGGTGGCGTTGTGCCTTTTGTATATAATTCCGAGGCGATATCTGTGTTTCATCGTCAATATGAATGTCCAAGGAATACATAGAACCAGCAGTGGTGTATCGGAAACGAATACTGTTCTCACAGGAAAGGATCAAAACACCGACTGTAAGAAGAGTCTCAATTCTTGTACTTAAGACGGCGTTCTGCCTTCTGTATTTAATTCCGATGCGATTTCCGTGTTTCATCGTCAATGTGAAGGTCCAAGGAATACATTGAACCTGCAGTGGTGTATCGGAAACTAATACTGGTCTCATAGGAAAGGAACAAAGCACAGACTCTAAGGTGTCTCACTTTTCTTGCATTTAAGGCGGCATTGTGCCTTTTGTATTTAATTCCGATGTAATTTCAGGGTTTCATCGTCAATGTGAACGTCCAAGGAATACATTGAACTTGCAGTGGTGTATCGGAAACTAATACTGGTCTCACAGGAAAGGATCAAAGCACCGACAGTAAGAAGAGTCTCTATTCTTGTAGTTAAGGCGGCATTGTGCCTTTTGTATTTAATTCCGATGCGATTTCTGTGTTTCATCGTCGATGTGAATGTCCAAGGAATACATTGAACCTGCAGTGGTGTATCAAGAACTAATACTGGTCTCACAAGAAAGGATCTAATCACAGACTCTAAGAAGTCTCACCCTTCTTGCACGTAAGGCGGCATTGTGCCTTTTGTACTTAATTCCGATGTGATTTCAGTGTTTCATCGTCAATGTGTATGTAAATGGAATACATTGAACCTGCAGTGGTGTATCGGAAACTAATACTGGTCTCATAGGAAAGGATCAAAGCACAGACTCTAAGAAGTCTCACTCCTTTTGCACTTAAGGTGGCATTGTGCCTTTTGTACTTAATTCTGATGTAATTTCAGTGTTTCATCGTCAATGTGTACGTAAAAGGAATACATTGAACCTGCAATGGTGTATCGGAAATTAATACTGGTCTCATAGGAAAGGATCAAAGCACAGACTCTAAGAAGTCTCACTCTTCTTGCACTTAAGGCGGCATTGTGCCTTTTGTATTTAATTCCCAAGTAATTTCAGTGTTTCATCGTCATTGGAAATGTCCAAGGAATACATTGAACGTGCAGTGGTGTATCGGAAACTAATACTGGCCTTATAGGAAAGGATCAAAGCACAGACTGTAAGAAGTCTCACTCTTCTTGCACTTAAGGCGGCATTGTGCCTTTTGTATTTAATTCCCAAGTAATTTCAGTGTTTCATCGTCATTGGAAATGTCCAAGGAATACATTGAACTTGCAGTGGTGTATCGGAAACTAATACTGGTGTCATAGGAGAGGATCGCAGCACACACTCTAAAAAGTCCCACTCTTCTTGCACTTAAGGCGGCATTGTGCATATTGTATTTAATTCCGATGTAATTTCAGTGTTTCATCGTCAATGTGTGTGTAAAAGGAATACATTGAACCTGCAGTGGTGTGTCGGAAACTAATACTGGTCTCATAGGAAAGGATCAAAGCACAGACCCTAAGGTGTCTCACTCTTCTTGCATTTAAGGCGGCATTGTGCCTTTTGTATTTAATTCCGATGTTATTTCAGTGTTTCATCGTCAATGTGAATGTCCAAGGAATACATAGAACCTGCAGTGGTGGATCGGAAACTAATACTGGTCTCACAGGAAAGGATCAAAGCACCGACTGTAAGAAGAGTCTCTATTCTTGTACTTAAGGCGGCATTGTGCCTTTTGTATTTAATTCCGATGCGATTTCTGTGTTTCATCGTCAATGTGAAGGTCCAAGGAATACATTGAACTTGCAGTGGTGTATCTGAAACTAATACTGGTGTCATAGGAGAGGATCGCAGCACACACTCTAAAAAGTCTCACTCTTCTTGGATTTAAGGCGGTATTGTGCCTTTTGTATTTAATTCCGATGTAATTTCAGTGTTTCATCGTCAATGTGAAGGTCCAAGGAATACATTGAACCTGCAGTGGTGCATCGGAAACTAATACTGGTCTCACAGGATAGGATCAAAGCACTGAATCTAAGAAGTCCCACTCTTCTTGCACTTAAGGCGGCATTGTGCATATTGTATTTAATTCCGATGTAATTTCAGTGTTTCATCGTCAATGTGTGTGTAAAAGGAATACATTGAACCTGCAGTGGTGTGTCGGAAACTAATACTGGTCTCATAGGAAAGGATCAAAGCACAGACTCTAAGAAGTCTCACTCTTCTTGCACTTAAGGCGGCATTGTGCCTTTTGTATTTAATTCCCAAGTAATTTCTGTGTTTCATCGTCATTGGAAATGTCCAAGGAATACATTGAACTTGCAGTGGTGTATCGGAAACTAATACTGGTGTCATAGGAGAGGATCGCAGCACACACTCTAAAAAGTCTCACTCTTCTTGCATTTAAGGCGGTATTGTGCCTTTTGTAATTAATTCCGATGTAATTTCAGTGTTTCATCGTCAATGTGAAGGTCCAAGGAATACATTGAACCTGCAGTGGTGCATCGGAAACTAATACTGGTCTCACAGGATAGGATCAAAGCACTGAATCTAAGAAGTCCCACTCTTCTTGCACTTAAGGCGGCATTGTGCATATTGTATTTAATTCCGATGTAATTTCAGTGTTTCATCGTCAATGTGTGTGTAAAAGGAATACATTGAACCTGCAGTGGTGTGTCGGAAACTAATACTGGTCTCATAGGAAAGGATCAAAGCACAGACCCTAAGGTGTCTCACTCTTCTTGCATTTAAGGCGGCATTGTGCCTTTTGTATTTAATTCCGATGTTATTTCAGTGTTTCATCGTCAATGTGAATGTCCAAGGAATACATAGAACCTGCAGTGGTGGATCGGAAACTAATACTGGTCTCACACGAAAGGATCAAAGCACCGACTGTAAGAAGAGTCTCTATTCTTGTACTTAAGGCGGCATTGTGCCTTTTGTATTTAATTCCGATGCGATTTCTGTGTTTCATCGTCAATGTGAAGGTCCAAGGAATACATTGAACTTGCAGTGGTGTATCGGAAACTAATACTGGTCTCATACGAAAGGATCAAAGCGCAGACTCTACGAAGTCTCACTCTTCTTGCATTTATGGCGGCATTGTGCCTTTTATATTTAATTCCGATGTAATTTTAGTGTCTCATCGTCAATGTGAATGTCCAAGGAATACACTGAACCTGCAGTGGTGTATCGGAAACTAATATATGTCTCACAGGAAAGGATTAAAGCACCGACTGTAAGAAGAGTCTCTATTCTTGTAGTTAAGGCGGCATTGTGCCTTTTGTATTTAATTCCGATGCGATTTCTGTGTTTCATCGCCAATGTGTAGGTCCAAGGAATACATTGAAACTGCAGTGGAGTATCGGAAACTAACACTGGCCTCACAGGAAAGGGTCAAAGCACAGACTCTAAGAAGCCTCACTCTTCTTGCACTTAAGGCGGCATTCTGAATTTTGTATTTAATTCCGATATAATCTCAGTGTTTCATCGTCAATGCGAATTTCCAAGGAATACATAGAACCAGCAGTGTTGTATCGGAAACTAAAACTGGTCTCACAGGGAATGCTCAAAGCACCGACTGTAAGAAGAGTCTTTATTCTTGTACTTATGGCGGCATTGTGCCTTTTGTATTTAATTCCGATGCGATTTTTGTTTTTCATCGTCAATGTGAAGGTCCAAGGAATACATAAAACCAGCAGTGATGTATCTGAAACTAATACTGGTCTCACAGGAAAGGATCAAAGCACCGACTGTAAGTAGAGTCTTAATTCTTGTACTTAAAGCGGCGTTGTTCCTTTTGTATTTAATTCCGATGCGATTTCTGTGTTTCATCGTCAATGTGAAGGTCCAAGGAATACATTGAACCTTCAGTGGTGTTTCGGAAACTAATACTGGACTCATAGGAAAGGATCAAAGCTGAGACTCTAAGAAGTCTCACTCCTTTTGCACTTATGGTGGCATTGTGCCTTTTGTATTTAATTCCGATGTAATTTCAGGGTTTCATCGTCAATGTGAACGTCCAAGGAATACATTGAACTTGCAGTGGTGTATCGGAAACTAATACTGGTCTCACAGGAAAGGATCAAAGCACCGACTGTAAGAAGAGTCTCGATTCTTGTAGTTAAGGCGGCATTGTGCCTTTTGTATTTAATTCCGATGCGATTTCTGTGTTTCATCGTCAATGTGAATGTCCAAGGAATACATTGAACCTGCAGTGGTGTATCGGAAACTAATACTGGTCTCACAAGAAAGGATCTAATCACAGACTCTAAGAAGTCTCACCCTTCTTGCACGTAAGGCGGCATTGTTCCTTTTGTACTTAATTCCGATGTGATTTCAGTGTTTCATCGTCAATGTGTATGTAAAAGGAATACATTGAACCTGCAGTGGTGTATCGGAAACTAATACTGGTCTCATAGGAGAGGATCAAAGCACAGACTCTAAGAAGTCTCACTCCTTTTGCATTTAAGGTGGCATTGTGCCTTTTGTACTTAATTCTGATGTAATTTCAGTGTTTCATCGTCAATGTGTATGTAAAAGGAATACATTGAACCTGCAATGGTGTATCGGAAATTAATACTGGTCTCATAGGAAAGGATCAAAACACAGACTCTAAGAAGTCTCACTCTTCTTGCACTTAAGGCGGCATTGTGCCTTTTGTATTTAATTCCGAAGTAATTTCAGTGTTTCATCGTCATTGGAAATGTCCAAGGAATACATTTAACGTGCAGTGGTGTATCGGAAACTAATACTGGTCTCACAGGAAAGGATCAAAGCACCGACTGTAAGAAGAGTCTCGATTCTTGTAGTTAAGGCGGCATTGTGCCTTTTGTATTTAATTCCGATGCGATTTCTGTGTTTCATCGTCAATGTGAAGGTCCAAGGGATACATTGAACTTGCAGTGGTGTATCGGAAACTAATACTGGTCTCATACGAAAGGATCAAAGAGCAGACTCTACGAAGTCTCACTCTTCTTGCATTTATGGCGGCATTGTGCCTTTTATATTTAATTCCGATGTAATTTCAGTGTCTCATCGTCAATGTGAATGTCCAAGGAATACACTGAACCTGCAGTGGTGTATCGGAAACTAATATATGTCTCACAGGAAAGGATTAAAGCACCGACTGTAAGAAGAGTCTCTATTCTTGTAGTTGAGGCGGCATTGTGCCTTTTGTATTTAATTCCGATGCGATTTCTGTGTTTCATCGCCAATGTGTAGGTCCAAGGAATACATTGAAACTGCAGTGGAGTATCGGAAACTATCACTGGTCTCACAGGAAAGGGTCAAAGCACAGACTCTAAGAAGCCTCACTCTTCTTGCACTTAAGGCGGCATTCTGAATTTTGTATTTAATTCCGATATAATCTCAGTGTTTCATCGTCAATGCGAATGTCCAAGGAATACATAGAACCAGCAGTGTTGTATCGGAAACTAAAACTGGTCTCACAGGGGATGCTCAAAGCACCGACTGTAAGAAGAGTCTTTATTCTTGTACTTATGGCGGCATTGTGCCTTTTGTATTTAATTCCGATGCGATTTTTGTTTTTCATCGTCAATGTGAAGGTCCAAGGAATACATAAAACCAGCAGTGATGTATCTGAAACTAATACTGGTCTCACAGGAAAGGATCAAAGCACCGACTGTAAGTAGAGTCTTAATTCTTGTACTTAACGCGGCGTTGTTCCTTTTGTATTTAATTCCGATGCGATTTCTGTGTTTCATCGTCAATGTGAAGGTCCAAGGAATACATTGAACCTTCAGTGGTGTTTCGGAAACTAATACTGGACTCATAGGAAAGGATCAAAGCTGAGACTCTAAGAAGTCTCACTCCTTTTGCACTTAAGGTGGCATTGTGCCTTTTGTATTTAATTCCGATGTAATTTCAGGGTTTCATCGTCAATGTGAACGTCCAAGGAATACATTGAACTTGCAGTGGTGTATCGGAAACTAATACTGGTCTCACAGGAAAGGATCAAAGCACCGACTGTAAGAAGAGTCTCGATTCTTGTAGTTAAGGCGGCATTGTGCCTTTTGTATTTAATTCCGATGCGATTTCTGTGTTTCATCGTCAATGTGAATGTCAAAGGAATACATTGAACCTGCAGTGGTGTATCGGAAACTAATACTGGTCTCATAGGAGAGGATCAAAGCACAGACTCTAAGAAGTCTCACTCGTTTTGCATTTAAGGTGGCATTGTGCCTTTTGTACTTAATTCTGATGTAATTTCAGTGTTTCATCGTCAATGTGTATGTAAAAGGAATACATTGAACCTGCAATGGTGTATCGGAAATTAATACTGGTCTCATAGGAAAGGATCAAAACACAGACTCTAAGAAGTCTCACTCTTCTTGCACTTAAGGCGGCATTGTGCCTTTTGTATTTAATTCCGAAGTAATTTCAGTGTTTCATCGTCATTGGAAATGTCCAAGGAATACATTGAACGTGCAGTGGTGTATCGGAAACTAATACTGGTCTTATAGGAAAGGATCAAAGCAGAGACTCTATGAAGTCTCACTCTTCTTGCATTTAAGGCGGAATTGTGCCTTTTGTATTTAAATCTGATGTAATTTCAGTGTTTCATCGCCAATGTGTATGTAAAAGGAATACATTGAACCTGCAGTGGTGTATCGAAAACTAATACTGGTCTCATAGGAAAGGATCAAAGCGCAGATTGTAAGAAGTCTCACTCTTCTTGCATTTAAGGCGGTATTGTGCCTTTTGTATTTAATTCCAATGTAATTGCAGTGTTTCATCGTCAATGTGTATGTAAAAGGAATACATTGAACCTGCAGTGGTGTGTCGGAAACTAATACTGGTCTCATAGGAAAGGATCAAAGCACAGACCCTAAGAAGTCTCACTCTTCTTGCATTTAAGGCGGTATTGTGCCTTTTGTATTTAATTCCGATGTAATTTCAGTGTTTCATCGTCAATGTGAAGGTCCAAGGAATACATTGAACCTGCAGTGGTGTATCGGAAACTAATACTGTTCTCACAGGAAAGGATCAAAGCACCGACTGTAAGAAGAGTCTCTATTCTTGTACTTAAGGCGGCATTGTGCCTTTTGTATTTAATTCCGATGCGATTTCTCTGTTTCATCGTCAATGTGAAGGTCCAAGGAATACATTGAACTTGCAGTGGTGTATCGGAAACTAATACTGGTCTCACAGGGAATGCTCAAAGCACCGACTGTAAGAAGAGTCTCTATTCTTGTACTTAAGGCGGCATTGTGCCTTTTGTATTTAATTCCGATGCGATTTCTGTGTTTCATCGTCAATGTGAATGTCCAAGGGATTCATTGAACCTGCAGTGGTGTATCGGAAAATAATACTGGTCTCACAGGAAACGATCAAATCACGAACTCTAATAAGTCTCACTCCTTTTGCACTTAAGGTGGCATTGTGCCTTTTGTACTTAATTTCGATGTAATTTCAGTGTTTCATCGTCAATGTGTGTGTAAAAGGAATACAATGAAGCTGCAGTGGTGTATCGCAAATTAATACTGGTCTCATAGGAAAGGATCAAAGCACAGACTCGAATAAGTCTCACTCCATTTGCACTTAAGGTGGCATTGTGCCTTTTGTATTTAATTCCGATGTAATTTCAGTATTTCATCGTCAATGTGAATGTAAAAGGAAGTCATTGAACCTGCAGTGGAGTATCGGAAACTAACACCGGTCTCACAGGAAAGGATCAAAGCACAGACTCTAAGAAGCCTCACCCTTTTTGCACTTAAGGCGGAAATCTGCCTTTTGTATTTAATTCCGATGTAATTTCAGTGATTCATCGTCAATGTGAATGTCAAAGGAATACATAGACCCAGCAGTGGTGTATGGGAAACTAATACTGCTCTCACAGGAAAGGGTCAAAGCACCAACTGTAAGAAGAGTCTATATTCTTGTACCTAAGGCGGAGCTGTGCCTTTTGTATTTAATTCCGATGCGATTTCTATGTTTCATCGTCAATGTAAAGGTCCAAGGAATACATTGAACCTGCAGTGGTGTATCGGAAACTAATACTGATCTCACAGGAAAGGATTAAAGCACTGACTCTAAGAAGTCTCACTCTTCTTGCACTTAAGGCGGCTTTATGCCTTTTGTATTAAATTCCGATGTAATTCCAGTGTTTCATCGTCAATGTGTATGTAAAATGAATACATTGAACCTGCAGTGGTGTATCGGAAACTAATACTGGTCTCATACGAAAGGATCAAAGCGCAGACTCTACGAAGTCTCACTCTTCTTGCATTTATGGCGGCATTGTGCCTTTTGTATTTAATTCCGATGTAATTTCAGTGTCTCATCGTCAATGTGAATGTCCAAGGAATACACTGAACCTGCAGTGGTGTATCGGAAACTAATACATGTCTCACAGGAAAGGATTAAAGCACCGACTGTAAGAAGAGTCTCTATTCTTGTAGTTAAGGCGGCATTGTGCCTTTTGTATTTAATTCCGATGCGATTTCTGTGTTTCATGGCCAATGTGTAGGTCCAAGGAATACATTGAAACTGCAGTGGAGTATCGGAAACTAACACTGGTCTCACAGGAAAGGGTGAAAGCACAGACTCTAAGAAGCCTCACTCTTCTTGCACTTAAGGCGGCATTGTGCCTTTTGTATTTAATTCCGCGATAATCTGTGTTTCATCGTCAATGCGAATGTCCAAGGAATACATAGAACCAGCAGTGGTGTATCGGAAACTAAAACTGGTCTCACAGGGATGCTCAAAGCACCGACTGTAAGAAGAGTCCTTATTCTTGTACTTATGGCGGCAATGTGCCTTTTGTATTTAATTCCGATGCGATTTTTGTGTTTCATCGTCAATGTGAAGGTCCAAGGAATACATAAAACCAGCAGTGATGTATCTGAAACTAATACTGGTCTCACAGGAAAGGATCAAAGCACCGACTGTAAGTAGAGTCTTAATTCTTGTACTTAAAGCGGCGTTGTTCCTTTTGTACTTAATTCCGATGCGATTTCTGTGTTTCATCGTCAATGTGAAGGTCCAAGGAATACATTGAACCTTCAGTGGTGTTTCGGAAACTAATACTGGACTCATAGGAAAGGATCAAAGCTGAGACTCTAAGAAGTCTCACTCCTTTTGCACTTAAGGTGGCATTGTGCCTTTTGTATTTAATTCCGATGTAATTTCAGGGTTTCATCGTCAATGTGAACGTCCAAGGAATACATTGAACTTGCAGTGGTGTATCGGAAACTAATACTGGTCTCACAGGAAAGGATCAAAGCACCGACTGTAAGAAGAGTCTCGATTCTTGTAGTTAAGGCGGCATTGTGCCTTTTGTATTTAATTCCGATGCGATTTCTGTGTTTCATCGTCAATGTGAATGTCAAAGGAATACATTGAACCTGCAGTGGTGTATCGGAAACTAATACTGGTCTCATAGGAGAGGATCAAAGCACAGACTCTAAGAAGTCTCACTCTTTTTGCATTTAAGGTGGCATTGTGCCTTTTGTACTTAATTCTGATGTAATTTCAGTGTTTCATCGTCAATGTGTATGTAAAAGGAATACATTGAACCTGCAATGGTGTATCGGAAATTAATACTGGTCTCATAGGAAAGGATCAAAACACAGACTCTAAGAAGTCTCACTCTTCTTGCACTTAAGGCGGCATTGTGCCTTTTGTATTTAATTCCGAAGTAATTTCAGTGTTTCATCGTCATTGGAAATGTCCAAGGAATACATTGAACGTGCAGTGGTGTATCGGAAACTAATACTGGTCTTATAGGAAAGGATCAAAGCAGAGACTCTATGAAGTCTCACTCTTCTTGCATTTAAGGCGGAATTGTGCCTTTTGTATTTAAATCTGATGTAATTTCAGTGTTTCATCGCCAATGTGTATGTAAAAGGAATACATTGAACCTGCAGTGGTGTATCGAAAACTAATACTGGTCTCATAGGAAAGGATCAAAGCGCAGATTGTAAGAAGTCTCACTCTTCTTGCATTTAAGGCGGTATTGTGCCTTTTGTATTTAATTCCAATGTAATTGCAGTGTTTCATCGTCAATGTGTATGTAAAAGGAATACATTGAACCTGCAGTGGTGTGTCGGAAACTAATACTGGTCTCATAGGAAAGGATCAAAGCACAGACCCTAAGAAGTCTCACTCTTCTTGCATTTAAGGCGGTATTGTGCCTTTTGTATTTAATTCCGATGTAATTTCAGTGTTTCATCGTCAATGTGAAGGTCCAAGGAATACATTGAACCTGCAGTGGTGTATCGGAAACTAATACTGTTCTCACAGGAAAGGATCAAAGCACCGACTGTAAGAAGAGTCTCTATTCTTGTACTTAAGGCGGCATTGTGCCTTTTGTATTTAATTCCGATGCGATTTCTCTGTTTCATCGTCAATGTGAAGGTCCAAGGAATACATTGAACTTGCAGTGGTGTATCGGAAACTAATACTGGTCTCACAGGGAATGCTCAAAGCACCGACTGTAAGAAGAGTCTCTATTCTTGTACTTAAGGCGGCATTGTGCCTTTTGTATTTAATTCCGATGCGATTTCTGTGTTTCATCGTCAATGTGAATGTCCAAGGGATTCATTGAACCTGCAGTGGTGTATCGGAAAATAATACTGGTCTCACAGGAAACGATCAAATCACGAACTCTAATAAGTCTCACTCCTTTTGCACTTAAGGTGGCATTGTGCCTTTTGTACTTAATTTCGATGTAATTTCAGTGTTTCATCGTCAATGTGTGTGTAAAAGGAATACAATGAAGCTGCAGTGGTGTATCGCAAATTAATACTGGTCTCATAGGAAAGGATCAAAGCACAGACTCGAATAAGTCTCACTCCATTTGCACTTAAGGTGGCATTGTGCCTTTTGTATTTAATTCCGATGTAATTTCAGTATTTCATCGTCAATGTGAATGTAAAAGGAAGTCATTGAACCTGCAGTGGAGTATCGGAAACTAACACCGGTCTCACAGGAAAGGATCAAAGCACAGACTCTAAGAAGCCTCACCCTTTTTGCACTTAAGGCGGAAATCTGCCTTTTGTATTTAATTCCGATGTAATTTCAGTGATTCATCGTCAATGTGAATGTCAAAGGAATACATAGACCCAGCAGTGGTGTATGGGAAACTAATACTGCTCTCACAGGAAAGGGTCAAAGCACCAACTGTAAGAAGAGTCTATATTCTTGTACCTAAGGCGGAGCTGTGCCTTTTGTATTTAATTCCGATGCGATTTCTATGTTTCATCGTCAATGTAAAGGTCCAAGGAATACATTGAACCTGCAGTGGTGTATCGGAAACTAATACTGATCTCACAGGAAAGGATTAAAGCACTGACTCTAAGAAGTCTCACTCTTCTTGCACTTAAGGCGGCTTTATGCCTTTTGTATTAAATTCCGATGTAATTCCAGTGTTTCATCGTCAATGTGTATGTAAAATGAATACATTGAACCTGCAGTGGTGTATCGGAAACTAATACTGGTCTCATACGAAAGGATCAAAGCGCAGACTCTACGAAGTCTCACTCTTCTTGCATTTATGGCGGCATTGTGCCTTTTGTATTTAATTCCGATGTAATTTCAGTGTCTCATCGTCAATGTGAATGTCCAAGGAATACACTGAACCTGCAGTGGTGTATCGGAAACTAATACATGTCTCACAGGAAAGGATTAAAGCACCGACTGTAAGAAGAGTCTCTATTCTTGTAGTTAAGGCGGCATTGTGCCTTTTGTATTTAATTCCGATGCGATTTCTGTGTTTCATGGCCAATGTGTAGGTCCAAGGAATACATTGAAACTGCAGTGGAGTATCGGAAACTAACACTGGTCTCACAGGAAAGGGTCAAAGCACAGACTCTAAGAAGCCTCACTCTTCTTGCACTTAAGGCGGCATTGTGCCTTTTGTATTTAATTCCGCGATAATCTGTGTTTCATCGTCAATGCGAATGTCCAAGGAATACATAGAACCAGCAGTGGTGTATCGGAAACTAAAACTGGTCTCACAGGGATGCTCAAAGCACCGACTGTAAGAAGAGTCCTTATTCTTGTACTTATGGCGGCAATGTGCCTTTTGTATTTAATTCCGATGCGATTTTTGTGTTTCATCGTCAATGTGAAGGTCCAAGGAATACATAAAACCAGCAGTGATGTATCTGAAACTAATACTGGTCTCACAGGAAAGGATCAAAGCACCGACTGTAAGTAGAGTCTTAATTCTTGTACTTAAAGCGGCGTTGTTCCTTTTGTACTTAATTCCGATGCGATTTCTGTGTTTCATCGTCAATGTGAAGGTCCAAGGAATACATTGAACCTTCAGTGGTGTTTCGGAAACTAATACTGGACTCATAGGAAAGGATCAAAGCACAGACCCTAAGAAGCCTCACTCTTCTTGCATTTAAGGCTGCATTGTGCCTTTTGTATTTAATTCCGATGTAATTTCAGTGTTTCATCGTCAATGTGAATGTCCAAGGAATACATAGAACCAGCAGTGGTGTATCGGAAACTAATACTGGTCTCACAGGAAAGGATCAAAGCACCGACTGTAAGAAGAGTCTCAATTCTTCTACTTAAGGCGGCGTTGAGCCTTTTGTATTTAATTCCGATGCGATTTTTGTGTTTCATCGTCAATACGAAGGTCCAAGGAATACATAGAACCAGCAGTGGTGTATCGGAAACTAATACTGGTCTCACAGGAAAGGATCAAAGCACCGACTGTAAGAGGAGTCTCAATTCTTCTACTTAAGGCGGCGTTGTGCCTTTTGTATTTAATTCCGATGCGATTTCTGTGATTCATCGTCAATGTGATGGTCCAAGGAGTACATTGAACCTGCAGTGGTGTATCGGAAACTAATACTGGTCTCACAGAAAGGGTCAAATCGCAGACTCTAAGAAGTCTCACTCCTCTTGCACTTAAGGCATCATTCTGCCCTTAGTATTTAATTCCGATGTAATTTCAGTGTTTCATCGTCAATGTGCATGTAAAAGGAAAACATTAGACCTGCAGTGGTGTATCGGAAAGTAATACTGGTCTCATAGGAAAGGATCAAAGCACAGACTCTAAGAAGTCTCAATCTTCTTGCATTTAAGGCGGCAATGTGCCTTTTGTATTTGATTCCGATGTAATTCCAGTGTTTCAACGTCAATGTGAATGTCCAAGGAATACATTGAACCTGCAGTGGTGTATCGGAAACTAATGCTTGTCTCACAAGAAAGGATCAAAGCACCGACTGTAAGAAGAGTCTACATTCTTGTACTCAAGGCGGCATTGTGCCGTCTGTATTTAATTCCGATGCGATTTCAGTGATTTGCCGTCAATGTGAAGGTCCAAGGAATACATTGAACCTGCAGTGGTGTATCGGAAACTAATACTGGCTCATAGGAAAGGATCAAAGCACAGACTCTAAGAAGTCTCACTCTTCTTGCATTTAAGGCGGCAATGTGCTTTTGTTGTTAATTCCGATGTAATTTCAGTGTTGCATCGTCAATGTGAATGTCCAAGGAATACAATGAACCTGCAGTGGTGTATCGGAAACTAATACTTGTCTCACAGGAAAGGATCAAAGCGCCGACTGTAAGAAGAGTCTATATTCTTGTACTTGAGGCGGCATTGTGCCGTTTGTATTTAATTCCGATGCGAGTTCTGTGATTTGCCGTCAATGTGAAGGTCCAAGGAATACATTGAACCTGCAGTGGTGTATCGGAAAATAATACTGGTGTCATAGGAAACGATCAAAGCACAGACTCTAAAAAGTCTCACTCTTCTTGCACTTAAGGCGGCATTGTGCCATTTGTATTTAATTCCGATGTAATTTCAGTGTTTCATCGTCAATGTGTTTGTAAAAGGAATACATTGAACCTGCAGTGGTGTATCGGAAATTAATACTGGTCTCACAGGAAAGGATCAAGGCACAGACTCTAAAAAGTCTCACTCTTCTTGCACTTAAGCGGCATTGTGCCTTTTGTATTTAATTCCGAAGTAATTTCAGTGTTTCATCGTCATTGGGAATGTCCAAGGAATACATTTATCGTGCAGTGGTGTATCGGAAACTAATACTGGTCTCACAGGAAAGGATCAAAACACCGACTGTAAGAAGAGTCTCTATTCTAGTACTTAAGGCGGCATTGTGCCTTTTGTATTTAATTGCGATGCGATTTCTGTGTTTCATCGTCAATGTGAATTTCCAAGGAATACATTGACCCTGCAGTGGTGTATCGGAAACTAATACTGGTCATATATGAAAGGATCAAGGAAGAGACTCTAAGAAGTCTCACTCTTCTTGCATTTAAGGCGGAATTGTGCCTTTTGTATTTAATTCTGATGTAATTTCAGTGTTTCATCGTCAATGTGTATGTAAAAGGAATACATTGAACCTGCAGTGGTGTATCGGAAACTAATACGGGTCTCATAGGTTAGGATCAAAGCACAGACTGTAAGAAGTCTCACTCTTCTTGCATTTAAGGCGGCATTGTGCTTTTTGTATTTAATCACGATGTAAATTCAGTGTTTCATCGTCAATGTGTATGTAAAAGAAATACATTGAACCTGCAGTGGTGTGTCGGAAACTAATACTGTTCTCATAGGAAAGGATCAAAGCACAGACTCTAAGAAGTCTCACTCTTCTTGCATTTAAGGCGGCATTGTGCCTTTTGTATTTAATTCCAATGTAATTTCAGTGTTTCATCGTCAATGTGTATGTAAAATGGATACATTGAACCTGCAATGGTGTATCGGAAACTAATACTGGACTCACAGGAAAGGATCAGAGCACCAACTGTAAGAAGAGTCTCTATTCTTGTACTTAAGGCGGTGTTGTGCCTTATGTATTTAATCCCGATGCGTTTTCTGTGTTTCATCGTCAATGTGAAGCTCCAAGCAATACATTGAACCTGCAGTGGTGTATTGGAAACTAAAACTGGTCACACAGGAAAGGATCAAAGCACAGACTCAATGAAGTCTCAATCTTCTTGCACTTAAGGCGGCATTGTGCCTTTTGTATTTAATTCCGATGTAATTTCAGTGTTTCATTGGCACTGTGTACGTAAAACGAATACATTCAACCTGCAGTGGTGTATCGGAAACTAATAGTGGTCTCATAGGAAAGGATCAAAGCACAGACTCTAAGGTGTTTCACTCTTCTTGCATTTAAGGCGGCATTGTGCCTTTTGTATTTAATTCCGATGTAATTTCAGTGTTTCATCGTCAATGTGACAGTCCAACGAATACATTGAACCTGCAGTGGTGTATCGGAAACTAATACTGGTCTCAAAGGAAAGGATCAAAGCACCGACTGTAAGAAGACTCTCTATTCTTGTACTTAAGGCGGCATTGTGCCTTTTGTATTTAATGCCGATGCGATTTCTGTGTTTCATCGTCAATGTGAATGTCCAAGGAAAACATTGAACATGCAGTGGTGTGTCGGAAACTAATACTGGTCTCACAGGAAAGGATCAAATCACAGACTCTAAGAAGTCTCACTCTTCTTGCACGTAAGGCGGCATTGTGCCTTTTGTACTTAATTCCGATGTAATTTCAGTGTTTCATCGTCAATGGGTATGTAAAAGGAATACATTGAACCTGCAGTGGTGTATCGGAAACAAATACTGGTCTCATAGGAAAGGATCAAAGCACAGACTCTAAGAAGTCTCACTCCTTTTGCACTTAAGGTGGCATTGTGCCTTTTGTACTTAATTCCGATGTAATTTTAGTGTTTCATCGTCAATGTGTAGGTAAAAGGAATACATTGAACCTGCAGTGGTTTATCGGAAATTAATACTGGTCTCATAGGAGAGGATCAAAGCACAGACTCGAAGAAGTCTCACTCCTTTTGCACTTAAGGTGGCATTGTACCTTTTGTATTTAATTCCAATGTAATTTCAGTGTTTCATCGTCAATGTGTATGTAAAAGGAATACATTGAACCTGCTGTGGTGTATCGGAAACTAATACTGGTCTCACAGGAAAGGATCAAAGCACCGACTGTAAGAAGAGTCTCTATTCTTGTACTTAAGGCGGCATTGTGCCTTTTGTATTTAATTCCGATGTAATTTCAGTGTTTCATTGGCAATGTGTACGTAAAACGAATACATTCAACCTGCAGTGGTGTATCGGAAACTAATACTGGTCTCATAGGAAAAGATCAAAGCACAGACTCTAAGGTGTCTCACTCTTCTTGCATTTAAGGCGGCATTGTGCCTTTTGTATTTAATTCCGATGTAATTTCAGTGTTTCATCGTCAATGTGACAGTCCAAGGAATACATTGAACCTGCAGTGGTGCATCGGAAACTAATACTAGTCTCACAGGAAAGGATCAAAGCACCGACTGTAAGAAGACTCTCTATTCTTGTACTTAAGGCGGCATTGTGCCTTTTGTATTTAATTCCGATGCCTTTTTCTGTGTTTCATCCTCATTGTGAACGTCCAAGGAATACATTAACTTGCAGTGGTGTATCGGAAACTAATACTGGTCTCACAGGGAATGCTCAAAGTACCGACTGTAAGAAGAGTCTCTATTCTTGTACTTAAGGCGGCATTGTGCCTTTTGTATTTAATTCCGATGCGATTTCTGTGTTTCATCGTCAATGTGAATGTCCAAGGAATACATTGAACCTGCAGTGGTGTATCGGAAACTAAACTGGTCTCATAGGAAAGAATCAAAGCACAGACTCTAAGAAGTTTCACTCCTTTTGCACTTAAGGTGGCATTGTGCCTTTTGTACTTAATTCCGATGTAATTTCAGTGTTTCATCGTCAATGTGTAGGTAAAAGGAATACAATGAACCTGAAGTGGTGTATTGGAAATTAATACTGGTCTCATCGGAGAGGATCAAAGCACAGACTCGAAGAAGTCTCACTCCTTTTGCACTTGAGGTGGCATTGTACCTTTTGTATTTAATTCCAATGTAATTTCAGTGTTTCATCGTCAATGTGTATGTAAAAGGAATACATTGATCCTGCAGTGGAGTATAGGAATCTAACACTGGTCTCACAGGAAAGGATCAAATCACAGACTCTAAGAAGTCTCACTCTTCTTGCACTTAAGGCGGCATTACGCCTTTTGTATTTCATTCCGATGTAATTTCAGTGTTTCATGTTCAATGTGACAGTCCAAGGAATACATTGAACCTGCAGTGGTGTATCGGAAACTAATACTGGTCTCACAGGAAAGGATCAAAGCACCGACTGTAAGAAGACTCTCTATTCTTGTACTTAAGGCGGCATTGTGCCTTTTGTATTTAATTCTGATGCCTTTTTCCGTGTTTCATCCTCAATGTGAAGGTACAAGGAATACATTGAACTAGCAGTGGTGTATCGGAAACTAATACTGGTCTCACAGGGAATGCTCAAAGCACCGACTGTAAGAAGAGTCTCTATTCTTGTACATAAGGCGGCATTGTGCCTTTTGTATTTAATTCCGATGCGATTTCTGTGTTTCATCGTCAATGTGAATTTCCAAGGAATACATTGACCCTGCAGTGGTGTGTCGGAAACTAATACTGTTCTCATAGGAAGGGATCAAAGCACAGACTCTAAGAAGTCTCACTCTTCTTGCACATAAGGCGGCATTGTGCCTTTTGTATTTAATTCCGATGTAATTTCAGTGTTTCATCGTCAATGTGTATGTAAAATGGATACATTGAACCTGCAATGGTGTATCGGAAACTAATACTGGACTCACAGGAAAGGATCAGAGCACCAACTGTAAGAAGAGTCTCTATTCTTGTACTTAAGGCGGTGTTGTGCCTTATGTATTTAATCCCGATGCGTTTTCTGTGTTTCATCGTCAATGTGAAGCTCCAAGCAATACATTGAACCTGCAGTGGTGTATCGGAAACTAAAACTGGTCACACAGGAAAGGATCAAAGCACAGACTCAATGAAGTCTCAATCTTCTTGCACTTAATTCGGCATTGTGCCTTTTGTATTTAATTCCGATGTAATTTCAGCGTTTCATTGGCAATGTGTACGTAAAACGAATACATTCAACCTGCAGTGGTGTCTCGGAAACTAATATTGGTCTCATAGGAAAGGATCAAAGCACAGACTCTAAGGTGTCTCACTCTTCTTGCATTTCAGGCGGCATTGTGCCTTTTGTATTTAATTCCAATGTAATTTCAGTGTTTCATCGTCAATGTGACAGTCCAAGGAATACATTGAACCTGCAGTGCTGTATCGGAAACTAATACTGGTCTCACAGGAAAGGATCAAAGCACCGACTGTAAGAAGACTCTCTATTCTTGTACTTTAGGCGGCATTGTGCCTTTTGTATTTAATTCCGATGCCTTTTTCTGTGTTTCATCCTCAATGTGAAGGTCCAAGGAATACATTGAACTTGCAGTGGTGTATCGGAAACTAATACTGGTCTCACAGGGAATGCTCAAAGCACCGACTGTAAGAAGAGTCTCTATTCTTGTACTTAAGGCGGCATTGTGCCTTTTGAATTTAATTCCGATGCGATTTCTGTGTTTAATCGACAATGTGAATGTCCAAGGAATACATTGAACCTGCAGTGGTGTGTCCGAAACTAATACTGGTCTCACAGGAAAGGATCAAATCACAGACTCTAAGAAGTCTCACTCTTCTTGCACGTAAGGCGGCATTGTGCCTTTTGTACTTAATTCCGATGTAATTTCAGTGTTTCATCGTCAATGTGTATGTAAAAGGAATTCATTGAACCTGCAGTGGTGTATCGGAAACTAATACTGGTCTCATAGGAAATGATCAAAGCACAGACTCTAAGAAGTCTCACTCCTTTTGCACTTAAGGTGGCATTGTGCCTTTTGTACTTAATTCCGATGTAATTTCAGTGTTTCATCGTCAATGTGTAGGTAAAAGGAATACATTGAACCTGCAGTGGTGTATCGGAAATTAATACTGGTCTCATAGGAGAGGATCAAAGCATAGACTCGAAGAAGTCTCACTCCTTTTCCACTTAAGGTGGCATTGTACCTTTTGTATTTAATTCCAATGTAATTTCAGTGTTTCATCGTCAATGTGGATGTCCAAGGAATACATTGAACCTGCAGTGGTGTATCGGAAACTAATACTGGTCTCACAGGGAATGCTCAAAGCACCGACTGTAAGAAGAGTCTCTATTCTTGTACTTAAGGCGGCATTGTGCCTTTTGTATTTAATTCCGATGCGATATCTGTGTTTCATCGTCAATGTGAAGGTCCAAGAAATACATTGAACCTGCAGTGGTGTATCGGAAACTAATACTGTTCTTACAGGGAATGCTCAAAACACCGACTGTCAGAAGAGTTTTTATTCTTGTACTTATGGCGGCATTGTGCCTTTTGTATTTAATTCCGATGTAATTTCAGTGTTTCATCGTCAATGTGAAGGTCCAAGAAAAACATTGAACCTGCAGTGGTGTATCGGAATCTCATAATGGTGTCATGGGAGAGGATCAAAGCACAGACTCTAAGAAGTCTCACTCTTCTTGCATTTAAGGCGGCATTGTGCCTTTTGTATATAATTCCGATGTAATTTCAGTGTTTCATCGTCATTGTGAATGTCCAAGGAATACAATGAACTAGCAGTGGTGTATCGGCAACGAATACTGGTCTCACAGGAAAGGATCAAGGCAGCGGAAGTAAGAAGAGCCTCAATTTTTGAACTTAAGGCGGCGTTGTGCCTTTTGTATTTAATTCCGATGCGATATCTGTGTTTCATCGTCAATGTGAAGGTCCAAGAAATACATTGAACCTGCAGTGGTGTATCGGAAACTAATACTGGTCTCACAGGGAATGCTCAAAGCACCGACTGAAAGAAGAGTCTCTATTCTTGTACTTAAGGCGGCATTGTGCCTTTTGTATTTAATTCCGATGCGATATCTGTGTTTCATCGTCAATGTGAAGGTCCAAGAAATACATTGAACCTGCAGTGGTGTATCGGAAACTAATACCGGTCTCACAGGGAATGCCCAAAACTCCGACTGTCAGAAGAGTCTTTATTCTTGTACTTATGGCGGCATTGTGCCTTTTGTATTTAATTCCGATTTAATTTCAGTGTTTCATCGCCAATATGTATGTAAAAGGAATACATTGAACCTGCAGTGTTGTATCGGAAACTCATAATGGTGTCATGGGAGAGGATCAAAGCACAGACTCTAAGAAGTCTCACTCTTCTTGCATTTAAGGCGGCATTGTGCCATTTGTATTTAATTCCGATGTAATTTCAGTGTTTCATCGTCAATGTGTATTTAATAAGGGATACATTAAACCTGCAGTGGTGTATCGGAAACTAATACTGGTCTCACAGGAAAGGATCAAAGCACAGACTCTAAGAAGTCCCACTCTTCTTGCACTTAAGGCGGCATTGTGCCTATTGTATTTAATTCCGATGTAATTTCAGTGTTTCATCGTCAATGTGTATGTAAAAGGAATACTTTGAACCTGCAGTGGTATATCGGAAACTAATACTGGTTTCATAGGAAAGGATCAAAGTACAGACTCTAAGAAGTCTCACTCTTCTTGCATTTAAGGCGGCATTGTGCATTTTGTATTTAATTCCGATGTAATTTCAGTGTTTCATTGGCAATGTGTACGTAAAACGAATACATTCAACCTGCAGTGGTGTATCGGAAACTAATAGTGGTCTCATAGGAAAGGATCAAAGCACAGACTCTAAGGTGTTTCACTCTTCTTGCATTTAAGGCGGCATTGTGCCTTTTGTATTTAATTCCGATGTAATTTCAGTGTTTCATCGTCAATGTGACAGTCCAAGGAATACATTGAACCTGCAGTGGTGTATCGGAAACTAATACTGGTCTCACAGGAAAGGATCAAAGCTCCGACTGTAAGAAGACTCTCTATTCTTGTACTTAAGGCGGCATTGTGCCTTTTGTATTTAATTCCGATGCCTTTTTCTGTGTTTCATCCTCAATGTGAAGGTCCAAGGAATACATTGAACTTGCAGTGGTGTATCGGAAACTAATACTGGTCTCACAGGGAATGCTCAAAGCACCGACTGTAAGAAGAGTCTCTATTCTTGTACTTAAGGCGGCATTGTGCCTTTTGTATTTAATGCCGATGCGATTTCTGTGTTTCATCGTCAATGTGAATGTCCAAGGAAAACATTGAACATGCAGTGGTGTGTCGGAAACTAATACTGGTCTCACAGGAAAGGATCAAATGACAGACTCTAAGAAGTCTCACTCTTCTTGCACGTAAGGCGGCATTGTGCCTTTTGTACTTAATTCCGATGTAATTTCAGTGTTTCATCGTCAATGTGTATGTAAAAGGAATACATTGAACCTGCAGTGGTGTATCGGAAACAAATACTGGTCTCATAGGAAAGGATCAAAGCACAGACTCTAAGAAGTCTCACTCCTTTTGCACTTAAGGTGGCATTGTGCATTTTGTACTTAATTCCGATGTAATTTCAGTGTTTCATCGTCAATGTGTAGGTAAAAGGAATACATTGAACCTGCAGTGGTGTATCGGAAATTAATACTGGTCTCATAGGAGAGGATCAAAGCACAGACTCGAAGAAGTCTCACTTTTTTTGCACTTAAGGTGGCATTGTACCTTTTGTATTTAATTCCAATGTAATTTCAGTGTTTCATCGTCAATGTGTATGTAAAAGGAATACATTGAACCTGCTGTGGTGTATCGGAAACTAATACTGGTCTCACAGGAAAGGATCAAAGCACCGACTGTAAGAAGAGTCTCTATTCTTGTACTTAAGGTGGCATTGTGAGTTTTGTATTTAATTCCGATGCGATATCTGTGTTTCATCGTCAATGTGAAGCTCCAAGGAATACATTGAACCTGCAGTGGTGTATCGGAAACTAATACTAGTCTCACAGGAAAGGATCAAAATACAGACTTTAAGTAGTCTCACTCTTCTTGCATTTATGCCGGCATTGTGCCTATTGTATTTAATTCCGACGTAATTACAGTGTTTCACCGTCAATGTGTATGTAAAAGGAATACATTGAACATGCAGTGGTATATCGGAAACTAATACTGGTCTCATAGGAAAGGATCAAAATACAGACTCTAAGAAGTCTCACTCTTCTTGCATTTAAGGTGGCATTGTGCCTTTTGTATTTAATTCCGATGTAATTTCAGTGTTTCATTGGCAATGTGTACGTAAAACAAATACATTCAACCTGCAGTGGTGTATCGGAAACTAATACTGGTCTCATAGGAAAAGATCAAAGCACAGACTCTAAGGTGTCTCACTCTTCTTGCATTTAAGGCGGCATTGTGCCTTTTGTATTTAATTCCGATGTAATTTAAGTGTTTCATCGTCAATGTGACAGTCCAAGGAATACATTGAACCTGCAGTGGTGCATCGGAAACTAATACTAGTCTCACAGGAAAGGATCAAAGCACCGACTGTAAGAAGACTCTCCATTCTTGTACTTAAGGCGGCATTGTGCCTTTTGTATTTAATTCCGATGCCTTTTTCTGTGTTTCATCCTCATTGTGAACGTCCAAGGAATACATTAACTTGCAGTCGTGTATCGGAAACTAATACTGGTCTCACAGGGAATGCTCAAAGCACCGACTGTAAGAAGAGTCTCTATTCTTGTACTTAAGGCGGCATTGTGCCTTTTGTATTTAATTCCGATGCGATTTCTGTGTTTCATCGTCAATGTGAATGTCCAAGGAATACATTGAACCTGCAGTGGTGTGTCGGAAACTAATACTGGTCTCACAGGAAAGGATCAAATCACAAACTCTAAGAAGTCTCACTCTTCCTGCACGTAAGGCGGCATTGTGCCTTTTGTACATAATTCCGATGTAATTTCAGTGTTTCATCGTCAATGTGTATGTAAAAGGAATACATTGAACCTGCAGTGGTGTATCGGAAACTAATACTGGTCTCATAGGAAAGGATCAAAGCACAGACTCTAAGAAGTTTCACTCCTTTTGCACTTAAGGTGGCATTGTGCCTTTTGTACTTAATTCCGATGTAATTTCAGTGTTTCATCGTCAATGTGTAGGTAAAAGGAATACATTGAACCTGAAGTG
Source organism: Schistocerca serialis cubense (assembly GCF_023864345.2). NCBI lineage: Eukaryota > Metazoa > Arthropoda > Insecta > Orthoptera > Acrididae > Schistocerca > Schistocerca serialis. Next base: position 28,170,314 of record NC_064643.1, read on the forward strand.
GTGTATTGGACATTAATACTGGTCTCATCGGAGAGGATCAAAGCACAGACTCGAAGAAGTCTCACTCCTTTTGCACTTGAGGTGGCATTGTACCTTTTGTATTTAATTCCAATGTAATTTCAGTGTTTCATCGTCAATGTGTATGTAAAAGGAATACATTGAACCTGCAGTGGAGTATAGGAATCTAACACTGGTCTCACAGGAAAGGATCAAAGCACAGACTCTAAGAAGTCTCACTCTTCTTGCACTTAAGGCGGCATTGTTCCTATTGTATTTAATTCCGATGTAATTTCAGTGTTTCATCGTCAATGTGTATGTAAAAGGAATACATTGAACCTGCAGTGGTGTATCTGAACCTAATACTGGTCTCCTAGGAAAGGATCAAAGCACAGACTCTACGAACTCTCACTCTTCTTGCATTTAAGGCGGCATTGTGCCTTTTGTATTTAATTCCGATGTAATTTCAGTGTTTCATTGGCAATGTGTACGTAAAACGAATACATTCAACCGGCAGTGGTGTATCGGAAACTAATACTGGTCTCATAGGAAAAGATCAAAGCACAGACTCTAACGTGTCTCACTCTTCTTGCATTTAATTCGGCATTGTGCCTTTTGTATTTAATTCCGATGTAATTTCAGTGTTTCATCGTCAATGTGACAGTCCAAGGAATACATTGAACCTGCAGTTGTGTATCGGAAACTAATACTAGTCTCACAGGAATGGATCAAAGCACCGACTGTAAGAAGACTATCTATTCTTGTACTTATGGCGGCATTGTGCCTTTTGTATTTAATTCCGATGCCTTTTTCTGTGTTTCATCCTCAATGTGAAGGTCCAAGGAATACATTGAACTTGCAGTGGTGTATCGGAAACTAATACTGGTCTCACCGGGAATGCTCAAAGCACCGACTGTAAGAAGAGTCTCTATTCTTGTACTTAAGGCGGCATTGTGCCTTTTGTATTTAATTCCGATGCGATTTCTGTGTTTCATCGTCAATGTGAATGTCCAAGGAATACTTTGAACCTGCAGTGGTGTGTCGGAAACTAATACTGGTCTCACAGGAAAGGATCAAATCACAGACTCTAAGAAGTCTCACTCTTCTTGCACGTAAGTCGGCATTGTGCCTTTTGTACTTAATTCCGATGTAATTTCAGTGTTTCATCGTCAATGTGTAGGTAAAAGGAATACATTGAACTTGCAGTGGTGTATCGGAAATTAATACTGGTCTCATAGGAGAGGATCAAAGCACAGTCTCGAAGAAGTCTCACTCCTTTTGCACTTAAGGTGGCATTGTACCTTTTGTATTTAATTCCAATGTAATTTCAGTGTTTCATCGTCAATGTGTATGTAAAAGGAATACATTGAACCTGCAGTGGAGAATAGGAATCTAACACTGGTCTCACAGGAAAGGATCAAAGCACAGACTCTAAGAAGTCTCACTCTTCTTGCACTTAAGGCGGCATTGTGCCTTTTGTATTTAATTCCGATGTAATTTCAGTGTTTCATCGTCATTGTGAATGTCCAAGGAATACAAAGAAATAGCAGTGGTGTATCGGAAACGAATACTGGTCTCACTGGAAATGATCAAAGCACCGACTGTAAGAAGAGTCTCAATTCTTGAACTTAAGGCGGCGTTGTGCCTTTTGTATTTAATTCCGATGCGATTTCTGTATTTCATCGTCAATGTGAAGGTCCAAGGAATACATTGAACCTGCAGTGGTGTATCAGAAACTAAGTCTGGTCTCACAGGAAAGGATCAAAGCACTGACACTAAGAAGTCTTAGTCTTCTTGCACTTAAGGCGGCATTATGCCTTTTGTATTTAATTCCGATGTAATTTCAGTGTTTCATCGTCAATGTGAATGTCCAAGGAATCCAATGAACTAGCAGTGGTGTATCGGAAACTAAAACTAGTCACACAGGAAAGGATCAAAGCACCGACTGTAAGAAGAGTCTCTATTCTTGTACTTAAGTCGTCATTGTGCCTTTTGTATTTAATTCCGATGTGATTTCTGTGTTTCATCGTCAATGTGAAGGTCCAAGGAATACATTGAACCTGCAGTGGTGTATCGGAAACTAATACTGGACTCACAGGATATGCTCAAATCACCGACAGTAAGACGAGTCTTTATTCTTGAACTTAAGGCCGCATTGTGCCTTTTGTATTTAATTCCGATGCGATTTCTGTGTTTCATCGTCAATGTGAAGGTCCAAGGAATACATTGACCCTGCAGTGGTGTATCGGAAAGTAACACTGGTCTCACAGGAAAGGATCATAGCACAGACTCTAAGAGGTCTTACTCTTCTTGCACGTAAGGCGGCATTGTGCCTTTTGTATTTATTTCCGACGTAATTTCAGTGTTTCATCGTCAATGTGAATGTCCAATGAATACATAGTACCAGCAGTGGTGTATCGGAAACTAATACTGGTCTCACAGGAAAGGATCAAATCTCCGACTGTAAGAAGAGTGTCAATTCTTGTACTTAAGGCGGCGTTGTGCCTTTTGTATATAATTCCGATGCGATTTCTGTGTTTCATCGTCAATGAGAAGGTCCAAGGAATACATTGAACCTGCAGTGATGTATCGGAAACTAATACTGGTCTCACAGGAAAGGATCAAAGCACTGACTCTAAGAAGTCCCACTCTTCTTGCACTTAAGGCGGCATTGTGCCTATTGTATTTAATTCCGATGTAATTTCAGTGTTTCATCGTCAATGTGTATGTAAAAGGAATGCATCGAATCCGCAGTGGTATATCGGAAACTAATACTGGTTTCATAGGAAAGGATCAAAGCACTGACTCTAAGAAGTCCCACTCTTCTTGCACTTAAGGCGGCATTGTGCCTATTGTATTTAATTCCGATGTAATTTCAGTGTTTAATTGGCAATGTGTACGTAAAACGAATACATTCAACCTGCAGTGGTGTATCGGAAACTAATACTGGTCTCATAGGAAAGGATCAAAGCACAGACTCTAAGGTGACTCACTCTTCTTGCATTTAAGGCGGCATTGTGCCTTTTGTATTTAATTCCGATGTAATTTCAGTGTTTCATCGTCAATGTGACAGTCCAAGGAATACATTGAACCTGCAGTGGTGTATCGGAAACTAATACTGGTCTCATAGGAAAGGATCAAAGCACAGACTCTAAGGTGACTCACTCTTCTTGCATTTAAGGCGGCATTGTGCCTTTTGTACTTAATTCCGATGTAACTTCAGTGTTTCTTCGTCAATGTGTAGGTAAAAGGAATACATTGAACCTGCAGTAATGTATCGGAAATTAATACTGGTCTCATAGGAGAGGATCAAAGCACAGACTCGAAGAAGTCTCACTCCTTTTGCACATAAGGTGGCATTGTACCTTTTGTATTTATTTCCAATGTAATTTCAGTGTTTCATCGTCAATGTGTATGTAAAAGGAATACATTGAACCTGCAGTGGAGTATAGGAATCTAACACTGGTCTCACCGGAAAGGATCAAAGCACAGACTCGAAGAAGTCTCACTCCTTTTGCACTTAAGGTGGCATTGTACCTTTTGTATTTAATTCCAATGCGATTTCTGTGTTTCATCTTCAATTTGAAGGTCCAAGGAATACATGGAACGTGCAGTGGTCTATCGGAAACTAATTCTGCCTCACAGGGAATGCTCAAAGCACCGACTGTAAGAAGAGTCTCTATTCTTGTACATAAGGTGACATGGTGATTTTTGTATTTAATTACGATGCGATTTCTGTGTTTCATCGTCAATGTGAAGGTCCAAGGAATACATTGAACCTGCAGTGGTGTATCGGAAACTAATACTGGTCTCACAGGAAAGGATCAAAGCACTGACTCTAAGAAGTCCCACTCTTCTTGCACTTAAGGCGGCATTGTGCCTATTGTATTTAATTCCGATGTAATTTCAGTGTTTCATTGTCAATGTGTATGTAAAAGGAATACATTGAACCTGCAGTGGTGTATCGGAAACTAATACTGGTCTCACAGGAAAGGATCAAATCACAGACTCTAAGAAGTCTCACTCTTCTTGCACGTAAGTCGGCATTGTGCCTTTTGTACTTAATTCCGATGTAATTTCAGTGTTTCATCGTCAATGTGTAGGTAAAAGGAATACATTGAACCTGCAGTGGTGTATCGGAAATTAATACTGGTCTCATAGGAAACGATCAAAGCACAGACTCTAAGGTGTCTCACTCTTCTTGCATTTAAGGCGGCATTGTGCCTTTTGTATTTAATTCCGATGTAATTTCAGTGTTTCATCGTCAATGTGACAGTCCAAGGAATACATTGAACCTGCAGTGGTGTGTCGGAAACTAATACTGGTCTCACAGGAAAGGATCAAATCACAGACTCTAAGAAGTCTCACTCTTCTTGCACGTAAGGCGGCATTGTGCCTTTTGTACATAATTCCGATGTAATTTCAGTGTTTCATCGTCAATGTGTATGTAAAAGGAAAACGTTGAACCTGCAGTGGTGTATCGGAAACTAATACTGGTCTCATAGGAAAGGATCAAAGCACAGACTCTAAGAAGTTTCACTCCTTTTGCACTTAAGGTGGCATTGTGCCATTTGTACCTAATTCCGATGTAATTTCAGTGTTTCATCGTCAATGTGTAGGTAAAAGGAATACATTGAACCTGCAGTGGTGTATCGGAAATTAATACTGGTCTCATAGGAAAGGATCAAAGCACAGACTCGAAGAAGTCTCACTCCTTTTGCACTTAAGGTGGCATTGTACCTTTTGTATTTAATTCCAATGAAATTTCAGTGTTTCATCGTCAATGTGTATGTAAAAGGAATACATTGAACCTGCAGTGGAGTATAGGAATCTAACACTGGTCTCACAGGAAAGGATCAAAGCACAGACTCTAAGAAGTCTCACTCTTCTTGCACTTAAGGCGGCATTGTGCCTTTTGTATTTAATTCCGATGTAATTTCAGTGTTTCATCGTCATTGTGAATGTAAAGGAATACAAAGAACTAGCAGTGGTGTATCGGAAACGAATACTGGTCTCACAGGAAAGGATCAAAGCACCGACTGTAAGAAGAGTCTCAATTCTTGAACTTAAGGCGGCGTTGTGCCTTTTGTATTTAATTCCGATGCGATATCTATGTTTCATCGTCAATGTGAAGGTCCAAGGAATACATTGAACCTGCAGTGGTGTATCGGAAACTAAGTCTGGTCTCACAGGAAAGGATCAAAGCACAGACCCTAAGAAGTCTTACTCTTCTTGCACGTAAGGCGTTATTATGCCTTTGGTATTTAATTCCGATGTAATTTCAGTGTTTCATCGTCAATGTGTATGTAAAAGGAATACATTGAACCTGCAGGGGTGTATCTGAACCTAATACTGGTCTCATAGGAAAGGATCAAAGCACAGACTCTACGAAGTCTCACTCTTTTTGCATTTAAGGCGGCATTGTGCCTTTTGTATTTAATTCCGATGTAATTTCAGTGTTTCATCGTCATTGTGAATGTCCAAGGAATACAAAGAACTAGCAGTGGTGTATCGGAAACCAACACTAGTCTCACAGGAAAGGATCAAAGCACCGACTGTAAGACGAGTCTTTATTCTTGAACTTAAGGCTGCATTGTGCCTTTTGTATTTAATTCCGATGCGATCTCTGTGTTTCATCGTCAATGTGAAGGTCCAAGGACTACATTGACCCTGCAGTGGAGTATCGGAAAGTAACACTGGTCTCACAGGAAAGGATCAAAGCACAGACTCTAAGAGGTCTTACTCTTCTTGCACGTAAGGCGGCATTGTGCCTTTTGTATTTATTTCCGATGTAATTTCAGTGTTTCATCGTCAATGTGAATGTCCAATGAATACATAGTACCAGCAGTGGTTGTATCGGAAACTAATACTCGTCTCACAGGAAAGGATCAAATCTCCGACTGTAAGAAGAGTGTCAATTCTTGTACTTAAGGCGGTGTTGTGCCTTTTGTATATAATTCCGATGCGATTTCTGTGTTTCATCGTCAATGTGACAGTCCAAGGAATACATTGAACCTGCAGTGGTGTATCGGAAACTAATACTGGTCTCACAGGAGAGGATCAAAGCACCGACTGTAAGAAGACTCTCTATTCTTGTACTTAAGGCGGCATTGTGCCTTTTGTATTTAATTCCGATGCCTTTTTCTGTGTTTCATCCTCAATGTGAAGGTCCGAGGAATACATTGAACTTGCAGTGGTGTATCGGAAACTAATACTGGTCTCACAGGGAATGCTCAAAGCACCGACTGTAAGAAGAGCCTCTATTCTTGTACTTAAGGCGGCATTGAGCCTTTTGTATTTAATTCCGATGCGATTTCTGTGTTCCATCGTCAATGTGAATGTCCAAGGAATACATTGAACCTGCAGTGGTGTGTCGGAAACTAATACTGGTCTCACAGGAAAGGATCAAAGCACCGACTGTAAGAAGAGTCTCTATTCTTGTACTTATGGCGGCATTGTGCCTTTTGTATTTAATACTGATTCGATATCTGAGTTTCATGGTCAATGTGCAGGTCCAAGAAATACATTGAACTGGCAGTGGTGTATCGGAAACTAATACTGGTTTCACAGGGAATGCTCAAAACACCGACTGTCAGAAGAGTCTTTACTCTTGTACTTATGGCGGCATTGTGCCTTTTGTATTTAATTCCGATGCGATTTCTGTGTTTCATCGCCAATAAGAAGGTCCAAGGAATACATTGAACCTGCAGTGGTGTATCGGAAACTAATTCTGGTCTCATAGGAAAGGATGAAAGCACAGACTCAAAGAAGTCTCACTCCTTTTGCACTTAAGGCGGCAATATGCCTTTTGTATTTAATTCCGATGTAATTTCAGTGTTTCATCGACAATGTGTATGTAAAAGGAATACATTGAACCTGCAGTGGTGTATCGGAATCTAATACTGGTCACACAGGAAAGGATCAAATCACAGACTCTAAGAAGTCTCACTCTTCTTGCACGTAAGGCGGCATTGTGCCTTTTGTACTTAATTCCGATGTAGTTTCAGTGTTTCATCGACAATGTGTATGTAAAAGGAAAACGTTGAACCTGCAGTGGTGTATCGGAAACTAATACTGGTCTCATAGGAAAGGATCAAAGCACAGACTCTAAGAAGTTTCACTCCTTTTGTACTTAAGGTGGCATTGTGCCTTTTGTACTTAATCCCGATGTAATTTCAGTGTTTCATCGTCAATGTGTAGGTAAAAGGAATACATTGAACCTGCAGTGGTGTATCGGAAATTAATACTGGTCTCATAGGAGAGGATCAAAGCACAGACACGAAGAAGTCTCACTCCTTTTGCACTTAAGGTGGCATTGTACCTTTTGTATTTAATTCCAATGAAATTTCAGTGTTTCGTCGTCAATGTGTATGTAAAAGGAATACATTGAACCTGCAGTGGAGTATAGGAATCTAACACTGGTCTCACAGGAAAGGATCAAAGCACAGACTCTAAGAAGTCTCACTCTTCTTGCACTTAAGGCGGCATTGTGCCTTTTGTATTTAATTCCGATGTAATTTCAGTGTTTCATCGTCATTGTGTATGTAAAAGGAATACATTGAACCTGCAGTGGTGTATCTGAACCTAATACTGGTCTCATAGGAAAGGATCAAAGCACAGACTCTACGAAGTCTCACTCTTCTTGCATTTAAGGCGGCATTGTGCCTTTTGTATTTATTTCCGATGTAATTTCAGTGTTTCATCGTCATTGTGAATGTCCAAGGAATACAAAGAACGAGCAGTGGTGTATCGGAAACTAACACTAGTCTCACAGGATAGGATCAAAGCACCGACTGTAGAAGAGTCTCTATTCTTGTACTTAAGTCGTCATTGTGCCTTTTGTATTTATTTCCGATGTAATTTCAGTGTTTCGTCGTCAATGTGAATGTCCAATGAATACATAGTACCAGCAGTGGTGTATCGGAAACTAATACTCGTCTCACAGGAAAGGATCAAATCTCCGACTGTAAGAAGAGTGTCAATTCTTGTACTTAAGGCGGCGTTGTGCCTTTTGTATATAATTCCGATGCGATTTCTGTGTTTCATCGTCAATGTGAAGGTCCAAGGAATACATTGAACCTGCAGTGTTGTATCGGAAACTAATACTGGTCTCACAGGAAAGGATCAAAGCACTGACTCTAAGAAGTCCCACTCTTCATGCACTTAAGGCGCCATTGTGCCTATTGCATTTAATTCCGATGTAATTTCAGTGTTTCATCGTCAGTGTGTATGTAAAAGGAATACACTGAACCTGCAGTGGTATATCGGAAACTAATACTGGTTTCATAGGAAAGGATCAAAGTACAGACTCTAAGAAGTCTCACTCTTCTTGCATTGCGGCGGCATTGTGCCTTTTGTATTTAATTCCGATGTAATTTCAGTGTTTCATTGTCAATGTGTACGTAAAACGAATACATTCAACCTGCAGTGGTGTATCGGAAACTAATACTGGTCTCATAGGAAAGGATCAAAGCACAGACTCTCAGGTGTCTCACTCTTCTTGCATTTAAGGCGGCATTGTGCCTTTTGTATTTAATTCCGATTTAATTTCAGTGTTTTATCGTCAATGTGACAGTCCAAGGAATACACTGAACCTTCAGTGGTGTATCGGAAACTAATACTGGTCTCAGAGGAAAGGATCAAAGCACCGACTGTAAGAAGACTCTCTATTCTTGTACTTAAGGCGGCATTGCGCCTTTTGTATTTAATTCCGATGCCTTTTTCTGTGTTTCATCCTCAATGTGAAGGTCCAAGGAATACATTGAACTTGCAGTGGTGTATCGGAAACTAATACTGGTCTCACAGGGAATGCTCAAAGCACCGACTGTAAGAAGAGCCTCTATTCTTGTACTTAAGGCGGCATTGAGCCTTTTGTATTTAATTCCGATGCGATTTCTGTGTTTCATCGTCAATGTGAATGTCCAAGGAAAACATTGTACCTGCAGTGGTGTGTCGGAAACTAATACTGGTCTCACAGGAAAGGATCAAATCACAGACTCTACAAAGTCTCACTCTTCTTGCACGTAAGGCGGCATTGTGCCTTTTGTACTTAATTCCGATGTAATTTCAGTGTTTCATCGTCAATGTGTATGTAAAAGGAATACATTGAACCTGCAGTGGTGTATCGGAAACTAATACTGGTCTCATAGGAAAGGATCAAAGCACAGACTCTAGGTAGTCTCACTCCTTTAGCACTTACCGTGGCATTTTGCCTTTTGTTCTTAATTCCGATGTAATTTTAGTGTTACATCGTCAATGTGTAGGTAAAAGGAATACATTGAACCTGCAGTGGTGTATCGGAAATTAATACTGGTCTCATAGGAGAGGATCAAAGCACAGACTCGAAGAAGTCTCACTCCTTTTGCACTTAAGGTGGCATTGCAACTTTTGTATTTAATTCCAATGTAATTTCTGTGTTTCATCGTCAATGTGAATGTCCAAGGAATACATTGAACCTGCTGTGGTGTATCGGAAACTAATACTGGTCTCACAGGAAAGGATCAAAGCACCGACTGTAAGAAGAGTCTCTATTCTTGTACTTAAGGCGGCATTGTGCCTTTTGTATTTAATACCGATGCGATATCTGTGTTTCATCGTCAATGTGAAGGTCCAAGAAATACATTGAACCGGCAGTGGTGTATCGGAAACTAATACTGGTTTCACAGGGAATGCTCAAAACACCGACTGTCAGAAGAGTCTTTACTCTTGTACTTATGGCGGCATTGTGCTTTTTGTATTTAATTCCGATGCGATTTCTGTGTTTCATCGTCAATGTGAAGGTCCAAGGAATACATTGAACCTGCAGTGGTGTATCGGAAACTAATACTGGTCTCATAGGAAAGGATGAAAGCACAGACTGAGAGAAGTCACACTCCTTTTGCACTTAAGGCGGCATTATGCCTTTTGTATTTAATTCCGATGTAATTTCAGTGTTTCATCGTCAATGTGTATGTAAAAGGAATACATTGAACCTGCAGTGGTGTATTGGTATCTAATACTGGTCTCATAGGAAAGGATCAAAGCACAGACTCTACGAAGTCTCACTCTTCTTGCATTTAAGGCGGCATTGTGCCTTTTGTATTTAATTCCGATGTAATTTCAGTGTTTCATCGTCAATGTGAATGTCCAAGGAATACATTGAACCTGCAGTGGTTTATCGGATACTAATACTGGTCTCACAGGAAAGGATCAAAGCACCGACTGTAAGAAGATTCTCTAGTCTTGTACTTAAGGCGGCATTGTGCCTTTTGTATTTAATTCCGATGCGATTTCTGCGTTTCATCGTCAATGTGAAGGTCCAAGGAATACATTGAACCTGCAGTGGTGTTTCGGAAACCAATACTGGTCTCACAGCGAATGCTCAAAGCACCGACTTTAAGAAGAGTCTTTATTCTTGTACTTAAGGCGGCATTGTGCCTTTGGTATTTAATTCCGATGCCATTTCTGCGTTTCATCGTCAATGTGAAAGTCCAAGGAATACATTGAACCTGCAGTGGAGTATCGGAAACTAACACTGGTCTCACAGGAAAGGAACAAAGCACAGACTCTAAGAAGTCTCTCTCTTCTTGCACTTAAGGCGGCATTGTGACTTTTGTATTTAATTCCGATGTAATTTCAGTGTTTCATCGTCAATGTGAATGTCCAAGGAATACATAGACCCAGCAGTGGTGTATCGGAAACTAATACTGGTCTCACAGGAAAGGATCAAAGCACCAACTCTTAGAAGAGAATCAATTCTTGTACTTAAGGCGGCGTTGTGCCTTTTGTATTTAATTCCGATGCGATATCTGTGTTTCATCGTCAATGTGAAGGTCCAAGGAATACCTTGAACCTGCAGTGGTGTATCGGAAACTAAAACTGGTCTCACAGGGAATGCTCAAAGCACCAACTGTAAGAAGAGTCTTTATTCTTTTACTTAAGGCGGCATTGTGCCTTTTGTATTTAATTCCGATGCGATTTCGGTGTTTCATCACAAATGTGTAGGTGCAAGGAATACATTGAAACTGCAGTGGAGTATCGGAAACTAACACTGGGCTCACAGGAAAGGATCAAATCACAGACTATAAGAAGTCTCACTCTTCTTGCAAGTAAGGCGGCATTGTGCCTTTTGTACTTAATTCCGATGTAATTTAAGTGTTTCATCGTCAATGTGTACGTAAAAGGAATTAATTGACCCTGCAGTGGTGTATCGGAAACCAATACTGGTCTAATAGGAAAGGATCAAAGCACCGAATGTAAGAAGAGTCTCTATTCTTGTACTTAAGGTGGCATTGTGTCTTTTGTATTTAATTCCGTCGCGATTTCTGTGTTTCATTGTTAATGTTAAGGTCCAAGGAATACCTTGAACCAGCAGTGGTGTATCGGAAACTAATACTGGTCTCATAGGAAAGGATCAAAGCACAGACTCTAAGAAGTCTCACTCCTTTTGCACTTAAGGGTGGCATTTTGCCTTTTGTATTTAATTCCGATGTAATTTCAGTGTTTCATCGTCAATGTGTATGTAAAAGGAATACATTGAACCTGCAGTGGTGTATCGGAAACTAATACTGGTCTCATAGGAAAGGATGAAAGCACAGACTCTAAGAAGTCTCACTCTTCTTGCATTGAAGTCGGCATTGTGCCTTTTCCAATTCCATTCCGATGTAATTTCAGTGTTTCATCGTCAATGTGAATGTCCAAGGAATACACTGAAATTGCAGTTGTGTATCGGAAACTAATACTGGTCTCACAGGAAAGGATCAAAGCACCGACTGTAAGAAGAGTCTCTATTCTTGTACTTAAGGCGGCATTGTGCCTTTTGTATTTAATTCCGACAGCGATTTCTGTGTTTCGTCGTTTATGTGAAGGTCCAAGGAACACATCGAACCTGCAGTCGTGTATCACAAACGAATACTGGTCTCACAGGAAAGGATCAAAGCACAGACTCTAAGAAGTCTCACTCCTTTTGTACTTAAGGTGGCATTGTGCCTTTTGTATTTAATTCCGATGTAATATCAGTGTTTCATCGTCAATGTGTATGTAAAAGGAATACATTGAATCTGCAGTGGTGTATCGGAAACTAATACTGGTCTAATAGGAAAGGATCAAAGCACAGACTATAAGAAGTCTCACGCCTTTTGCACTTAATGTGGCATTCTGCATTTTGTATTTAATTCCGATGTAATTTCAGTGTTTCATCGTCAATGTGAATATCCAAGGAATACATAGAACCTGTAGTGGGGTATCTGAAACTAATGCTGCTCTCACAGGAAAGGATCAAAGCACCGACTGTAAGAAGAGTCTCTATTCTTGAACTTAAGGCGGCATTGTGCCTTTTGCATTTAATTCCGACGCGATTTCTGTGTTTCGTCGTTAATGTGAAGGTCCAAGGAATACATTGAACCTGCAGTGGTGTATCGGAAACGAACACTGGTCTCACAGGAAAGGATCAAATCACAGACTCTAAGAAGTCTCACTCTTCTTGCACTTAAGGCGGCATTGTGCCTTTTGTATTTAATTCCGATGTAATTTCAGTGTTTCATCGTCAATGTGTATGTAAAAGGAATACATTGAACCTGCAGTGGTGTATCGGAAACTAATACTGGTCTCATAGGAAAGGATCAAAGCACAGACTTTAAGAAGTCTCACTCTTCTTGCATTTAAGGCGGCATTGTGCCTTTTGTATTTAATTCCGATGTAATTTCAGTTTTCATCGTCTATGTGTATGTAAAAGCAGTACATTGAACCTGAAGTGGTGTATCGGAAACTAATGCTGGTCTCACAGGAAAGTATCAAAGCACCGACTGTAAGAAGAGTCTCTATTCTTGTGCTTAAGGCGGCATTGTGCCATTTGTATTTAATTCCGTCGCGATATCTGTGTTACGTCGTTAATGTGAAGGTCCAAGGAATACATAGAACCTGCAGTGGTGTATCGGAAACGAATACTGGTCTCACAGGAAAGGATCAAATCAAAGACACTAAGAAGTCTCACTCTTCTTGCACTTAAGGCGGCATTGTGCCTTTTGTATTTAATTCCGATGTAATTTCAGTATTTCATCGTCAATGTGTAGGTAAAAGGAATACATTGAACCTGCAGTGGTGTATCGGAAACTAATACTGGTCTCATAGAAAAGGATCAATGCACAGACTCTAAGAAGTCTCACACCTTTTGCACTTAAGGTGGCATTGTGCCTTTTGTATTTAATTCCGATGTAATTTCAGTGTTTCATCGTCAATGTGTATGTAAAAGGAATACATTGGACCTGCAGTATTGTATCGGAAACTAATACTGGTCTCATAGGAAAGGATCAAAGCACAGACTATAAGAAGTGTCACTCCTTTTGCACTTAAGGTGGCACTGTGCATTTTGTATTTAATTCCGATGTAATTTCAGTGTTTCATCGTCAATGTGAATATCCAAGGAATACATAGAACCTGCAGTGGTGTATCGGAAACTAATACTAATCTCACAGGAAAGTATCAAAGCACCGACTGTGAGAAGAGTCTCCATTCTTGTGCTTAAGGCGGCATTGTGCCTTTTGTATTTAATTCCGACGCGATTTTTGTGTTTCGTCGTTAATGTGAAGGTCCAAGGAATACATTGAACCTGCAGTGGTGTATCGGAAACGAATACTGGTCTCACAGGAAAGGATCAATTCACAGACTTTAAGAAGTCTCACTCTTCTTGCACTTAAGGCGGCATTGTGCCTTTTGTATTTATTTCCGATGTAATTTCAGTGTTTCATCGTCAACGTGTATGTAAATGGAATACATTGAACCTGCAGTGGTGTATCGGAAACTAATACTGGTCTCATAGGAAAGGATCAAAGCACAGACTCTAAGAAGTCTCACTCCTTTTGTACTTAAGGTTGCATTGTGCCTTTTGTATTTAATTCCGATGTAATATCAGTGTTTCATCGTCAATGTGTATGTAAAAGGAATACATTGACCCTGCAGTGTTGTATCGGAAACTATTACTGGTCTCATAGGAAAGGATCTAAGCACAGACTCTAAGAAGTCTCACTCCTTTTGTACTTAAGGTGGCATTGTGCCTTTTGTATTTAATTCTGATATAATATCAGTGTTCCATCGTCAATGTGTATGTAAAAGGAGTACATTGAACCTGCAGTGGTGTATCGGAAACTAACACTGGTCTCATAGGAAAGGATCAAAGCACAGACTATAAGAAGTCTCACTCCTTTTGCACTTAACGTGGCATTGTGCATTTTGTATTTAATTCCGATGTAATTTCAGTGTGTCATCGTCAATGTGAATATCCAAGGAATGCATAGAACCTGCAGTGGTGTATCGGAAACTAATACTGGTCTCACATGAAAGGATCAAAGCACCGACTGTAAGAAGAGTCTCTATTCTTGTACGTAAGGCGGCATTGTGCCTTTTGTATTTAATTCCGACGCGATTTCTGTGTTTCATCGTCAATGTGAAGGTCCAAGGAATACATTGACCCTGCAGTGGTGTATCGGAAACTATAACTGGTCTCACAGGAAAGGATCAAAGTACAGACTCTAAGAAGTCTCACTCTTCTTGCATTTAAGGCGGCATTGTGCCTTTTGTATTTAATTCCGATCTAATTTCAGTGTTTCATTGGCAATTTGTACGTAAAACGAATACATTCAACCTTCAGTGGTGTATCGGAAACTAATACTAATCTCATAGTAAAGGATCAAAGCACAGACTCTAAGGTGTCTCACTCTTCTTGCATTTAAGGCGGCATTGTGCCTTTTGTATTTAATTCCGATGTAATTTCAGTGTTTCATCGTCAATGTGTATGTAAAAGGAATACATTGAACCTGCAGTGGTGTATCGGAAACGAATATTGGTCTCACAGGAAAGTATCAAATCACAGACTCTAAGAAGTCTCACTCTTCTAGCACTTAAGGCGGCATTGTGCATTTTGTATTTAATTCCGATGTAATTTCAGTGTTTCATCGTCAATGTGTATGTAAAAGGAATACATTGAACCTGCTGTGGTGTATCGGAATCTAATACTGGTCTCACAGGAAAGGATCAAAGCACAGACTGTAAGAAGAGTCTCTATTCTTGTTCTTAAGGCATCATTGTGCCTTTTGTATTTAATTCCGATGCGATTTCTGTGTTTCGTCGTTTATGTGAAGGTCCAAGGAACACATCGAACCTGCAGTCGTGTATCACAAACGAATACTGGTCTCACAGGAAAGGATCAAAGCACAGACTCTAAGAAGTCTCACTCCTTTTGTACTTAAGGTGGCATTGTGCCTTTTGTATTTAATTCCGATGTAATATCAGTGTTTCATCGTCAATGTGGTAAAAGGAATACTTTGAATCTGCAGTGGTGTATCGGAAACTAATACTGGTCTAATAGGAAAGGATCAAAGCACAGACTATAAGAAGTCTCACGCCTTTTGCACTTAATGTGGCATTCTGCATTTTGTATTTAATTCCGATGTAATTTCAGTGTTTCATCGTCAATGTGAATATCCAAGGAATACATAGAACCTGTAGTGGGGTATCTGAAACTAATACTGCTCTCACAGGAAAGGATCAAAGCACCGACTGTAAGAAGAGTCTCTATTCTTGAACTTAAGGCGGCATTGTGCCTTTTGCATTTAATTCCGACGCGATTTCTGTGTTTCGTCGTTAATGTGAAGGTCCAAGGAATACATTGAACCTGCAGTGGTGTATCGGAAACGAACACTGGTCTCACAGGAAAGGATCAAATCACAGACTCTAAGAAGTCTCACTCTTCTTGCACTTAAGGCGGCATTGTGCCTTTTGTATTTAATTCCGATGTAATTTCAGTGATTCATCGTCAATGTGTATGTAAAAGGAATACATTGAACCTGCAGTGGTGTATCGGAAACTAATACTGGTCTCATAGGAAAGGATCAAAGCACAGACTTTAAGAAGTCTCACTCTTCTTGCATTTAAGGCGGCATTGTGCCTTTTGTATTTAATTCCGATGTAATTTCAGTTTTCATCGTCTATGTGTATGTAAAAGCAATACATTGAACCTGAAGTGGTGTATCGGAAACTAATGCTGGTCTCACAGGAATGTATCAAAGCACCGACTGTAAGAAGAGTCTCTATTCTTGTGCTTAAGGCGGCATTGAGCCATTTGTATTTAATTCCGTCGCGATATCTGTGTTACGTCGTTAATGTGAAGGTCCAAGGAATACATAGAACCTGCAGTGGTGTATCGGAAACGAATACTGGTCTCACAGGAAAGGATCAAATCAAAGACACTAAGAAGTCTCACTCTTCTTGCACTTAAGGCGGCATTGTGCCTTTTGTATTTAATTCCGATGTAATTTCAGTATTTCATCGTCAATGTGTATGTAAAAGGAATAGATTGAACCTGCAGTGGTGTATCGGAAACTAATACTGGTCTCATAGGAGAGGATCAAAGCACAGACTGGTAGAAGTCTCTCACCTTTTGCACTTACGGTGGCATTGTGCCTTTTGTATTTAATTCAGATGTAATTTCAGTGTTTCATCGTCAATGTGTAGGTAAAAGGAATACATTGAACCTGCAGTGGTGTATCGGAAACTAATACTGGTCTCATAGAAAAGGATCAATGCACAGACTCTAAGAAGTCTCACACCTTTTGCACTTAAGGTGGCATTGTGCCTTTTGTATTTAATTCCGATGTAATTTCAGTGTTTCATCGTCAATGTGTATGTAAAAGGAATACATTGGACCTGCAGTATTGTATCGGAAACTAATACTGGTCTCATAGGAAAGGATCAAAGCACAGACTATAAGAAGTCTCACTCCTTTTGCACTTAAGGTGGCACTGTGCATTTTGTATTTAATTCCGATGTAATTTCAGTGTTTCATCGTCAATGTGAATATCCAAGGAATACATAGAACCTGCAGTGGTGTATCGGAAACTATCTCACAGGAAAGTATCAAAGCACCGACTGTGAGAAGAGTCTCCATTCTTGTGCTTAAGGCGGCATTGTGCCTTTTGTATTTAATTCCGACGCGATTTTTGTGTTTCGTCGTTAATGTGAAGGTCCAAGGAATACATTGAACCTGCAGTGGTGTATCGGAAACGAATACTGGTCTCACAGGAAAGGATCAAATCACAGACTTTAAGAAGTCTCACTCTTCTTGCACTTAAGGCGGCATTGTGCCTTTTGTATTTATTTCCGATGTAATTTCAGTGTTTCATCGTCAACGTGTATGTAAATGGAATACATTGAACCTGCAGTGGTGTATCGGTAACTAATACTGGTCTCATAGGAAAGGATCAAAGCACAGACTCTAAGAAGTCTCACTCCTTTTGTACTTAAGGTTGCATTGTGCCTTTTGTATTTAATTCCGATGTAATATCAGTGTTTCATCGTCAATGTGTATGTAAAAGGAATACATTGACCCTGCAGTGTTGTATCGGAAACTATAACTGGTCTCATAGGAAAGGATCTAAGCACAGACTCTAAGAAGTCCCACTCCTTCTGTACTTAAGGTGGCATTGTGCCTTTTGTATTTAATTCTGATATAATATCAGTGTTCCATCGTCAATGTGTATCTAAAAGGAGTACATTGAACCTGCAGTGGTGTATCGGAAACTAACACTGGTCTCATAGGAAAGGATCAAAGCACAGACTATAAGAAGTCTCACTCCTTTTGCACTTAACGTGGCATTGTGCATTTTGTATTTAATTCCGATGTAATTTCAGTGTGTCATCGTCAATGTGAATATCCAAGGAATGCATAGAACCTGCAGTGGTGTATCGGAAACTAATACTGGTCTCACATGAAAGGATCAAAGCACCGACTGTAAGAAGAGTCTCTATTCTTGTACGTAAGGCGGCATTGTGCCTTTTGTATTTAATTCCGACGCGATTTCTGTGTTTCATCGTCAATGTGAAGGTCCAAGGAATACATTGACCCTGCAGTGGTGTATCGGAAACTATAACTGGTCTCACAGGAAAGGATCAAAGTACAGACTCTAAGAAGTCTCACTCTTCTTGCATTTAAGGCGGCATTGTGCCTTTTGTATTTAATTCCGATCTAATTTCAGTGTTTCATTGGCAATTTGTACGTAAAACGAATACATTCATCCTTCAGTGGTGTATCGGAAACTAATACTAATCTCATAGTAAAGGATCAAAGCACAGACTCTAAGGTGTCTCACTCTTCTTGCATTTAAAGCGGCATTGTGCCTTTTGTATTTAATTCCGATGTAATTTCAGTGTTTCATCGTCAATGTGACAGTCCAAGGTATACATTGAACCCGCAGTGGCGTAACGGAAACTATAACTGGTCTCACAGGAAAGGATCAATGCACAGACACTAAGAAGTCTCATTCTTCTTGCATTTAAGGCGGCATTTTGCCTTTTGTATTTAATTTCGATGTAATTTCAGTGTTTCATCGTCAATGTGAATGTCCAAGGAATACATTGAACCTGCAGTGGCGTATCGGAAGCAAATACTGGTCTCACAGGAAAGGATCAAAGCACCGACTGTAAGAAGAGTCTCTATTCTTGTACTTAAGGTGGCATTGTGTCTTTTGTATTTAATTCCGACGCGATTTCTGTGTTTCATCATTAATGTGAAGGTCCAAGGAATACATTGAACCTGCAGTGGTGTATCGGAATCTATAACTGGTCTCACAGGACAGGATCAAAGCACAGACTCTAAGAAGTCTCACTCTTCTTGCACTTAAGGCGGCATTGTGCCTTTTTTACTTAATTCCGATGTAATTTCAGTGTTTCATCGTCAATGTGTATGTAAAAGGAATACATTGAACCTGCAGTGGTGTATCGGAAACTAATACTGGTCTCATAGGAAAGGATCAAAGCACAGACTATAAGAAGTCTCACGCCTTTTGCACTTAATGTGGCATTCTACATTTTGTATTTAATTCCGATGTAATTTCAGTGTTTCATCGTCAATGCGAATATCCAAGGAATACATAGAACCTGTAGTGGGGTATCTGAAACTAATACTGCTCTCACAGGAAAGGATCAAAGCACCGACTGTAAGAAGAGTCTCTATTCTTGAACTTAAGACGGCATTGTGCCTTTTGCATTTAATTCCGACGCGATTTCTGTGTTTCGTCGTTAATGTGAAGGTCCAAGGAATACATTGAACCTGCAGTGGTATATCGGAAACGAACACTGGTCTCAAAGGAAAGGATCAAATCACAGACTCTAAGAAGTCTCACTCTTCTTGCACTTAAGGCGGCATTGTGCCTTTTGTATTTAATTCCGATGTAATTTCAGTGTTTCATCGGCAATGTGTATGTAAAAGGAATACATTGAACCTGCAGTGGTGTATCGGAAACTAATACTAGTCTCATAGGAAAGGATCAAAGCACAGACTTTAAGAAGTCTCACTCTTCTTGCATTTAAGGCGGCATTGTGCCTTTTGTATTTAATTCCGATGTAATTTCAGTGTTTCATCGTCTATGTGTATGTAAAAGCAATACATTGAACCTGAAGTGGTGTATCGGAAACTAATGCTGGTCTCACAGGAAAGTATCAAAGCACCGACTGTAAGAAGAGTCTCTATTCTTGTGCTTAAGGCGGCATTGTGCCATTTGTATTTAATTCCGACGCGATATCTGTGTTACGTCGTTAATGTGAAGGTCCAAGCAATACATAGAACCTGCAGTGGTGTATCGGAAACGAATACTGGTCTCACAGGAAAGGATCAAATCAAAGACACTAAGAAGTCTCACTCTTCTTGCACTTAAGGCGGCATTGTGCCTTTTGTATTTAATTCCGATGTAATTTCAGTGTTTCATCGTCAATGTGTATGTAAAAGGAATACATTGAACCTGCAGTGGTGTATCGGAAACTAATATTGGTCTCATAGGAAAGGATCAAAGCACAGACTGGAAGAAGTCTCTCACCTTTTGCACTTACGGTGGCATTGTGCCTTTTGTATTTAATTCAGATGTAATTTCAGTGTTTCATCGTCAATGTGTATGTAAAAGGAATACATTGAACCTGCAGTGGTGTATCGGAAACTAATACTGGTCTCATAGAAAAGGATCAATGCACAGACTCTAAGAAGTCTCACACCTTTTGCACTTAAGGTGGCATTGTGCCTTTTGTATTTAATTCCGATGTAATTTCAGTGTTTCATCGTCAATGTGTATGCAAAAGGAATACATTGAACCTGCAGTGGTTTATCGGAAACTAATACTGGCCTCACATGAAAGGATCAAAGCACCGACTGTAAGAAGAGTCTCTATTCTTGTACGTAAGGCGGCATTGTGCCTTTTGTATTTAATTCCGACGCGATTTCTGTGTTTCATCGTCAATGTGAAGGTCCAAGGAATACATTGACCCTGCAGTGGTGTATCGGAAACAATAACTGGTCTCACAGGAAAGGATCAAAGTACAGACTCTAAGAAGTCTCACTCTTCTTGCATTTAAGGCGGCATTGTGCCTTTTGTATTTAATTCCGATGTAATTTCAGTGTTTCATCGTCAATGTGACAGTCCAAGGTATACATTGAACCGGCAGTGGCGTAACGGAAACTATAACTGGTCTCACAGGAAAGGATCAAAGCACAGACACTAAGAAGACTCACTCTTCTTGCATTTAAGGCGGCATTTTGCCTTTTGTATTTAATTACGATGTAATTTCAGTGTTTCATCGTCAATGTGTATGTAAATGGAATACATTCAACCTTCAGTGGTGTATCGGAAACTAATACTAATCTCATAGGAAAGGATCAAAGCACAGACTCTAAGGTGTCTCACTCTGGCGAAGAGTTCTCGGGCTTCCAGCCGGGTGGCGGTGTCTTCAAACAGCGACGTTTCGACGAGTGCCACACTCGTGTCTCACTCTTCTTGCATTTAAAGCGGCATTGTGCCTTTTGTATTTAATTCCGATGTAATTTCAGTGTTTCATCGTCAATGTGACAGTCCAAGGTATACATTGAACCGGCAGTGGCGTAACGGAAACTATAACTGGTCTCACAGGAAAGGATCAATGCACAGACACTAAGAAGTCTCACTCTTCTTGCATTTAAGGCGGCATTTTGCCTTTTGTATTTAATTACGATGTAATTTCAGTGTTTCATCGTCAATGTGAATGTCCAAGGAATACATTGAACCTGCAGTGGCGTATCGGAAGCAAATACTGGTCTCACAGGAAAGGATCAAAGCACCGACTGTAAGAAGAGTCTCTACTCTTGTACTTAAGGTGGCATAGTGTCTTTTGTATTTAATTCCGACGCGATTTCTGTGTTCCATCATTAATGTGAAGGTCCAAGGAATACATTGAACCTGCAGTGGTGTATCGGAAACTATAACTGGTCTCACAGGACAGGATCAAAGCACAGACTCTAAGAAGTATCACTCTTCTTGCACTTAAGGCGGCATTGTGCCTCTTTTACTTAATTCCGATGTAATTTCAGTGTTTCATCGTCAATGTGTATGTAAAAGGAATACATTGAACCTGCAGTGGGATATCGGAAACTAATACTGGTCTCATAGGAAAGGATGAAAGCTCAGACTCTAAGAAGTCTCACTCTTCCTGCATTTAAGTCGGCATTGTGCATTTTATATTTAATTCCGATGTAATTTCAGTGTTTCATCGTCAATGTGAATGTCAAAGGAATACATTGAACTTCCAGTGGTTAATCGCAAACTAATACTGGTCTCACAGGAAAGGATCAAAGCACCGACTGTAAGAAGAGTCTATATTCTTGTACTTAAGGCTGCATTGTGCCTTTTGTATTTAATTCCGATGTGATTTCTGTGTTTTGTCGTCAATGTGAAGGTCCAAGGAATACATTGAACCTGCAGTGGTGTATCGGAAAATAATACTGGTCTCACAGGAAAGGATCAAAGCACAGACTCTAAGAAGTCTCACTCTTCTTGCACTTAACGCGGCATTGTGCCTTTTGTATTTCATTCCGATGTAATTTCAGTGTTTCAGCGTCAATGTATATGTAAAAGGAATACATTGAACCTGCAGTGGTTTATCGCAAACTAATACTGACCTCATAGGAAAGAATCAAAGCAGAGACTCTAAGAAGTCTCACTCTTCTTGCACTTAAGACGGCATTTTGCCTTTTGTATTTAATTCCGATGTAATTTCAGTTTTTCATCGTCAATGTGTATGCAAAAGGAATACATTGAACCTGCAGTGGTTTATCGGAAACTAATACTGGCCTCACAGGAAAGGATCAAAGCACAGACTCTAAGAATTCTCACTCTTCTTGCACTGAAAGCGGCGTTGTGCCTTTTGTTTTTAATTCCGATGTAATTTTAGTGTTTCATCGTCAATGTGAACGACCAAGGAATACACTGAACTTGCAATGGTGTATCGGAAACTAATACTTGCCTCACAGGAAAGGATCAAAGCACGTACTCTAGGAAGTCTCACTCTTCTTGTACTTATGGCGTCACAGTGCCTTTTGTATTTAATTCCGATGTAATTGCAGTGTTTCATCGTCTGTGTGAAGGTCCAAGGAATACATTGAACCTGCAGTGGTCTATCGGAAACTAATACTGGTCTCACAGGAAAGGATCCAAGCACAGACTCTAAGAAGTCTCACTCTTCTTGCACTTTAGGCGTCATTGTGCCTTTTGTATTTAATTCCGATGTAATTTCAGTGTTTCATCGTCAATGTGAAGGTCCAAGGATTACTTTGAACCCGCAGTGGTGTATCGGAAACTAATACTGGTCTCACAAGAAAGGATCAAAGCACTGAGTCAAAGAAGTCTCACTCTTCTTGGACTTAAGGCAGCCTTGTGCCTTTTGTATGCAATTCCGATGTAAATTCAGTGTTTCATCGCCAATGTGTATGTCCAAGTAATACATTGAACGTGCAGTGGTGAATCGGAAACTAATACTGGTCTCATTGGAAAGGATCAAACACAGACTGTAAGAAGTCTCACTCTTCTTGCACTTAAGGCGGCGTTGTGCCATTTGTATTTAATTCCGATGTAATTTTAGTGTTTGATCGTCAATGTGAATGTCCAAGGAATACATTGACCCTGCAGTGGTGTATCGGAAACTATAACTGGTCTCACAGGAAAGGATCAAAGTACAGACTCTAAGATGTCTGACTCTTCTTGCATTTAAGGCGGCATTGTGCCTTTTGTATTTAATTCCGATCTAATTTCAGTGTTTCATTGGCAATTTGTACCTAAAACGAATACATTCAACCTTCAGTGGTGTATCGGAAACTAATACTAATCTCATAGGAAAGGATCAAAGCACAGACTAAGAATTCTCACTCTTCTTGCACTGAAAGCGGCGTTGTGCCTTTTGTTTTTAATTCCGATGTAATTTCAGTGTTTCATCGTCAATGTGAACGTCCAAGGAATACACTGAACTTGCAGTGGTGTATCGGAAACTAATACTTGCCTCACAGGAAAGGATCAAAGCACATACTCTAGGAAGTCTCACTCTTCTTGTACTTATGGCGTCACTGTGCCTTTTGTATTTAATTCCGATGTAATTACAGTGTTTCATCGCCTGTGTGAAGGTCCAAGGAATACATTGAACCTGCAGTGGTCTATCGGAAACTAATACTGGTCTCATAGGAAAGGATCAAACACAGACTGTAAGAAGTCTCACTCTTCTTGCACTTAAGGCGGCGTTGTGCCATTTGTATTTAATTCCGATGTAATTTTAGTGTTTGATCGTCAATGTGAATGTCCAAGGAATACATTGAACCTGCAGTGGTGTATCGGAAACTAATACTGGTTTCACAGGAAAGGATCAAAGCACACTCTCTAAGAAGTCTCACTCTTCTTGCATTTAAGGCGTCATTGTGCCTTTTGTATTTAATTCCGATGTAATTGCAGTTTTTCATCGTCAATGTGAATGTCCCAGGAATACATTGAACCTGCAGTGGTGTATCGGAAACTAGTACTGGTCTCACAGGAAAGGATCAAAGAACCGACTCTTAGAAGAGTCTATATTCTTGTACTTAAGGTGGCATTGTGCCTTTTGTATTTAATTCCGATGCGATTTCTGTGTTTCGTCGTCAATGTGAAGGTCCAAGGAATTCATTGAACCTGCAGTGGTGTATCGGAAACTAATACAGGTCTCATAGGAAAGGATCAAAGCGCAGACTCTAAGAAGTCTCACTCTTCTTGCATTTAAGGCGGCATTGTGCCTTTTGTAATTAACTTTCATGTAATTTCAGTGTTTCATTGTCAATGTTAATGTCCAAGGAATACATAGAACCTGCAGTGGTGTATCGGAAACTAATACTGGTCTCATAGGAAAGGATGAAAGCACAGACTCAAAGAAGTCTCACTCCTTTTGCACTTAAGGCGGCATTATGCCTTTTGTATTTAATTCCGATGTAATTTCAGTGTTTCATCGTCAATGTGTATGTAAAAGGAATACATTGAACCTGCAGTGGTGTATCGGAATCTAATACTGGTCTCATAGGAAAGGATTAAAGCACAGACTCTACGAAGTCTCACTCTTCTTGCATTTAAGGCGGCATTGTGCCTTTAGTATTTAATTCCGATGTAATTTCAGTGTTTCATCGTCAATGTGAATGTCCAAGGAATACATTGAACCTGCAGTGGTGTATCGGATACTTATACTGGTCTCACAGGAAAGGATCAAAGCACCGACTGTAAGAAGATTCTCTAGTCTTGTACTTAAGGCGGCATTGTGGCTTTTGTATTTAATTCCGTTGCGATTTCTGCGTTTCATCGTCAATGTGAAGGTCCACGGAATACATGGAACCTGCAGTGGTGTTTCGGAAACTAATACTGGTCTCACAGCGAATGCTCAAAGCACCGACTTTAAGAAGCGTCTTTATTCTTGTACTTAAGGCGGCATTGTGCCTTTGGTATTTAATTCCGATGCCATTTCTGTGTTTCTTCGTCAATGTGAATGTCCAAGGAATACATTGAACATGCAGTGGTGTATCGGATACTAATACTGGTCTCACAGGAAAGGATCAAAGCACCGACTGTAAGAAGATTCTCTAGTCTTGTACTTAAGGCGGCATTGTGCCTTTTGTATTTAATTCCGATGCGATTTCGGTGTTTCATCACCAATGTGTAGGTCCAAGGAATACATTGAAACTGCAGTGGAGTATCGGAAACTAACACTGGTCTCACAGGAAAGGATCAAATCACAGACTCTAAGAAGTCTCACTCTTCATGCAAGTAAGGCGGCATTGTGCCTTTTGTACTTAATTCCGATGTAATTTAAGTGTTTCATCGTCAATGTGTACGTAAAAGGAATTAATTGACCCTGCAGTGGTGTATCGGAAACCAATACTGGTCTAATAGGAGAGGATGAAAGTACAGACTCTAAGAAGTCTCACTCCTTTAGCACTTAAGGTGGCATTGTGCCTTTTGTACTTAATTCCGATGTAATTTCAGTGTTTCATCGTCAATGTGTATGTAAAAGGAATACATTGAACCTGCAGTGGTGTATCGCAAACTAATACGGGTCTCACAGGAAAGGATCAAAGCACCGACTGTAAGAAGAGTCTCTATTCTTGTACTTAAGGTGGCATTGTGTCTTTTGTATTTAATTCCGACGCGATTTCTGTGTTTCATCGTTAATGTTAAGGTCCAAGGAATACCTTGAACCAGCAGTGGTGTATCGGAAACTAATACAGGTCTCATAGGAAAGGATCAAAGCACAGACTCTAAGAAGTCTCACTCCTTTTGCACTTGAGGTGGCATTTTGCCTTTTGTATTTAATTCCGATGTAATTTCAGTGTTTCATCGTCAATGTGTATGTAAAAGGAATACATTGAACCTGCAGTGCTGTATCGGAAACTAATACTGGTCTCATAGGAAAGGATGAAAGCACAGACTCTAAGAAGTCTCACTCTTCCTGCATTGAAGTCGGCATTGTGCCTTTTCTATTTCATTCCGATGTAATTTCAGTGTTTCATCGTCAATGTGAATGTCCAAGGAATACACTGAACTTGCAGTTGTGTATCGGAAACTAATACTGGTCTCACAGGAAAGGATCAAAGCACCGACTGTAAGAAGAGTCTCTATTCTTGTACTTAAGGCGGCATTGTGCCTTTTGTATTTAATTCCGACGCGATTTCTGTGTTTCGTCGTTAATGTGAAGGACCAAGGAATACATTGAACCTGCAGTGGTGTATCGGAAGCGAATACTGGGCTCACAGGAAAGGATCAAATCGCAGACTCTAATAAGTCTCACTCTTCTTGCACTTAAGGCGGCATTGTGCCTTTTGTATTTAATTCCTATGTAATTTCAGTCTTTCATCGTCAATGAGTATGTAAAAGGAATACATTGAACCTGCAGTGGTGTATCGGAAACTAATACTGGACTCATAGGAAAGGATGAAAGCACAGACTCTAAGAAGTCTCATTCTTCTTGCATTTAAGGCGGCATTGTGCCTTTTGTATTTAATTCCGATGTAATTTCAGTGTTTCATCGTCAATGTGTATGTAAAAGGAATACATTGAACCTGCAGTGGTGTATCGGAAACGAATATTGGTCTCACAGGAAAATATCAAATCACAGACTCTAAGAAGTCTCACTCTTCTAGCACTTAAGGCGGCATCGTGCATTTTGTATTTAATTCCGATGTAATTTCAGTGTTTCATCGTCAATGTGTATGTAAAAGGAATACATTGAACCTGAAGTGGTGTATCGGAAACTAATACTGAGCTCATAGGAAAGGATGAAATCACAGACTCTAAGAAGTCCCACTCTTCCTGCATTGAAGTCGGCATTGTGCCTTTTCTATTTCATTCCGATGTAATTTCAGTGTTTCATCGTCAATGTGAATGTCCAAGGAATACACTGAACTTGCAGTTGTGTATCGGAAACTAATACTGGTCTCACAGGAAAGGATCAAAGCACCGACTGTAAGAAGAGTCTCTATTCTTGTACTTAAGGCGGCATTGCGCCTTTTGTATTTAATTCCGATGCCTTTTTCTGTGTTTCATCCTCAATGTGAAGGTCCAAGGAATACATTGAACTTGCAGTGGTGTATCGGAAACTAATACTGGTCTCACAGGGAATGCTCAAAGCACCGACTGTAAGAAGAGCCTCTATTCTTGTACTTAAGGCGGCATTGAGCCTTTTGTATTTAATTCCGATGCGATTTCTGTGTTTCATCGTCAATGTGAATGTCCAAGGAAAACATTGAACCTGCAGTGGTGTGTCGGAAACTAATACTGGTCTCACAGGAAAGGATCAAATCACAGACTCTACGAAGTCTCACTCTTCTTGCACGTAAGGCGGCATTGTGCCTTTTGTACATAATTCCGATGTAATTTCAGTGTTTCATCGTCAATGTGTATGTAAAAGGAATACATTGAACCTGCAGTGGTGTATCGGAAACTAATACTGGTCTCATAGGAAAGGATCAAAGCACAGACTCTAGGAAGTCTCACTCCTTTTGCACTTAAGGTGGCATTTTGCCTTTTGTTCTTAATTCCGATGTAATTTTAGTGTTTCATCGTCAATGTGTAGGTAAAAGGAATACATTGAACCTGCAGTGGTGTATCGGAAATTAATACTGGTCTCATAGGAGAGGATCAAAGCACAGACTCGAAGAAGTCTCACTCCTTTTGCACTTAAGGTGGCATTGCAACTTTTGTATTTAATTCCAATGTAATTTCTGTGTTTCATCGTCAATGTGAATGTCCAAGGAATACATTGAACCTGCTGTGGTGTATCGGAAACTAATACTGGTCTCACAGGAAAGGATCAAAGCACCGACTGTAAGAAGAGTCTCTATTCTTGTACTTAAGGCGGCATTGTGCCTTTTGTATTTAATACCGATGCGATATCTGTGTTTCATCGTCAATGTGAAGGTCCAAGAAATACATTGAACCGGCAGTGGTGTATCGGAAACTAATACTGGTTTCACAGGGAATGCTCAAAACACCGACTGTCAGAAGAGTCTTTACTCTTGTACTTATGGCGGCATTGTGCTTTTTGTATTTCATTCCGATGCGATTTCTGTGTTTCATCGTCAATGTGAAGGTCCAAGGAATACATTGAACCTGCAGTGGTGTATCGGAAACTAATACTGGTCTCATAGGAAAGGATGAAAGCACAGACTGAGAGAAGTCACACTCCTTTTGCACTTAAGGCGGCATTATGCCTTTTGTATTTAATTCCGATGTAATTTCAGTGTTTCATCGTCAATGTGTATGTAAAAGGAATACATTGAACCTGCAGTGGTGTATTGGTATCTAATACTGGTCTCATAGGAAAGGATCAAAGCACAGACTCTACGAAGTCTCACTCTTCTTGCATTTAAGGCGGCATTGTGCCTTTTGTATTTAATTCCGATGTAATTTCAGTGTTTCATCGTCAATGTGAATGTCCCAGGAATACATTGAACCTGCAGTGGTTTATCGGATACTAATACTGGTCTCACAGGAAAGGATCAAAGCACCGACTGTAAGAAGATTCTCTAGTCTTGTACTTAAGGCGGCATTGTGCCTTTTGTATTTAATTCCGATGCGATTTCTGCGTTTCATCGTCAATGTGAAGGTCCAAGGAATACATTGAACCTGCAGTGGTGTTTCGGAAACTAATACTGGTCTCACAGCGAATGCTCAAAGCACCGACTTTAAGAAGAGTCTTTATTCTTGTACTTAAGGCGGCATTGTGCCTTTGGTATTTAATTCCGATGCCATTTCTGCGTTTCATCGTCAATGTGAAAGTCCAAGGAATACATTGAACCTGCAGTGGAGTATCGGAAACTAACACTGGTCTCACAGGAAAGGAACAAAGCACAGACTCTAAGAAGTCTCTCTCTTCTTGCACTTAAGGCGGCATTGTGACTTCTGTATTTAATTCCGATGTAATTTCAGTGTTTAATCGTCAATGTGAATGTCCAAGGAATACATAGACCCAGCAGAAGTGTATCGGAAACTAATACTGGTCTCACAGGAAAGGATCAAAGCACCAACTCTTAGAAGAGCCTCAATTCTTGTACTTAAGGCGGCGTTGTGCCTTTTGTATTTAATTCCGATGCGATATCTGTGTTTCATCGTCAATGTGAAGGTCCAAGGAATACCTTGAACCTGCAGTGGTGTATCGGAAACTAAAACTGGTCTCACAGGGAATGCTCAAAGCACCAACTGTAAGAAGAGTCTTTATTCTTTTACTTAAGGCGGCATTGTGCCTTTTGTATTTAATTCCGACGCGATTTCTGTGTTTCATCGTTAATGTTAAGGTCCAAGGAATACCTTGAACCAGCAGTGGTGTATCGGAAACTAATACTGGTCTCATAGGAAAGGATCAAAGCACAGACTCTAAGAAGTCTCACTCCTTTTGCACTTGAGGTGGCATTTTGCCTTTTGTATTTAATTCCGATGTAATTTCAGTGTTTCATCGTCAATGTGTATGTAAAAGGAATACATTGAACCTGCAGTGGTGTATCGGAAACTAATACTGGTCTCATAGGAAAGGATGAAAGCACAGACTCTAAGAAGTCTCACTCTTCTTGCATTGAAGTCGGCATTGTGCCTTTTCCAATTCCATTCCGATGTAATTTCAGTGTTTCATCGTCAATGTGAATGTCCAAGGAACACACTGAACTTGCAGTTGTGTATCGGAAACTAATACTGGTCTCACAGGAAAGGATCAAAGCACCGACTGTAAGAAGAGTCTCTATTCTTGTACTTAAGGCGGCATTGTGCCTTTTGTATTTAATTCCGACAGCGATTTCTGTGTTTCGTCGTTAATGTGAAGGACCAAGGAATACATTGAACCTGCAGTGGTGTATCGGAAGCGAATACTGGGCTCACAGGAAAGGATCAAATCTCAGACTCTAAGAAGTCTCACTCTTCTTGCACTTAAGGCGGCATTGTGCATTTTGTATTTAATTCCGATGTAATTTCAGTGTTTCATCGTCAATGTGTATGTAAAAGGAATACATTGAACCTGCTGTGGTGTATCGGAATCTAATACTGGTCTCACAGGAAAGGATCAAAGCACAGACTGTAAGAAGAGTCTCTATTCTTGTTCTTAAGGCATCATTGTACCTTTTGTATTTAATTCCGATGCGATTTCTGTGTTTCGTCGTTTATGTGAAGGTCCAAGGAACACATCGAACCTGCAGTCGTGTATCACAAACGAATACTGGTCTCACAGGAAAGGATCAAAGCACAGACTCTAAGAAGTCTCACTCCTTTTGTACTTAAGGTGGCATTGTGCCTTTTGTATTTAATTCCGATGTAATATCAGTGTTTCATCGTCAATGTGTATGTAAAAGGAATACATTGAATCTGCAGTGGTGTATCGGAAACTAATACTGGTCTAATAGGAAAGGATCAAAGCACAGACTATAAGAAGTCTCACGCCTTTTGCACTTAATGTGGCATTCTGCATTTTGTATTTAATTCCGATGTAATTTCAGTGTTTCATCGTCAATGTGAATATCCAAGGAATACATAGAACCTGTAGTGGGGTATCTGAAACTAATACTGCTCTCACAGGAAAGGATCAAAGCACCGACTGTAAGAAGAGTCTCTATTCTTGAACTTAAGGCGGCATTGTGCCTTTTGCATTTAATTCCGACGCGATTTCTGTGTTTCGTCGTTAATGTGAAGGTCCAAGGAATACATTGAACCTGCAGTGGTGTATCGGAAACGAACACTGGTCTCACAGGAAAATATCAAATCACAGACTCTAAGAAGTCTCACTCTTCTTGCACTTAAGGCGGCATTTTGCCTTTTGTATTTAATTCCGATGTAATTTCAGTGTTTCATCGTCAATGTGTATGTAAAAGGAATACATTGAACCTGCAGTGGTGTATCGGAAACTAATACTGGTCTCATAGGAAAGGATGAAAGCACAGACTCTAAGAAGTCTCACTCTTCTTGCATTGAAGTCGGCATTGTGCCTTTTCCAATTCCATTCCGATGTAATTTCAGTGTTTCATCGTCAATGTGAATGTCCAAGGAATACACTGAACTTGCAGTTGTGTATCGGAAACTAATACTGGTCTCACAGGAAAGGATCAAAGCACCGACTGTAAGAAGAGTCTCTATTCTTGTACTTAAGGCGGCATTGTGCCTTTTGTATTTAATTCCGACAGCGATTTCTGTGTTTCGTCGTTAATGTGAAGGACCAAGGAATACATTGAACCTGCAGTGGTGTATCGGAAGCGAATACTGGGCTCACAGGAAAGGATCAAATCTCAGACTCTAAGAAGTCTCACTCTTCTTGCACTTAAGGCGGCATTGTGCATTTTGTATTTAATTCCGATGTAATTTCAGTGTTTCATCGTCAATGTGTATGTAAAAGGAATACATTGAACCTGCTGTGGTGTATCGGAATCTAATACTGGTCTCACAGGAAAGGATCAAAGCACAGACTGTAAGAAGAGTCTCTATTCTTGTTCTTAAGGCATCATTGTACCTTTTGTATTTAATTCCGATGCGATTTCTGTGTTTCGTCGTTTATGTGAAGGTCCAAGGAACACATCGAACCTGCAGTCGTGTATCACAAACGAATACTGGTCTCACAGGAAAGGATCAAAGCACAGACTCTAAGAAGTCTCACTCCTTTTGTACTTAAGGTGGCATTGTGCCTTTTGTATTTAATTCCGATGTAATATCAGTGTTTCATCGTCAATGTGTATGTAAAAGGAATACATTGAATCTGCAGTGGTGTATCGGAAACTAATACTGGTCTAATAGGAAAGGATCAAAGCACAGACTATAAGAAGTCTCACGCCTTTTGCACTTAATGTGGCATTCTGCATTTTGTATTTAATTCCGACGTAATTTCAGTGTTTCATCGTCAATGTGAATATCCAAGGAATACATAGAACCTGTAGTGGGGTATCTGAAACTAATACTGCTCTCACAGGATAGGATCAAAGCACCGACTGTAAGAAGAGTCTCTATTCTTGAACTTAAGGCGGCATTGTGCCTTTTGCATTTAATTCCGACGCGATTTCTGTGTTTCGTCGTTAATGTGAAGGTCCAAGGAATACATTGAACCTGCAGTGGTGTATCGGAAACGAACACTGGTCTCACAGGAAAGGATCAAATCACAGACTCTAAGAAGTCTCACTCTTCTTGCACTTAAGGCGGCATTGTGCCTTTTGTATTTAATTCCGATGTAATTTCAGTGTTTCATCGTCAATGTGTATGTAAAAGGAATACATTGAACCTGCAGTGGTGTATCGGAAACTAATACTGGTCTCATAGGAAAGGATCAAAGCACAGACTCTAAGAAGTCTCACTCCTTTTGCACTTGAGGTGGCATTTTGCCTTTTGTATTTAATTCCGATGTAATTTCAGTGTTTCATCGTCAATGTGTATGTAAAAGGAATACATTGAACCTGCAGTGGTGTATCGGAAACTAATACTGGTCTCATAGGAAAGGATGAAAGCACAGACTCTAAGAAGTCTCACTCTTCTTGCATTGAAGTCGGCATTGTGCCTTTTCCAATTCCATTCCGATGTAATTTCAGTGTTTCATCGTCAATGTGAATGTCCAAGGAACACACTGAACTTGCAGTTGTGTATCGGAAACTAATACTGGTCTCACAGGAAAGGATCAAAGCACCGACTGTAAGAAGAGTCTCTATTCTTGTACTTAAGGCGGCATTGTGCCTTTTGTATTTAATTCCGACAGCGATTTCTGTGTTTCGTCGTTAATGTGAAGGACCAAGGAATACATTGAACCTGCAGTGGTGTATCGGAAGCGAATACTGGGCTCACAGGAAAGGATCAAATCTCAGACTCTAAGAAGTCTCACTCTTCTTGCACTTAAGGCGGCATTGTGCATTTTGTATTTAATTCCGATGTAATTTCAGTGTTTCATCGTCAATGTGTATGTAAAAGGAATACATTGAACCTGCTGTGGTGTATCGGAATCTAATACTGGTCTCACAGGAAAGGATCAAAGCACAGACTGTAAGAAGAGTCTCTATTCTTGTTCTTAAGGCATCATTGTACCTTTTGTATTTAATTCCGATGCGATTTCTGTGTTTCGTCGTTTATGTGAAGGTCCAAGGAACACATCGAACCTGCAGTCGTGTATCACAAACGAATACTGGTCTCACAGGAAAGGATCAAAGCACAGACTCTAAGAAGTCTCACTCCTTTTGTACTTAAGGTGGCATTGTGCCTTTTGTATTTAATTCCGATGTAATATCAGTGTTTCATCGTCAATGTGTATGTAAAAGGAATACATTGAATCTGCAGTACTGTATCGGAAACTAATACTGGTCTAATAGGAAAGGATCAAAGCACAGACTATAAGAAATCTCACGCCTTTTGCACTTAATGTGGCATTCTGCATTTTGTATTTAATTCCGATGTAATTTCAGTGTTTCATCGTCAATGTGAATATCCAAGGAATACATAGAACCTGTAGTGGGGTATCTGAAACTAATACTGCTCTCACAGGAAAGGATCAAAGCACCGACTGTAAGAAGAGTCTCTATTCTTGAACTTAAGGCGGCATTGTGCCTTTTGCATTTAATTCCGTCGCGATTTCTGTGTTTCGTCGTTAATGTGAAGGTCCAAGGAATACATTGAACCTGCAGTGGTGTATCGGAAACGAACACTGGTCTCACAGGAAAGGATCAAATCACAGACTCTAAGAAGTCTCACTCTTCTTGCACTTAAGGCGGCATTTTGCCTTTTGTATTTAATTCCGATGTAATTTCAGTGTTTCATCGTCAATGTGTATGTAAAAGGAATACATTGAACCTGCAGTGGTGTATCGGAAACTAATACTGGTCTCATAGGAAAGGATGAAAGCACAGACTCTAAGAAGTCTCACTCTTCTTGCATTGAAGTCGGCATTGTGCCTTTTCCAATTCCATTCCGATGTAATTTCAGTGTTTCATCGTCAATGTGAATGTCCAAGGAATACACTGAACTTGCAGTTGTGTATCGGAAACTAATACTGGTCTCACAGGAAAGGATCAAAGCACCGACTGTGAGAAGAGTCTCTATTCTTGTACTTAAGGCGGCATTGTGCCTTTTGTATTTAATTCCGACAGCGATTTCTGTGTTTCGTCGTTAATGTGAAGGACCAAGGAATACATTGAACCTGCAGTGGTGTATCGGAAGCGAATACTGGGCTCACAGGAAAGGATCAAATCTCAGACTCTAAGAAGTCTCACTCTTCTTGCACTTAAGGCGGCATTGTGCATTTTGTATTTAATTCCGATGTAATTTCAGTGTTTCATCGTCAATGTGTATGTAAAAGGAATACATTGAACCTGCTGTGGTGTATCGGAATCTAATACTGGTCTCACAGGAAAGGATCAAAGCACAGACTGTAAGAAGAGTCTCTATTCTTGTTCTTAATTCATCATTGTACATTTTGTATTTAATTCCGATGCGATTTCTGTGTTTCGTCGTTTATGTGAAGGTCCAAGGAACACATCGAACCTGCAGTCGTGTATCACAAACGAATACTGGTCTCACAGGAAAGGATCAAAGCACAGACTCTAAGAAGTCTCACTCCTTTTGTACTTAAGGTGGCATTGTGCCTTTTGTATTTAATTCCGATGTAATATCAGTGTTTCATCGTCAATGTGTATGTAAAAGGAATACATTGAATCTGCAGTGGTGTATCGGAAACTAATACTGGTCTAATAGGAAAGGATCAAAGCACAGACTATAAGAAGTCTCACGCCTTTTGCACTTAATGTGGCATTCTGCATTTTGTATTTAATTCCGATGTAATTTCAGTGTTTCATCGTCAATGTGAATATCCAAGGAATACATAGAACCTGTAGTGGGGTATCTGAAACTAATACTGCTCTCACAGGATAGGATCAAAGCACCGACTGTAAGAAGAGTCTCTATTCTTGAACTTAAGGCGGCAATGTGCCTTTTGCATTTAATTCCGACGCGATTTCTGTGTTTCGTCGTTAATGTGAAGGTCCAAGGAATACATTGAACCTGCAGTGGTGTATCGGAAACGAACACTGGTCTCACAGGAAAGGATCAAATCACAGACTCTAAGAAGTCTCACTCTTCTTGCACTTAAGGCGGCATTGTGCCTTTTGTATTTAATTCCGATGTAATTTCAGTGTTTCATCGTCAATGTGTATGTAAAAGGAATACATTGAACCTGCAGTGGTGTATCGGAAACTAATACTGGTCTCATAGGAAAGGATCAAAGGACAGACTTTAAGAAGTCTCACTCTTCTTGCATTTAAGGCGGCATTGTGCCTTTTGTATTTAATTCCGATGTAATTTCAGTTTTCATCGTCTATGTGTATGTAAAAGCAATACATTGAACCTGAAGTGGTGTATCGGAAACTAATGCTGGTCTCACAGGAAAGTATCAAAGCACCGACTGTAAGAAGAGTCTCTATTCTTGTGCTTAAGGCGGCATTGTGCCATTTGTATTTAATTCCGTGGCGATATCTGTGTTACGTCGTTAATGTGAAGGTCCAAGGAATACATAGAACCTGCAGTGGTGTATCGGAAACGAATACTGGTCTCACAGGAAAGGATCAAATCAAAGACACTAAGAAGTCTCACTCTTCTTGCACTTAAGGCGGCATTGTGCCTTTTGTATTTAATTCCGATGTAATTTCAGTATTTCATCGCCAATGTGTAGGTAAAAGGAATACATTGAACCTGCAGTGGTGTATCGGAAACTAATACTGGTCTCATAGAAAAGGATCAATGCACAGACTCTAAGAAGTCTCACACCTTTTGCACTTAAGGTGGCATTGTGCCTTTTGTATTTAATTCCGATGTAATTTCAGTGTTTCATCGTCAATGTGTATGTAAAAGGAATACATTGGACCTGCAGTATTGTATCGGAAACTAATACTGGTCTCATAGGAAAGGATCAAAGCACAGACTATAAGAAGTCTCACTCCTTTTGCACTTAAGGTGGCACTGTGCATTTTGTATTTAATTCCGATGTAATTTCAGTGTTTCATCGTCAATGTGGATATCCAAGGAATACATAGAACCTGCAGTGGTGTATCGGAAACTAATACTAATCTCACAGGAAAGTATCAAAGCACCGACTGTGAGAAGAGTCTCCATTCTTGTGCTTAAGGCGGCATTGTGCCTTTTGTATTTAATTCCGACGCGATTTTTGTGTTTCGTCGTTAATGTGAAGGTCCAAGGAATACATTGAACCTGCAGTGGTGTATCGGAAACGAATACTGGTCTCACAGGAAAGGATCAAATCACAGACTTTAAGAAGTCTCACTCTTCTTGCACTTAAGGCGGCATTGTGCCTTTTGTATTTATTTCCGATGTAATTTCAGTGTTTCATCGTCAACGTGTATGTAAATGGAATACATTGAACCTGCAGTGGTGTATCGGAAACTAATACTGGTCTCATAGGAAAGGATCAAAGCACAGACTCTAAGAAGTCTCACTCCTTTTGTACTTAAGGTTGCATTGTGCCTTTTGTATTTAATTCCGATGTAATATCAGTGTTTCATCGTCAATGTGTATGTAAAAGGAATACATTGACCCTGCAGTGTTGTATCGGAAACTATTACTGGTCTCATAGGAAAGGATCTAAGCACAGACTCTAAGAAGTCTCACTCCTTTTGTACTTAAGGTGGCATTGTGCCTTTTGTATTTAATTCTGATATAATATCAGTGTTCCATCGTCAATGTGTATGTAAAAGGAGTACATTGAACCTGCAGTGGTGTATCGGAAACTAACACTGGTCTCATAGGAAAGGATCAAAGCACAGACTATAAGAAGTCTCACTCCTTTTGCACTTAACGTGGCATTGTGCATTTTGTATTTAATTCCGATGTAATTTCAGTGTGTCATCGTCAATGTGAATATCCAAGGAATGCATAGAACCTGCAGTGGTGTATCGGAAACTAATACTGGTCTCACATGAAAGGATCAAAGCAACGACTGTAAGAAGAGTCTCTATTCTTGTACGTAAGGCGGCATTGTGCCTTTTGTATTTAATTCCGACGCGATTTCTGTGTTTCATCGTCAATGTGAAGGTCCAAGGAATACATTGAACCTGCAGTGGTGTATCGGAAACGAACACTGGTCTCACAGGAAAGGATCAAATCACAGACTCTAAGAAGTCTCACTCTTCTTGCACTTAAGGCGGCATTGTGCCTTTTGTATTTAATTCCGAGGTAATTTCAGTGTTTCATCGTCAATGTGTATGTAAAAGGAATACATTGAACCTGCAGTGGTGTATCGGAAACTAATACTGGTCTCATAGGAAAGGATCAAAGCACAGACTTTAAGAAGTCTCACTCTTCTTGCATTTAAGGCGGCATTGTGCCTTTTGTATTTAATTCCGATGTAATTTCAGTTTTCATCGTCTATGTGCATGTAAAAGCAATACATTGAACCTGAAGTGGTGTATCGGAAACTAATGCTGGTCTCACAGGAAAGTATCAAAGCACCGACTGTAAGAAGAGTCTCTATTCTTGTGCTTAAGGCGGCATTGTGCCTTTTGTATTTAATTCCGTCGCGATATCTGTGTTACGTCGTTAATGTGAAGGTCCAAGGAATACATAGAACCTGCAGTGGTGTATCGGAAACGAATACTGGTCTCACAGGAAAGGATCAAATCAAAGACACTAAGAAGTCTCACTCTTCTTGCACTTAAGGCGGCATTGTGCCTTTTGTATTTAATTCCGATGTAATTTCAGTATTTCATCGTCAATGTGTAGGTAAAAGGAATACATTGAACCTGCAGTGGTGTATCGGAAACTAATACTGGTCTCATAGAAAAGGATCAATGCACAGACTCTAAGAAGTCTCACACCTTTTGCACTTAAGGTGGCATTGTGCCTTTTGTATTTAATTCCGATGTAATTTCAGTGTTTCATCGTCAATGTGTATGTAAAAGGAATACATTGGACCTGCAGTATTGTATCGGAAACTAATACTGGTCTCATAGGAAAGGATCAAAGCACAGACTATAAGAAGTCTCACTCCTTTTGCACTTAAGGTGGCACTGTGCATTTTGTATTTAATTCCGATGTAATTTCAGTGTTTCATCGTCAATGTGAATATCCAAGGAATACATAGTACCTGCAGTGGTGTATCGGAAACTAATACTAATCTCACAGGAAAGTATCAAAGCACCGACTGTGAGAAGAGTCTCCATTCTTGTGCTTAAGGCGGCATTGTGCCTTTTGTATTTAATTCCGACGCGATTTTTGTGTTTCGTCGTTAATGTGAAGGTCCAAGGAATACATTGAACCTGCAGTGGTGTATCGGAAACGAATACTGGTCTCACAGGAAAGGATCAAATCACAGACTTTAAGAAGTCTCACTCTTCTTGCACTTAAGGCGGCATTGTGTCTTTTGTATTTATTTCCGATGTAATTTCAGTGTTTCATCGTCAACGAGTATGTAAATGGAATACATTGAACCTGCAGTGGTGTATCGGAAACTAATACTGGTCTCATAGGAAAGGATCAAAGCACAGACTCTAAGAAGTCTCACTCCTTTTGTACTTAAGGTTGCATTGTGCCTTTTGTATTTAATTCCGATGTAATATCAGTGTTTCATCGTCAATGTGTATGTAAAAGGAATACATTGACCCTGCAGTGTTGTATCGGAAACTATTACTGGTCTCATAGGAAAGGATCTAAGCACAGACTCTAAGAAGTCTCACTCCTTTTGCACTTAACGTGGCATTGTGCATTTTGTATTTAATTCCGATGTAATTTCAGTGTGTCATCGTCAATGTGAATATCCAAGGAATGCATAGAACCTGCAGTGGTGTATCGGAAACTAATACTGGTCTCACATGAAAGGATCAAAGCACCGGCTGTAAGAAGAGTCTCTATTCTTGTACGTAAGGCGGCATTGTGCCTTTTGTATTTAATTCCGACGCGATTTCTGTGTTTCATCGTCAATGTGAAGGTCCAAGGAATACATTGACCCTGCAGTGGTGTATCGGAAACTATAACTGGTCTCACAGGAAAGGATCAAAGTACAGACTCTAAGAAGTCTCACTCTTCTTGCATTTAAGGCGGCATTGTGCCTTTTGTATTTAATTCCGATCTAATTTCAGTGTTTCATTGGCAATTTGTACGTAAAACGAATACATTCAACCTTCAGTGGTGTATCGGAAACTAATACTAATCTCATAGTAAAGGATCAAAGCACAGACTCTAAGGTGTCTCACTCTTCTTGCATTTAAGGCGACATTGTGCCTTTTGTATTTAATTCCGATGTAATTTCAGTGTTTCATCGTCAATGTGTATGTAAAAGGAATACATTGAACCTGCAGTGGTGTATCGGAAACGAATATTGGTCTCACAGGAAAGTATCAAATCACAGACTCTAAGAAGTCTCACTCTTCTAGCACTTAAGGCGGCATTGTGCATTTTGTATTTAATTCCGATGTAATTTCAGTGTTTCATCGTCAATGTGTATGTAAAAGGAATACATTGAACCTGCTGTGGTGTATCGGAATCTAATACTGGTCTCACAGGAAAGGATCAAAGCACAGACTGTAAGAAGAGTCTCTATTCTTGTTCTTAAGGCATCATTGTGCCTTTTGTATTTAATTCCGATGCGATTTCTGTGTTTCGTCGTTTATGTGAAGGTCCAAGGAACACATCGAACCTGCAGTCGTGTATCTCAAACGAATACTGGTCTCACAGGAAAGGATCAAAGCACAGACTCTAAGAAGTCTCACTCCTTTTGTACTTAAGGTGGCATTGTGCCTTTTGTATTTAATTCCGATGTAATATCAGTGTTTCATCGTCAATGTGGTAAAAGGAATACATTGAATCTGCAGTGGTGTATCGGAAACTAATACTGGTCTAATAGGAAAGGATCAAAGCACAGACTATAAGAAGTCTCACGCCTTTTGCACTTAATGTGGCATTCTGCATTTTGTATTTAATTCCGATGTAATTTCAGTGTTTCATCGTCAATGTGAATATCCAAGGAATACATAGAACCTGTAGTGGGGTATCTGAAACTAATACTGCTCTCACAGGAAAGGATCAAAGCACCGACTGTAAGAAGAGTCTCTATTCTTGAACTTAAGGCGGCATTGTGCCTTTTGCATTTAATTCCGACGCGATTTCTGTGTTTCGTCGTTAATGTGAAGGTCCAAGGAATACATTGAACCTGCAGTGGTGTATCGGAAACGAACACTGGTCTCACAGGAAAGGATCAAATCACAGACTCTAAGAAGTCTCACTCTTCTTGCACTTAAGGCGGCATTGTGCCTTTTGTATTTAATTCCGATGTAATTTCAGTGTTTCATCGTCAATGTGTATGTAAAAGGAATGCATTGAACCTGCAGTGGTGTATCGGAAACTAATACTGGTCTCATAGGAAAGGATCAAAGCACAGACTTTAAGAAGTCTCACTCTTCTTGCATTTAAGGCAGCATTGGGCCTTTTGTATTTAATTCCGATGTAATTTCAGTTTTCATCGTCTATGTGTATGTAAAAGCAATACATTGAACCTGAAGTGGTGTATCGGAAACTAATGCTGGTCTCACAGGAAAGTATCAAAGCACCGACTGTAAGAAGAGTCTCTATTCTTGTGCTTAAGGCGGCATTGTGCCATTTGTATTTAATTCCGTCGCGATATCTGTGTTACGTCGTTAATGTGAAGGTCCAAGGAATACATAGAACCTGCAGTGGTGTATCGGAAACGAATACTGGTCTCACAGGAAAGGATCAAATCAAAGACACTAAGAAGTCTCACTCTTCTTGCACTTAAGGCGGCATTGTGCCTTTTGTATTTAATTCCGATGTAATTTCAGTATTTCATCGTCAATGTGTATGTAAAAGGA
The DNA here is from genome assembly GCF_023864345.2 of Schistocerca serialis cubense. NCBI lineage: Eukaryota > Metazoa > Arthropoda > Insecta > Orthoptera > Acrididae > Schistocerca > Schistocerca serialis. Next base: position 28,210,962 of record NC_064643.1, read on the forward strand.
ATACATTGAACCTGCAGTGGTGTATCGGAAACTAATACTGGTCTCATAGGAAAGGATCAAAGCACAGACTGGAAGAAGTCTCTCACCTTTTGCACTTACGGTGGCATTGTGCCTTTTGTATTTAATTCAGATGTAATTTCAGTGTTTCATCGTCAATGTGTAGGTAAAAGGAATACATTGAACCTGCAGTGGTGTATCGGAAACTAATACTGGTCTCATAGAAAAGGATCAATGCACAGACTCGAAGAAGTCTCACACCTTTTGCACTTAAGGTGGCATTGTGCCTTTTGTATTCAATTCCGATGTAATTTCAGTGTTTCATCGTCAATGTGTATGTAAAAGGAATACATTGGACCTGCAGTATTGTATCGGAAAATAATACTGGTCTCATAGGAAAGGATCAAAGCACAGACTATAAGAAGTCTCACTCCTTTTGCACTTAAGGTGGCACTGTGCATTTTGTATTTAATTCCGATGTAATTTCAGTGTTTCATCGTCAATGTGAATATCCAAGGAATACATAGAACCTGCAGTGGTGTATCGGAAACTAATACTAATCTCACAGGAAAGTATCAAAGCACCGACTGTGAGAAGAGTCTCCATTCTTGTGCTTAAGGCGGCATTGTGCCTTTTGTATTTAATTCCGACGCGATTTTTGTGTTTCGTCGTTAATGTGAAGGTCCAAGGAATACATTGAACCTGCAGTGGTGTATCGGAAACGAATACTGGTCTCACAGGAAAGGATCAAATCACAGACTTTAAGAAGTCTCACTCTTCTTGCACTTAAGGCGGCATTGTGCCTTTTGTATTTATTTCCGATGTAATTTCAGTGTTTCATCGTCAACGTGTATGTAAATGGAATACATTGAACCTGCAGTGGTGTATCGGAAACTAATACTGGTCTCATAGGAAAGGATCAAAGCACAGACTCTAAGAAGTCTCACTCCTTTTGTACTTAAGGTTGCATTGTGCCTTTTGTATTTAATTCCGATGTAATATCAGTGTTTCATCGTCAATGTGTATGTAAAAGGAATACATTGACCCTGCAGTGTTGTATCGGAAACTATTACTGGTCTCATAGGAAAGGATCTAAGCACAGACTCTAAGAAGTCTCACTCCTTTTGTACTTAAGGTGGCATTGTGCCTTTTGTATTTAATTCTGATATAATATCAGTGTTCCATCGTCAATGTGTATGTAAAAGGAGTACATTGAACCTGCAGTGGTGTATCGGAAACTAACACTGGTCTCATAGGAAAGGATCAAAGCACAGACTATAAGAAGTCTCACTCCTTTTGCACTTAACGTGGCATTGTGCATTTTGTATTTAATTCCGATGTAATTTCAGTGTGTCATCGTCAATGTGAATATCCAAGGAATGCATAGAACCTGCGGTGGTGTATCGGAAACTAATACTGGTCTCACATGAAAGGATCAAAGCACCGACTGTAAGAAGAGTCTCTATTCTTGTACGTAAGGCGGCATTGTGCCTTTTGTATTTAATTCCGACGCGATTTCTGTGTTTCATCGTCAATGTGAAGGTCCAAGGAATACATTGACCTTGCAGTGGTGTATCGGAAACTATAACTGGTCTCACAGGAAAGGATCAAAGTACAGACTCTAAGAAGTCTCACTCTTCTTGCATTTAATTCGGCATTGTGCCTTTTGTATTTAATTCCGATCTAATTTCAGTGTTTCATTGGCAATTTGTACGTAAAACGAATACATTCAACCTTCAGTGGTGTATCGGAAACTAATACTAATCTCATAGTAAAGGATCAAAGCACAGACTCTAAGGTGTCTCACTCTTCTTGCATTTAAAGCGGCATTGTGCCTTTTGTATTTAATTCCGATGTAATTTCAGTGTTTCATCGTCAATGTGACAGTCCAAGGTATACATTGAACCCGAAGTGGCGTAACGGAAACTATAACTGGTCTCACAGGAAAGGATCAATGCACAGACACTAAGAAGTCTCATTCTTCTTGCATTTATGGCGGCATTTTGCCTTTTGTATTTAATTACGATGTAATTTCAGTGTTTCATCGTCAATGTGAATGTCCAAGGAATACATTGAACCTGCAGTGGCGTATCGGGAGCAAATACTGGTCTCACAGGAAAGGATCAAAGCACAGACTATAAGAAGTCACACTCCTTTTGCACTTAAGGTGGCACTGTGCATTTTGTATTTAATTCCGATGTAATTTCAGTGTTTCATCGTCAATGTGAATATCCAAGGAATACATAGAACCTGCAGTGGTGTATCGGAAACTAATACTAATCTCACAGGAAAGTATCAAAGCACCGACTGTGAGTAGAGTCTCCATTCTTGTGCTTAAGGCGGCATTGTGCCTTTTGTATTTAATTCCGACGCGATTTTTGTCTTTCGTCGTTAATGTGAAGGTCCAAGGAATACATTGAACCTGCAGTGGTGTATCGGAAACGAATACTGGTCTCACAGGAAAGGATCAAATCACAGACTTTAAGAAGTCTCACTCTTCTTGCACTTAAGGCGGCATTGTGCCTTTTGTATTTATTTCCGATGTAATTTCAGTGTTTCATCGTCAACGTGTATGTAAATGGAATACATTGAACCTGCAGTGGTGTATCGGAAACTAATACTGGTCTCATAGGAAAGGATCAAAGCACAGACTCTAAGAAGTCTCACTCCTTTTGTACTTAAGGTTGCATTGTGCCTTTTGTATTTAATTCCGATGTAATATCAGTGTTTCATCGTCAATGTGTATGTAAAAGGAATACATTGACCCTGCAGTGTTGTATAGGAAACTATTACTGGTCTCATAGGAAAGGATCTAAGCACAGACTCTAAGAAGTCTCACTCCTTTTGTACTTAAGGTGGCATTGTGCCTTTTGTATTTAATTCTGATATAATATCAGTGTTCCATCGTCAATGTGTATGTAAAAGGAGTACATTGAACCTGCAGTGGTGTATCGGAAACTAACACTGGTCTCATAGGAAAGGATCAAAGCACAGACTATAAGAAGTCTCACTCCTTTTGCACTTAACGTGGCATTGTGCATTTTGTATTTAATTCCGATGTAATTTCAGTGTGTCATCGTCAATGTGAATATCCAAGGAATGCATAGAACCTGCAGTGGTGTATCGGAAACTAATACTGGTCTCACATGAAAGGATCAAAGCACCGACTGTAAGAAGAGTCTCTATTCTTGTACGTAAGGCGGCATTGTGCCTTTTGTATTTAATTCCGACGCGATTTCTGTGTTTCATCGTCAATGTGAAGGTCCAAGGAATACATTGACCCTGCAGTGGTGTATCGGAAACTATAACTGGTCTCACAGGAAAGGATCAAAGTACAGACTCTAAGAAGTCTCACTCTTCTTGCTTTTAAGGCGGCATTGTGCCTTTTGTATTTAATTCCGATCTAATTTCAGTGTTTCATTGGCAATTTGTACGTAAAACGAATACATTCAACCTTCACTGGTGTATCGGAAACTAATACTAATCTCATAGTAAAGGATCAAAGCACAGACTCTAAGGTGTCTCACTCTTCTTGCATTTAAAGCGGCATTGTGCCTTTTGTATTTAATTCCGATGTAATTTCAGTGTTTCATCGTCAATGTGACAGTCCAAGGTATACATTGAACCCGAAGTGGCGTAACGGAAACTATAACTGGTCTCACAGGAAAGGATCAATGCACAGACACTAAGAAGTCTCATTCTTCTTGCATTTATGGCGGCATTTTGCCTTTTGTATTTAATTACGATGTAATTTCAGTGTTTCATCGTCAATGTGAATGTCCAAGGAATACATCGAACCTGCAGTGGCGTATCGGAAGCAAATACTGGTCTCACAGGAAAGGATCAAAGCACAGACTATAAGAAGTCTCACTCCTTTTGCACTTAAGGTGGCACTGTGCATTTTGTATTTAATTCCGATGTAATTTCAGTGTTTCATCGTCAATGTGAATATCCAAGGAATACATAGAACCTGCAGTGGTGTATCGGAAACTAATACTAATCTCACAGGAAAGTATCAAAGCACCGACTGTGAGAAGAGTCTCCATTCTTGTGCTTAAGGCGGCATTGTGCCTTTTGTATTTAATTCCGACGCGATTTTTGTGTTTCGTCGTTAATGTGAAAGTCCAAGGAATACATTGAACCTGCAGTGGTGTATCGGAAACGAATACTGGTCTCACAGGAAAGGATCAAATCACAGACTTTAAGAAGTCTCACTCTTCTTGCACTTAAGGCGGCATTGTGCCTTTTGTATTTATTTCCGATGTAATTTCAGTGTTTCATCGTCAACGTGTATGTAAATGGAATACATTGAACCTGCAGTGGTGTATCGGAAACTAATACTGGTCTCATAGGAAAGGATCAAAGCACAGACTCTAAGAAGTCTCACTCCTTTTGTACTTAAGGTTGCATTGTGCCTTTTGTATTTAATTCCGATGTAATATCAGTGTTTCATCGTCAATGTGTATGTAAAAGGAATACATTGACCCTGCAGTGTTGTATCGGAAACTATTACTGGTCTCATAGGAAAGGATCTAAGCACAGACTCTAAGAAGTCTCACTCCTTTTGTACGTAAGGTGGCATTGTGCCTTTTGTATTTAATTCTGATATAATATCAGTGTTCCATCGTCAATGTGTATGTAAAAGGAGTACATTGAACCTGCAGTGGTGTATCGGAAACTAACACTGGTCTCATAGGAAAGGATCAAAGCACAGACTATAAGAAGTCTCACTCCTTTTGCACTTAACGTGGCATTGTGCATTTTGTATTTAATTCCGATGTAATTTCAGTGTGTCATCGTCAATGTGAATATCCAAGGAATGCATAGAACCTGCAGTGGTGTATCGGAAACTAATACTGGTCTCACATGAAAGGATCAAAGCACCGACTGTAAGAAGAGTCTCTATTCTTGTACGTAAGGCGGCATTGTGCCTTTTGTATTTAATTCCGACGCGATTTCTGTGTTTCATCGTCAATGTGAAGGTCCAAGGAATACATTGACCCTGCAGTGGTGTATCGGAAACTATAACTGGTCTCACAGGAAAGGATCAAAGTACAGACTCTAAGAAGTCTCACTCTTCTTGCATTTAAGGCGGCATTGTGCCTTTTGTATTTAATTCCGATCTAATTTCAGTGTTTCATTGGCAATTTGTACGTAAAACGAATACATTCAACCTTCAGTGGTGTATCGGAAACTAATACTAATCTCATAGTAAAGGATCAAAGCACAGACTCTAAGGTGTCTCACTCTTCTTGCATTTAAAGCGGCATTGTGCCTTTTGTATTTAATTCCGATGTAATTTCAGTGTTTCATCGTCAATGTGACAGTCCAAGGTATACATTGAACCCGAAGTGGCGTAACGGAAACTATAACTGGTCTCACAGGAAAGGATCAATGCACAGACACTAAGAAGTCTCATTCTTCTTGCATTTATGGGGGCATTTTGCCTTTTGTATTTAATTACGATGTAATTTCAGTGTTTCAACGTCAATGTGAGTGTCCAAGGAATACATTGAACCTGCAGTGGCGTATCGGAAGCAAATACTGGTCTCACAGGAAAGGATCAAAGCACAGACTCTAAGAAGTCTCACTCTTCTTGCACTTAAGGCGGCATTGTGCCTTTTTTTCTTAATTCCGATGTAATTTCAGTGTTTCATCGTCAATGTGTATGTAAAAGGAATACATTGAACCTGCAGTGGTGTATCGGAAACTAATACTGGTCTCATAGGAAAGGATGAAAGCACAGACTCTAAGAAGTCTCACTCTTCCTGCATTTAAGTCGGCATTGTGCCTTTTATATTTAATTCCGATGTAATTTCAGTGTTTCATCGTCAATGGGAATGTCCAAGGAATACATTGAACTTCCAGTGGTGTATCGCAAACTAATACTGGTCTCACAGGAAAGGATCAAAGCACAGACTCTAAGAAGTCTCACTCCTTTTGTACTTAAGGTGGCATTGTGCCTTTTGTATTTAATTCCGATGTAATATCAGTGTTTCATCGTCAATGTGTATGTAAAAGGAATACATTGAATCTGCAGTGATGTATCGGAAACTAATACTGGTCTAATAGGAAAGGATCAAAGCACAGACTATAAGAAGTCTCACGCCTTTTGCACTTAATGTGGCATTCTACATTTTGTATTTAATTCCGATGTAATTTCAGTGTTTCATCGTCAATGCGAATATCCAAGGAATACATAGAACCTGTAGTGGGGTATCTGAAACTAATACTGCTCTCACAGGAAAGGATCAAAGCACCGACTGTAAGAAGAGTCTCTATTCTTGAACTTAAGACGGCATTGTGCCTTTTGCATTTAATTCCGACGCGATTTCTGTGTTTCGTCGTTAATGTGAAGGTCCAAGGAATACATTGAACCTGCAGTGGTATATCGGAAACGAACACTGGTCTCACAGGAAAGGATCAAATCACAGACTCTAAGAAGTCTCACTCTTCTTGCACTTAAGGCGGCATTGTGCCTTTTGTATTTAATTCCGATGTAATTTCAGTGTTTCATCGGCAATGTGTATGTAAAAGGAATACATTGAACCTGCAGTGGTGTATCGGAAACTAATACTAGTCTCATAGGAAAGGATCAAAGCACAGACTTTAAGAAGTCTCACTCTTCTTGCATTTAAGGCGGCATTGTGCCTTTTGTATTTAATTCCGATGTAATTTCAGTGTTTCATCGTCTATGTGTATGTAAAAGCAATACATTGAACCTGAAGTGGTGTATCGGAAACTAATGCTGGTCTCACAGGAAAGTATCAAAGCACCGACTGTAAGAAGAGTCTCTATTCTTGTGCTTAAGGCGGCATTGTGCCATTTGTATTTAATTCCGACGCGATATCTGTGTTACGTCGTTAATGTGAAGGTCCAAGGAATACATAGAACCTGCAGTGGTGTATCGGAAACGAATACTGGTCTCACAGGAAAGGATCAAATCAAAGACACTAAGAAGTCTCACTCTTCTTGCACTTAAGGCGGCATTGTGCCTTTTGTATTTAATTCCGATGTAATTTCAGTGTTTCATCGTCAATGTGTATGTAAAAGGAATACATTGAACCTGCAGTGGTGTATCGGAAACTAATATTGGTCTCATAGGAAAGGATCAAAGCACAGACTGGAAGAAGTCTCTCACCTTTTGCACTTACGGTGGCATTGTGAATTTTGTATTTAATTCAGATATAATTTCAGTGTTTCATCGTCAATGTGTATGTAAAAGGAATACATTGAACCTGCAGTGGTGTATCGGAAACTAATACTGGTCTCATAGAAAAGGATCAATGCACAGACTCTAAGAAGTCTCACACCTTTTGCACTTAAGGTGGCATTGTGCCTTTTGTATTTAATTCCGATGTAATTTCAGTGTTTCATCGTCAATGTGTATGTAAAAGGAATACATTTGACCTGCAGTATTGTATCGGAAACTAATACTGGTCTCATAGGAAAGGATCAAAGCACAGACTATAAGAAGTCTCACTCCTTTTGCACTTAAGGTGGCACTGTGCATTTTGTATTTAATTCCGATGTAATTTCAGTGTTTCATCGTCAATGTGAATATCCAAGGAATACATAGTACCTGCAGTGGTGTATCGGAAACTAATACTAATCTCACAGGAAAGTATCAAAGCACCGACTGCGAGAAGAGTCACTATTCTTGTGCTTAAGGCGGCATTGTGCCTTTTGTATTTGATTCCGACGCGATTTTTGTGTTTCGTCGTTAATGTGAAGGTCCAAGGAATACATTGAACCTGCAGTGGTGTATAGGAAACGAATACTGGTCTCACAGGAAAGGATCAAATCACAGACTCTAAGAAGTCTCACTCTTCTTGCACTTAAGGCGGCATTGTGCCTTTTGTATTTCAATCCCATGTAATTTCAGTGTTTCATCGTCAATGTGTATGTAAATGGAATACATTGAACCTGCAGTGGTGTATCGGAAACTAATACTGGTCTCATAGGAAAGGATCAAAGCACAGACTCTAAGAAGTCTCACTCCTTTTGTACTTAAGGTGGCATTGTGCCTTTTGTATTTAATTCCGATGTAATATCAGTGTTTCATCGTCAATGTGTATGTAAAAGGAATACATTGACCCTGCAGTGTTGTATCGGAAACTATTACTGGTCTCATAGGAAAGGATCTAAGCACAGACTCTAAGAAGTCTCACTCCTTTTGTACTTAAGGTGGCATTGTGCCTTTTGTATTTAATTCTGATATAATATCAGTGTTCCATCGTCAATGTGTATGTAAAAGGAGTACATTGAACCTGCAGTGGTGTATCGGAAACTAATACTGGTCTCATAGGAAAGGATCAAAGCACAGACTATAAGAAGTCTCACTCCTTTTGCACTTAAGGTGGCATTGTGCATTCTGTATTTAATTCCGATGTAATTTCGGTGTGTCATCGTCAATGTGAATATCCAAGGAATGCATAGAACCTGCAGTGGTGTATCGGAAACTAATACTGGTCTCACATGAAAGGATCAAAGCACCGACTGTAAGAAGAGTCTCTATTCTTGTACGTAAGGCGGCATTGTGCCTTTTGTATTTAATTCCGACGCGATTTCTGTGTTTCATCGTCAATGTGAACGTCCAAGGAATACATTGACCCTGCAGTGGTGTATCGGAAACTATAACTGGTCTCACAGGAAAGGATCAAAGTACAGACTCTAAGAAGTCTCACTCTTCTTGCATTTAAGGCGGCATTGTGCCTTTTGTATTTAATTCCGATGTAATTTCAGTGTTTCATCGTCAATGTGACAGTCCAAGGTATACATTGAACCGGCAGTGGCGTAACGGAAACTATAACTGGTCTCACAGGAAAGGATCAATGCACAGACACTAAGAAGTCTCACTCTTCTTGCATTTAAGGCGGCATTTTGCCTTTTGTATTTAATTACGATGTAATTTCAGTGTTTCATCGTCAATGTGAATGTCCAAGGAATACATTGAACCTGCAGTGGCGTATCGGAAGCAAATACTGGTCTCACAGGTAAGGATCAAAGCACCGACTGTAAGAAGAGTCTCTATTCTTGTACTTAAGGTGGCATAGTGTCTTTTGTATTTAATTCCGACGCGATTTCTGTGTTCCATCATTAATGTGAAGGTCCAAGGAATACATTGAACCTGCAGTGGTGTATCGGAAACTATAACTGGTCTCACAGGACAGGATCAAAGCACAGACTCTAAGAAGTCTCACTCTTCTTGCACTTAAGGCGGCATTGTGCCTCTTTTACTTAATTCCGATGTAATTTCAGTGTTTCATCGTCAATGTGTATGTAAAAGGAATACATTGAACCTGCAGTGGTGTATCGGAAACTAATACTGGTCTCATAGGAAAGGATGAAAGCTCAGACTCTAAGAAGTCTCACTCTTCATGCATTTAAGTCGGCATTGTGCCTTTTATATTTAATTCCGATGTAATTTCAGTGTTTCATCGTCAATGTGAATGTCCAAGGAATACATTGAACTTCCAGTGGTGTATCGCAAACTAATACTGGTCTCACAGGAAAGGATCAAAGCACCGACTGTAAGAAGAGTCTATATTCTTGTACTTAAGGCGGCATTGTGCCTTTTGTATTTAATTCCGATGTGATTTCTGTGTTTTGTCGTCAATGTGAAGGTCCAAGGAATACATTGAACCTGCAGTGGTGTATCGGAAAATAATACTGGTCTCACAGGAAAGGATCAAAGCACAGACTCTAAGAAGTCTCACTCTTCTTGCACTTAACGCGGCATTGTGCCTTTTGTATTTCATTCCGATGTAATTTCAGTGTTTCAGCGTCAATGTATATGTAAAAGGAATACATTGAACCTGCAGTGGTTTATCGCAAACTAATACTTACCTCATAGGAAAGAATCAAAGCAGAGACTCTAAGAAGTCTCACTCTTCTTGCACTTAAGACGGCATTTTGCCTTTTGTATTTAATTCCGATGTAATTTCAGTTTTTCATCGTCAATGTGTATGCAAAAGGAATACATTGAACCTGCAGTGGTTTATCGGAAACTAATACTGGCCTCACAGGAAAGGATCAAAGCACAGACTCTAAGAATTCTCACTCTTCTTGCACTGAAAGCGGCGTTGTGCCTTTTGTTTTTAATTCCGAAGTAATTTCAGTGTTTCATCGTCAATGTGAACGACCAAGGAATACACTGAACTTGCAATGGTGTATCGGAAACTAATACTTGCCTCACAGGAAAGGATCAAAGCACGTACTCTAGGAAGTCTCACTCTTCTTGTACTTATGGCGTCACAGTGCCTTTTGTATATAATTCCGATGTAATTGCAGTGTTTCATCGTCTGTGTGAAGGTCCAAGGAATACATTGAACCTGCAGTGGTCTATCGGAAACTAATACTGGTCTCACAGGAAAGGATCCAAGCACAGACTCTAAGAAGTCTCACTCTTCTTGCACTTTAGGCGTCATTGTGCCTTTTGTATTTAATTCCGATGTAATTTCAGTGTTTCATCGTCAATGTGAAGGTCCAAGGATTACTTTGAACCCGCAGTGGTGTATCGGAAACTAATACTGGTCTCACAAGAAAGGATCAAAGCACTGAGTCAAAGAAGTCTCACTCTTCGTGGACTTAAGGCAGTATTGTGCCTTTTGTATGCAATTCCGATGTAAATTCAGTGTTTCATCGTCAATGTGTATGTCCAAGTAATACATTGAACGTGCAGTGGTGAATCGGAAACTAATACTGGTCTCATAGGAGAGGATCAAACACAGACTGTAAGAAGTCTCACTCTTCTTGCAATTAAGGCGGCGTTGTGCCATTTGTATTTAATTCCGATGTAATTTTAGTGTTTGATCGTCAATGTGAATGTCCAAGGAATACATTGAACCTGCAGTGGTGTATCGGAAACTAATACTGGTTTCACAGGAAAGGATCAAAGCACACTCTCTAAGAAGTCTCACTCTTCTTGCATTTAAGGCGTCATTGTGCCTTTTGTATTTAATTCCGATGTAATTGCAGTTTTTCATCGTCAATGTGAATGTCCCAGGAATACATTGAACCTGCAGTGGTGTATCGGAAACTAGTACTGGTCTCACAGGAAAGGATCAAAGAACCGACTCTTAGAAGAGTCTATATTCTTGTACTTAAGGTGGCATTGTGCCTTTTGTATTTAATTCCGATGCGATTTCTGTGTTTCGTCGTCAATGTGAAGGTCCAAGGAATTCATCGAACCTGCAGTGGTGTATCGGAAACTAATACTGGTCTCATAGGAAAGGATGAAAGCACAGACTCAAAGAAGTCTCACTCCTTTTGCACTTAAGGCGGCATTATGCCTTTTGTATTTAATTCCGATGTAATTTCAGTGTTTCATCGTCAATGTGTATGTAAAAGGAATACATTGAACCTGCAGTGGTGTATCGGAATCTAATACTGGTCTCATAGGAAAGGATTAAAGCACAGACTCTACGAAGTCTCACTCTTCTTGCATTTAAGGCGGCATTGTGCCTTTAGTATTTAATTCCGATGTAATTTCAGTGTTTCATCGTCAATGTGAATGTCCAAGGAATACATTGAACATGCAGTGGTGTATCGGATACTTATACTGGTCTCACAGGAAAGGATCAAAGCACCGACTGTAAGAAGATTCTCTAGTCTTGTACTTAAGGCGGCATTGTGGCTTTTGTATTTAATTCCGTTGCGATTTCTGCGTTTCATCGTCAATAAGAAGGTCCACGGAATACATGGAACCTGCAGTGGTGTTTCGGAAACTAATACTGGTCTCACAGCGAATGCTCAAAGCACCGACTTTAAGAAGCGTCTTTATTCTTGTACTTAAGGCGGCATTGTGCCTTTGGTATTTAATTCCGATGCCATTTCTGTGTTTCATCGTCAATGTGAATGTCCAAGGAATACATTGAACATGCAGTGGTGTATCGGATACTAATACTGGTCTCACAGGAAAGGATCAAAGCACCGACTGTAAGAAGATTCTCTAGTCTTGTACTTAAGGCGGCATTGTGCCTTTTGTATTTAATTCCGATGCGATTTCGGTGTTTCATCACCAATGTGTAGGTCCAAGGAATACATTGAAACTGCAGTGGAGTATCGGAAACTAACACTGGTCTCACAGGAAAGGATCAAATCACAGACTCTAAGAAGTCTCACTCTTCATGCAAGTAAGGCGGCATTGTGCCTTTTGTACTTAATTCCGATGTAATTTAAGTGTTTCATCGTCAATGTGTACGTAAAAGGAATTAATTGACCCTGCAGTGGTGTATCGGAAACCAATACTGGTCTAATAGGAGAGGATGAAAGTACAGACTCTAAGAAGTCTCACTCCTTTAGCACTTAAGGTGGCATTGTGCCTTTTGTACTTAATTCCGATGTAATTTCAGTGTTTCATCGTCAATGTGTATGTAAAAGGAATACATTGAACCTGCAGTGGTGTATCGCAAACTAATACGGGTCTCACAGGAAAGGATCAAAGCACCGACTGTAAGAAGAGTCTCTATTCTTGTACTTAAGGTGGCATTGTGTCTTTTGTATTTAATTCCGACGCGATTTCTGTGTTTCATCGTTAATGTTAAGGTCCAAGGAATACCTTGAACCAGCAGTGGTGTATCGGAAACTAATACTGGTCTCATAGGAAAGGATCAAAGCACAGACTCTAAGAAGTCTCACTCCTTTTGCACTTGAGGTGGCATTTTGCCTTTTGTATTTAATTCCGATGTAATTTCAGTGTTTCATCGTCAATGTGTATGTAAAAGGAATACATTGAACCTGCAGTGCTGTATCGGAAACTAATACTGGTCTCATAGGAAAGGATGAAAGCACAGACTCTAAGAAGTCTCACTCTTCCCGCATTGAAGTCGGCATTGTGCCTTTTCTATTTCATTCCGATGTAATTTCAGTGTTTCATCGTCAATGTGAATGTCCAAGGAATACACTGAACTTGCAGTTGTGTATCGGAAACTAATACTGGTCTCACAGGAAAGGAGCAAAGCACCGACTGTAAGAAGAGTCTCTATTCTTGTACTTAAGGCGGCATTGTGCCGTTTGTATTTAATTCCGACGCGATTTCTGTGTTTCGTCGTTAATGTGAAGGACCAAGGAATACATTGAACCTGCAGTGGTGTATCGGAAGCGAATACTGGGCTCACAGGAAAGGATCAAATCGCAGACTCTAATAAGTCTCACTCTTCTTGCACTTAAGGCGGCATTGTGCCTTTTGTATTTAATTCCTATGTAATTTCGTCTTTCATCGTCAATGAGTATGTAAAAGGAATACATTGAACCTGCAGTGGTGTATCGGAAACTAATACTGGTCTCATAGGAAAGGATGAAAGCACAGACTCTAAGAAGTCTCATTCTTCTTGCATTTAAGGCGGCATTGTGCCTTTTGTATTTAATTCCGATGTAATTTCAGTGTTTCATCGTCAATGTGTATGTAAAAGGAATACATTGAACCTGCAGTGGTGTATCGGAAACGAATACTGGTCTCACAGGAAAATATCAAATCACAGACTCTAAGAAGTCTCACTCTTCTAGCACTTAAGGCGGCATCGTGCATTTTGTATTTAATTCCGATGTAATTTCAGTGTTTCATCGTCAATGTGTATGTAAAAGGAATACATTGAACCTGAAGTGGTGTATCGGAAACTAATACTGAGCTCATAGGATAGGATCAAAGCACAGACTCTAAGAAGTCTCTCTCCTTTTGTACTTAAGGTGTCATTGTGCCTGTTGTATTTAATTCCTATGTAATATCAGTGTTTCATCGTCAATGTGTATGTAAAAGGAATACATTGAACCTGCTGTGGTGTATCGGAATCTAATACTGGTCTCACAGGAAAGGATCAAAGCACAGACTATAAGAAGTGTCACTTCTTTTGCACTTATGGTGGCATTGCGCCTTTTTTTATTTAATTCCGATGCAATTTCAGTGATTCATCGTCAATGCGAATGTTCAAGGAATACATAGAACCTGCAGTGGCGTATCGGAAACTAATACTGGTCTCACAGGAAAGGATCAAAGCACAGACTGTAAGAAGAGTCTCTATTCTTGTTCTTATGGCGGCATTGTGCCTTTTGCATTTAATTCCGATGCGATTTCTGTGTTTCGTCGTTTATGTGAAGGTCCAAGGAATACATCGAACCTGCAGTCGTGTATCACAAACGAATACTGGTCTCACAGGAAAGGATCAAAGTACAGACTCTAAGAAGTCTCACTCCTTTTGTACTTAAGGTGGCATTGTGTCTTATGTATTTAATTCCGATGTAATATCAGTGTTTCATCGTCAATGTGTATGTAAAAGGAATACATTGAATCTGCAGTTGTGTATCGGAAACTAATACTGGTCTAATAGGAAAGGATCAAAGCACAGACTATAAGAAGTCTCACGCCTTTTGCACTTAATGTGGCATTCTGCATTTTGTATTTAATTCCGATGTAATTTCAGTGTTTCATCGTCAATGTGAATATCCAAGGAATACATAGACCCTGTAGTGGGGTATCGGAAACTAATACTGCTCTCACAGGAAAGGATCAAAGCACCGACTGTAAGAAGAGTCTCTATTCTTGAACTTAAGGCGGCATTGTGCCTTTTGCATTTAATTCCGACGAGATTTCTGTGTTTCGTCGTTAATGTGAAGGTCCAAGGAATACATTGAACCTGCAGTGGTGTATCGGAAACTAATACTGGTCTCATAGAAACGGATCAATGCACAGACTCTAAGAAGTCTCACACCTTTTGCACTTAAGGTGGCATTGTGCCTTTCGTATTTAATTCCGATGTAATTTCAGTGTTTCATCGTCAATGTGTATGTAAAAGGAATACATTGGACCTGCAGTATTGTATCGGAAACTAATACTGGTCTCATAGGAAAGGATCAAAGCACAGACTCTAAGAAGTCGCACTCCTTTTGTACGTAAGGTGGCATTGTGCCTTTTGTATTTAATTCCGATGTAATATCAGTGTCTCGTCGTCAATGTGTATGTAAAAGGAATACATTGAACCTGCAGTGGTGTATCGGAAACTAATACTGGTCTCATAGGAAAGGATCAAATCACAGACTATAAGAAGTCTCACTCCTTTTGCACTTAAGGTGGCACTGTGCATTTTGTATTTAATTCCGATGTAATTTCAGTGTTTCATCGTCAATGTGAATATCCAAGGAATACATAGAACCTGCAGTGGTGTCGGAAACTAATACTAATCTCACAGGAAAGTATCAAAGCACCGACTGTGAAAGGAGTCTCTATTCTTGTGCTTAAGGCGGCATTGTGCCTTCTGTATTTAATTCCGACGCGATTTTTGTGTTTCGTCGTTAATGTGAAGGTCCAAGGAATACATTGAACCTGCAGTGGTGTATCGGAAACGAATACTGGTCTCACAGGAAAGGATCAAATCACAGACTCTAAGAAGTCTCACTCTTCTTGCACTTAAGGCGGCATTGTGCCTTTTGTATTTAATTCCGATGTAATTTCAGTGTTTCATCGTCAATGTGTATGTAAATGGAATACATTGAACCTGCAGTGGTGTATCGGAAACTAATACTGGTCTCATAGGAAAGGATCAAAGCACAGACTCTAAGAAGTCTCACTCCTTTTGTACTTAAGGTGGCATTGTGCATTTTGTATTTAATTCCGGTGTAATATCAGTGTTTCATCGTCAATGTGTATGTAAAAGGAATTCATTGACCCTGCAGTGTTGTATCGGAAACTAATACTGGTCTCACAGGATAGGATCTAAGCACAGACTCTAAGAAGTCTCACTCCTTTTGTACTTAAGGTGGCATTGTGCCTTTTGTATTTAATTCTGATGTAATATCAGTGTTCCATCGTCAATGTGTATGTAAAAGGAGTACATTGAACCTGCAGTGGTGTATCGGAAACTAATACTGGTCTCATAGGAAAGGATCAAAGCACAGACTATAAGAAGTCTCACTCCTTTTGCACTTAAGGTGGCATTGTGCATTTTGTATTTAATTCCGATGTAATTTCAGTGTGTCATCGTCAATGTGAATATCCAAGGAATGCATAGAACCTGCAGTGGTGTATCGGAAACTAATACTGGTCTCACATGACAGGATCAAAGCACCGACTGTAAGAAGAGTCTCTATTCTTGTACGTAAGGCGGCATTGTGCCTTTTGTATTTAATTCCGACGCGGTTTCTGTGTTTCATCGTCAATGTGAAGGTCCAAGGAATACATTGAACCTGCAGTGGTGTATCGGAAACTATAACAGGTCTCACAGGAAAGGATGAAAGTACAGACTCTAAGAAGTTTCACTCTTCTTGCATTTAAGGCGGCATTGTGCCTTTTGTATTTAATTCCGATGTAATTTCAGTGTTTCATTGGCAACGTGTACGTAAAACGAATACATTCAACCTGCAGTGGTGTATCGGAAACTAATACTAATCTCATAGGAAAGGATCAAAGCACAGACTCTAAGGTGTCTCACTCCTCTTGCATTTAAAGCGGCATTGTGAATTTTGTAATTAATTCCGATGTAATTTCAGTGTGTCATCGTCAATGTGACAGTCCAAGGTATACATTGAACCGGCAGTGGCGTAACGGAAACTATAACTGGTCTCACAGGAAAGGATCAATGCACAGACACTAAGAAGTCTCACTCTTCTTGCATTTAAGGCGACATTTTGCCTTTTGTATTTAATTACGATGTAATTTCAGTGTTTCATCGTCAATGTGAATGTCCAAGGAATACATTGAACCTGCAGTGGCGTATCGGAAGCAAATACTGGACTCACAGGAAAGGATCAAAGCACAGACTTTAAGAAGTCTCACTCTTCTTGCATTTAAGTCGGCATTGTGCCTTTTATATTTAATTCCGACGTAATTTCAGTGTTTCATCGTCAATGTGAATGTCCAAGGAACACATTGAACTTCCAGTGGTGTATCGCAAACTAATACTGGTCTCACAGGAAAGGATCAAAGCACCGACTGTAAGAAGAGTCTATATTCTTGTACTTATGGCGGCATTGTGCCTTTTGTATTTAATTCCGATGTGTTTTCTGTGTTTTGTCGCCAATGTGAAGGTCCAAGGAATACATTGAACCTGCGGTGGTGTATCGGAAAATAATACTGGTCTTACTGGAAAGGATCAAAGCACAGACTCTAAGAAGTCTCACTCTTCTTGCACTTAACGCGGCATTGTGCCTTTTGTATTTCATTCCGATGTAATTTCAGTGTTTCAGCGTCAATGTATATGTAAAAGGAATACATTGAACCTGCAGTGGTGTACCGGAAACTAATACTGGTCTCTCAGGAAAGGATCAAAGCACAGACTGTAAGAAGTCTCACTCTTCTTGCACTTAAGACGGCATTTTGCCTTTTGTATTTAATTCCGATGTAATTTCAGTTTTTCATCGTCAATGTGTATGCAAAAGGAATACATTGAACCTGCAGTGGTTTATCGGAAACTAATACTGGC
Organism: Schistocerca serialis cubense; assembly: GCF_023864345.2. Taxonomy (NCBI): domain Eukaryota; kingdom Metazoa; phylum Arthropoda; class Insecta; order Orthoptera; family Acrididae; genus Schistocerca; species Schistocerca serialis. The sequence goes on from NC_064643.1 coordinate 28,228,373, forward strand.
CTCACAGGAAAGGATCAAAGCACAGACTCTAAGAATTCTCACTCTTCTTGCACTGTAAGCGGCGTTGTGCCTTTTGTTTTTAATTCCGATGTAATTTCAGTGTTTCATCGTCAATGTGAACGTCCAAGGAATACACTGAACTTGCAGTGGTGTATCGGAAACTAATACTTGCCTCACAGGAAAGGATCAAAGCACATACTCTAAGAAGTCTCACTCTTCTTGTACTTATGGCGGCACTGTGCCTTTTGTATTTAATTCCGATGTAATTGCAGTGTTTCATCGTCTGTGTGAAGGTCCAAGGAATACATTGAACCTGCAGTGGTCTATCGGAAACTAATACTGGTCTCACAGGAAGGGATCAAAGCACAGACTCTAAGAAGTCTCACTCTTCTTGCACTTAAGGCAGCATTGTGAATTTTGTATGCAATTCCGATGTAAACTCAGTGTTTCATCGTCAATGTGTATGTCCAAGTAATACATTGAATGTGCAGTGGTGAATCGGAAACTAATACTGGTCTCATAGGAAAGGATCAAAACACAGACTGTAAGAAGTCTCACTCTTCTTGCACTTAAAGGCGGCGTTGTGCCATTTGTATTTAATTCCGATGTAATTTTAGTGTTTGATCGTCAATGTGAATGTCCAAGGAATACATTGAACCTGCAGTGGTGTATCGGAAACTAATACTGGTTTCACAGGAAAGGATCGAAGCACACTCTCTAAGAAGTCTCACTCTTCTTGCATTTAAGGCGTCATTGTGCCTTTTGTATTTAATTCCGATGTAATTGCAGTTTTTCATCGTCAATGTGAATGTCCCAGGAATACATTGAACCTGCAGTGGTGTATCGGAAACTAGTACTGGTCTCACAGGAAAGGATCAAAGAACCGACTCTAAAAAGAGTCTATATTCTTGTACTTAAGGTGGCATTGTGCGTTTTGTATTTAATTCCGATGCGATTTCTGTGTTTCGTCGTCAATGTGAACGTCCAAGGAATACATTGAACCTGCAGTGGTGTATCGGAAACTAATACAGGTCTCATAGGAAAGGATCAAAGCGCAGACTCTAAGAAGTCTCACTCTTCTTGCATTTAATGCGGCATTGTGCCTTTTGTAATTAACTTTCTTGTAATTTCAGTGTTTCATTGTCAATGTTAATGTCCAAGGAATACATAGAACCTGCAGTGGTGTATCGGAAACTAATACTGGTCTCACAGGAAAGGATCAAAACACAGACTCTAAGAGGTCCCACTCTTCTTGCATTTAAGGGGTCATTGTACCTTTTGTATTTAATTCCGATGTAATTTCTGTGTTTCATCGTCAATGTGAAGGTCCAAGGAATACATTGAACCTGCAGCGGTATATCGGAAACTAATACTGGTCTCATAGGAAAGGATCAAAGCACAGACTCTAAGAAGTCTCACTCTTCTTGCATTTAAGGCGGCATTGTGCCATTCGTATTTAATTCCGATGTAATTTCAGTGTTTCATCGTCAATGAGAATGTGCAAGGAGTACATTGAACCAGCAGTGGTATATCGGAAACTAATACTGGTCTCAGAGGAAAGGATCAAAGCACCGACTGTAAGAAGAGTCTCTATTCTTGTTCTTAAGGCGGCATTGTGCCTTTTGTATTTAATTCCGATGCGATTGCTGTACTTTGTCGTCAATGTGAAGGACCAAGGAATACATTGAACCTGCAGTGGTGTATCGGAAAATAATACTGGTCTCACAGGAAAGGATCAAAGGACAGACTCTAAGAAGTCTCACTCTTCTTGCACTGAAAGCGGCGTTGTGCCTTTTGTTTTTAATTCCGATGTAATTTCAGTGTTTCATCGTCAATGTGAACGTCCAAGGAATACATTGAACTTGCAGTGGTGTATCGGAAACTAATACTTGCCTCACAGGAAAGGATCAAAGCACATACTCTAAGAAGTCTCACTCTTCTTGTACTTATGGCGTCATTGTGCCTTTTGTATTTAATTCCGATGTAATTGCAGTGTTTCATCGTCAATGTGAAGGTCCAAGGATTACTTTGAACCCACAGTGTATCAGAAACTAATACTGGTCTCACAAGAAAGGATCAAAGCACTGAGTCAAAGAAGTTTCACTCTTCTTGCACTTAAGGCAGCATTGTGCCTTTTGTATGCAATTCCGATGTAAATTCAGTGTTTCATCGTCAATGTGTATGTCCAAGTAATACATTGAACGTGCAGTGGTGAATCGGAAACTATTACTGGTCTCATAGGAAAGGATCAAAACACAGACTGTAAGAAGTCTCACTCTTCTTGCACTTAAGGCGGAGTTGTGCCATTTGTATTTAATTCCGATGCAATTCTAGTGTTTGATCGTCAATGTGAATGTCCAAGGAATACATTGAACCTGCAGTGGTGTATCGGAAACTAATACTGGTTTCACAGGAAAGGATCAAAGCACACTCTCTAAGAAGTCTCACTCTTCTTGCATTTAAGGCGGCATTGTGCCTTTTGTATTTAATTCCGATGTAATTGCAGTTTTTCATCGTCAATGTGAATGTCCCAGGAATACATTGAACCTGCAGTGGTGTATCGGAAACTAGTACTGGTCTCACAGGAAAGGGCCAAAGCACCGACTCTAAGAAGAGTCTATATTCTTGTACTTAAGGCGGCATTGTGCCTTTTGTATTTAATTCCGATGCGATTTCTGTGTTTCGTCGTCAATGTCAAGTTCCAAGAAATACATTGAACCGGCAGTGGTGAATCGGAAACTAATACTGGTCTCATAGGAAAGAATCAAAGCACAGTCTCCAAGAAGTCTCACTCTTCTTGCACTTAAGGCGGCATTGTGCCTTTTGTATTTAATTCCTATGTAATTATCAGTGTTTCATCTTCAATGTGTATGTAAAAGAAATACATTGAACCTGCAGTGGTGTATCGGAAACGAATACTGGTATCATAGGAAAGGATCAAAGCACCGACTGTTAGAAGAGTCTATATTCTTGTACTTAAGGTGGCGTTGTGCCTTTTGTATTTAATTCCGATGCGATTTCTGTGTTTCGTCGTCAATGTGAAGGTCCAAGGAATACATTGAACCTGCAGTGGTATATCGGAAACTAATACAGGTCTCATTGGAAAGGATCAAAGCGCAGACTCTAAGAAGTCTCACTCTTCTTGCATTTAATGCGGCATTGTGCCTTTTGTATTTAATTTTCATGTAATTTCAGTGTTTCATCGTCAATGTGAAGGTCCAAGGATTACTTTGAACCCGCAGTGGTGTATCTGAAACTAATACTGGTCTCACAAGAAAGGATCAAAGTACAGAGTCAAAGAAGTCTCACTCTTCTTGCACTTAAGGCGGCATTGTGCCTTTTGTATTTAATTCCTATGTAATTTCAGTGTTTCATCGTCAATGTGTATGTAAAAGAAATACATTGAACTTGCAGTGGTGTATCGGAAACTAATACTGGTCTCATAGGAAAGGATCATAACACCGATTCTAAGAAGAGTCTATATTCTTGTACTTAAGGTGGCATTGTGCCTTTTGTATTTAATTCCGATGCTATTTCTGTGTTTCGTCGTCAATGTCAAGTTCTAAGAAATACATTGAACCGGCAGTGGTGTATCGGAAACTAATACTGGTCTCATTGGTAAGAATCAAAGCACAGACTCCAAGACGTCTCACTCTTCTTGCACTTAAGGCGGCATTGTGCCTTTTGTATTTAATTCCGATGCGATTTCTGTGTTTCGTCGTCAATGTGAATTTCCAAGAAATACATTGAACCTGCAGTGGTGTATCGGAAACTAATACAGGTCTCATAGGAAAGGATCAAAGCGCAGACTCTAAGAAGTCTGACTCTTCTTGCATTTAATGCGGCATTGTGCCTTTTGTATTTAATTTTCATGTAATTTCAGTGTTTCATCGTCAATGTGAAGGTCCAAGGATTACTTTGAACCCGCAGTGGTGTGTCGGAAACTAATACTGGTCTCACAGGAAAGGAATGAAATACAGGAAGACTCTAAGAAGTCTCACTCTTCTTGCATTTAAGGCGGCATTGCGCCATTTGTATTTAATTCCGATGTAATTTCAGTGTTTCATCGTCAATGTGAATGTACAAGGAATACATTGAACCTGCAGTGGTATATCGGAAATTAATACTGGTCTCAGAGGAAAGGATCAAAGCACCGACTGTAAGAAGAGTCTCTATTCTTGTTCTTAAGGCGGCATTGTGCCTTTTGTATTTAATTCCGATGTGATTTCTGTATTTTGTCGTCAATGTGAAGGACCAAGGAATACATTGAACCTGCAGTGGTGTATCGGAAAATAATACTGGTCTCACAGGAAAGGATCAAAGCACAGACTCTAAGAAGTCTCACTCTTCTTGCACTGAAGGCGGCGTTGTGCCTTTTGTTTTTAATTCCGATGTAATTTCAGTGTTTCATCGTCAATGTGAACGTCCAAGGAATACATTGAACTTACAGTGGTGTATCGGAAACTAATACTTGCCTCACAGGAAAGGATCAAAGCACATACTCTAAGAAGTCTCACTCTTCTTGTACTTATGGCGTCATTGTGCCTTTTGTATTTAATTCCGATGTAATTGCAGTGTTTCGTCGTCAGTGTGAAGGTCCAAGGAATACATTGAACCTGCAGTGGTCTATCGGAAACTACTACTGGTCTCACAGGAAAGGATCAAAGCACAGACTCTAAGAAGTCTCACTCTTCTTGCACTTTAGGCGGCATTATGCCTTTTGTATTTAATTCCGATGTAATTTCAGTGTTTCATCGTCAATGTGAAGGTCCAAGGATTACTTTGAACCCGCAGTGGTGTATCGGAAACTAATACTGGTCTCACAAGAAAGGATCAAAGCACAGAGTCAAAGAAGTCTCACTCGTCTTGCACTTAAGGCAGCATTGTGCCTTTTGTATGCAATTCCTATGTAAATTCAGTGTTTCATCGTCAATGTGTATGTCCAAGGAATACATTGACCGTGCAGTGGTGAATCGGAAACTAATACTGGTCTAATAGGAAAGGATCACAGCACAGACTCTAAGAAGTCTCACTCTTCTTGCACTTAAGGCGGCATTGTGCCTTTTGTATTTAATTCCGATGCTATTTCTGTGTTTCGTCGTCAATGTGAAGGTCCAAGAAATACATTGAACCGGCAGTGGTGTGTCGGAAACTAATACTGGTCTCATTGGTAAGAATCAAAGCACAGACTCCAAGAAGTCTCACTCTTCTTGCACTTAAGGCGGCATTGTGCCTTTTGTATTTAATTCCTATGTAATTTCAGTGTTTCATCGTCAATGTGTATGTAAAAGAAATACATTGAACCTGCAGTGGTGTATGGGAAACTAATATTGGTCTCATCGGAAACGATGAAAGCACCGACTCTAAGAAGGGTCTATATTCTTGTACTTAAGGTGGCATTGTGCCTTTTGTATTTATTTCCGATGCGATTTCTGTGTTTCGTCGTCAATGTGAAGGTCCAAGGAATACATTGAACCTGCAGTGGTGTATCGGAAACTAATACAGGTCTCATAGGAAAGGATCAAAGCGCAGACTCTAAGAAGTCTCACTCTTCTTGCATTTAATGCGGCATTGTGCCTTTTGTAATTAACTTTCATGTAATTTCAGTGTTTCATTGTCAATGTTAATGTCCAAGGAATACATAGAATCTGCAGTGGTGTATCGGAAACTAATACTGGTCTCACAGGAAAGGATCAAAACACAGACTCTAAGAGGTCCCCCTCTTCTTGCATTTAAGGCGTCATTGTGCCTTTTGTATTTATTTCCGATGTAATTTCTGTGTTTCATCGTCAATGTGAAGGTCCAAGGAGTACATTGAACCTGCAGTGGTATATCGGAAACTAATACTGGACTCATAGGAAAGGATCAAAGCACAGACTCTAAGAAGTCTCACTCTTCTTGCATTTAAGGCGGCATTGTGCCATTTGTATTTAATTCCGATGTAATTTCAGTGTTTCAGCGTCAATGTGAATGTACAAGGAATACATTGAACCTGCAGTGGTATATCGGAAATTAATACTGGTCTCAGAGGAAAGGATCAAAGCACCGAATGTAAGAAGAGTCTCAGTTCTTGTTCTTAAGGCGGCATTGTGCTTTTGTATTTAATTCCGATGTGATTTCTGTATTTTGTCGTCACTGTGAAGGACCAAGGAATACATTGAACCTGCAGTGGTCTATCGGAAACTAATACTGGTCTCACAGGAAAGGATCAAAGCACAGACTCTAAGAAGTCTCACTCTTCTTGCACTGAAGGCGGCGTTGTGCCTTTTGTTTTTAATTCCTATGTAATTTCAGTGTTTCATCGTCAATGTGAACGTCCAAGGAATACATTGAACTTGCAGTGGTGTATCGGAAACTAATACTTGCCTCACAGGAAAGGATCAAAGCACATACTCTAAGAAGTCTCACTCTTCTTGTACTTATGGCGTCATTGTGGCTTTTGTATTTAATTCCGATGTAATTGCAGTGTTTCGTCGTCAGTGTGAAGGTCCAAGGAATACATTGAACCTGCAGTGGTCTATCGGAAACTAATACCGGTCTCACAGGAAAGGATCAAAGCACAGACTCTAAGAAGTCTCACTCTTCTTGCACTCAAGGCGGCATTGTGCCTTTTGTATTAAATTCCTATGTAATTTCAGTGTTTCATCGTCAATGTGTATGTAAAAGAAATACATTGAACCTGCAGTGGTGTATCGGAAACTAATACTGGTCTCATAGGAAAGGATCAAAGGACCGCCTGTAAGAAGAGTCCATATTCTTGTACTTAAGGTGGCATTGTGCCTTTTGTATTTAATTCCGATGCGATTTCTGTGTTTCGTCGTCAATGTGAAGGTCCATGGAATACATTGAAGCTGCAGTGGTGTATCGTAAACTAATACTGGTCTCATAGGAAATTATCAAATCACAGACCCTAAGAAGTCTCACTCTTCTTTCATTTAAGGCGTCATTGTGCCATTTGTATTTAATTCCGATGTAATTTCTGTGTTTCATCGTCAATGTGAAAGTCCAAGGAATACATTGAACCTGCAATGGTGTAACGGAAACTAATACTGTTCTCATACGAAAGGATCAAAGCACAGACTCTAGGAAGTCTCACTCATCTTGCATTTAAGGCGGCATTGTGCCTTTTCTATGTAATTCTGATGTAATTTCAGTGTTTCATCGTCAATGTGAATGTCCAAGAAATACATTGAACCTGCAGTGGTGTATCGGAAACTAATACTGGTCTCACAGGAAAGGATCAAACACCAACAGTAAGAGCAGTCTCTGTTGTAGTACTAAAGGCGGCATTGTGCCTTTTGTATTAAATTCCGATCCGATTTCTTTATTCCATCGTCAATGCGAAGGTCCAAGGGATACATTGATCCTGCAGTGGTGTATCGGAAACTAATATTGGTCTCACAGAAATGGATCAAACCACCGACTGTAAGAAGAGTCTCTATTCTCGTACTTAAGGCGGCATTGTGCCTTTTGTATTTAATTCCGCTGCGATTTCTGTGTTTCATCGTCAATGTGAAGGTGCAAGGATTACATTGCACCTGCAGTTGTGTATCGGAACCTGATAATGGTCTCACAGGAAAGGATCAAAGCACAGATTCTAAGAAGTCTCACTATTCTTGCACATAAGGCGGCATAGTGCCTTTTGTATTTAATTCCGATGTAATTTCAGTGTTTCATCGTCAATGTGTATGTCTAAGGAATACATTGAACCTGCAGTGGTGTATCGGAAACTAATACTGGTCTCACAGGGACTGCCCAAAGCACCGACTGTAAGGAGAGTCTCTATTCTTGTACTTAAGGCGGAATTGGGCTTATTGTACTTAATTCCGATGCGATTTCTGTGTTTCATCGTCAATGTGAAGGTTCAAGGAATACATTGAACCTGCAGTGGTGAATCGGAAACTTATACTGGCCTCACAGGAAAGGATCAAAGCTCAGACTCTAAGAATTCTCACTCTTCTTGCACTGAGGGCGGCGTTGTGCCTTTTGTATTTAATTCCGATGTAATTTCAGTGTTTCATCGTCAATGTGAACGTCCAAGAAATACATTGATCTTGCAGTGGTGTATCGGAAGCTAATACTTGCCTCACAGGAAAGGATCAAAGCACATACTCTAAGAAGTCCCACTCTTCTTGTTCTTATGGCGTCATTGTGCCTTTTGTATTTAATTCCGATGTAACTTCAGTGTTTAATTGTCAATGTGAAGGTCCAAGGAATACATTGACCCTGCAATGTTGTATCGGAAACTAATACTGGTCTCACAGGAAAGGATCAAAGGACAGACTCTAAGAGGTCTCACACTTCTCGCACTTAAAGCGCCATTGTGCCTCTTGTATTTAATTCCGATGTAATTTCAGTGTTTCATAGTCAATGTGAAGGTCCAAGGAATACATTGAGCCGGCAGTGGTGTATCGGAAACTAATACTGGTCTCACAGGGACTGCTCAAGGCACCGACTGTAAGAAGAGTCTCTATTCTTATACTTAAGGCGGCATTGTGCCTTTTGTATTTCATTCCGATGCGATTTCTGTGTTTCATCGTCAATGTGATTGTCCAATGGATACATTGCACCTGCAGTGGTGTATATGAAACTAATACTTGTCTCACAGGAAAGGATCAAAGCACAGAAATTAGAAGTCTCACTCTCCTTGCACTTAAGGGGGCATTTTGCCTATTGTATTTAATTCCGATGCAATTTCAGTGTTTCATCGTCAATGTGTATGTAAAAGAAATACATTGAACCTGCAGTGGTGTATCGGTAACTAATACTGGTCTCACAGGAATGGATGAAAGCACAGACTCTAAGGAGTCTCACTCTTCTTGCACTTAAGGCGGCGTTGTGCCATTTGTATTTAATTCCGATGTAATTTTAGTGTTTGATCGTCAATGTGAATGTCCAAGGAATACATGGAACCAGCAGTGGTGTATCGGAAACTAATACTGGTCTCACAGGAAACGATCAAAGCACAGACTCTAAGAAGTCTCACTCTTCTTGCATTTAAGGCGTCATTGTGCCTTATGTATTTAATTCCAATGTAATTTCTGTGTTTCATCGTCAATGTGAAGGTCCAAGGAATACAATGAAACTGCAGTGGTGTATCGGAAACTAATTCTGGTCTCATAGGAAGGGATCAAATCACAGACTCTAAGAAGTCTCACTCTTCTTGCATTTAAGGCGGCATTGTGCCATTTGTATTTAATTCCGATGTAATTTCAGTGTTTCATCGTCAATGTGAATGTACAAGGAATACATTGAACCTGCAGTGGTATATCGGAAACTAATACTGGTCTCAGAGGAATGGATCAAAAGCACCGACTGTAAGAAGAATCACTATTCTTGTTCTTAAGGCGGCATTGTGCCTTTTGTATTTAATTCCGATGCGATTTCTGTTCTTAGTCGTCAATGTGAAGGACCAAGGAATACATTGAACCTGCAGTGGTGTATCGCAAAATAATACTGGTCTCACAGGAAAGGATCAAAGCACAGACTCGAAGAAGTCTCCCTCTTCATGCATTTAAGGCGGCATTGTGCCTTTTGTATTTAATTCGGATGTAATATACGTTTTTCATCGTCAATGTGAATGTCCAAGGAATACATTGAACCTGCAGTGGTGTATCGGAAACTAATACTGGTCTCACAGGAAAGGATCAAAGCACCGACTGTAAGAAGAGTCCATATTCTTGTACTTAAGGCGGCATTGTGCCTTTTGTATTTAATTCCGATGGGATTTCTGTGTTTCGTTGCCAATGTGAAAGTGCAAGAAATACATTGAACCTGCAGTGGTGTATCGGAAACTAATACTGGTCTCATAGGAAAGAATCAAAGCACAGACTCTAAGAAGTCTCACTCTTCTTCCACTTAGGGTGGTATTGTGACATTTGAATTTAACTCCGATGTAATTTTAGTGTTTGGTCGTCAATGTGAATTTCTAAGGAATACATAGATCCTGCAGTGGTGTATCGGAAACTAATACTGGTCTCACAGGAAAGGATCAAAGCACGGACTCAAAGAAGTCTCACTCTTCTTGCACTTAAGGCAGCATTGTGCCCTTTCTATTTAATTCGATGTAATTTCAGTGTTTCATCGTCAATGTGTATGTAAAAGGAATACATTCAACCTGCAGTAATGTATCGGAAACTAATACTGGTCTAATAGGAAAGAATCAAAGCACAGACTCGAAGAAGTCTCTCTCTTCTTGCATTTAAGGGGGCATTGATCCTTTTGTATTTAATTCCGATGTAATATCAGTTTTTCATCGTCAATGTGAATGTCCAAGGAATACATTGAACCTGCAGTGGAGTATCGGAAACTAATACTGGTCTGTCAGGAAAGGATCAAAGCACAGACTCTAAGAAGTCTCACTCTTCTTGCATTTAAGGCGTCATTGTGCCTTATGTATTTAATTCCAATGTAATTTCTGTGTTTCATCGTCAATGTGAAGGTCCAAGGAATACAATGAAACTGCAGTGGTGTATCGGAAACTAATTCTGGTCTCATAGGAAGGGATCAAAGCACAGACTCTAAGAAGTCTCACTCTTCTTGCATTTAAGGCGGCATTGTGCCATTTGTATTTAATTCCGATGTAATTTCAGTGTTTCATCGTCAATGTGAATGTACAAGGAATACATTGAACCTGCAGTGGTATATAGGAAACTAATACTGGTCGAAGAGGAAAGGATCAAAAGCTCCGACTGTAAGAAGAATCTCTATTCTTGTTCTTAAGGCGGCATTGTGCCTTTTGTATTTAATTCCGATGCGATTTCTGTTCTTAGTCGTCAATGTGAAGGACCAAGGAATACATTGAACCTGCAGTGGTGTATCGGAAAATAATACTGGTCTCACAGGAAAGGATCAAAGCACAGACTCTAAGAAGCCTCACTCTTCTTTCACTTAAGGCGGGATTGTGTCTTTTGTATATAATTCCTATGTAATTTCAGTGTTTCATCGTCAATATGTATGTAAAAGGAATACATTGGACCAGCAGCGGTGTATCGGAAACTAATACTGGTCTCATAGGAAAGAATCAAGGCACAGACTCTAAGGAGTCTCATTCTTCTTCCACTTAGGGCGGCATTGTGACATTTGTATTTAACTCCGATGTAATTTTAGTGTTTGGTCGTCAATGTGAATTTCTAAGGAATACATTGATCCTGCAGTGGTGTATCGGAAACTAATACTGGTCTCACAGGAAAGGATTAAAGCACGGACTCAAAGAAGTCTCACTCTTCTTGCACTTAAGGCAGCATTGTGCCTTTTCTGTTTAATTCCGATGTAATTTCAGTGTTTCATCGTCAATGTGTATGTAAAAGGAATACATTCAACCTGCAGTAATGTATCGGAAACTAATACTGGTCTCATAGGAAAGAATCAAAGCACAGACTCGAAGAAGTCTCTCTCTTCTTGCATTTAAGGCGGCATTGTGCCTTTTGCATTTAATTCCGATGTAATATCAGTTTTTCATCGTCAATGTGAATGTCCAAGGAATACATTGAACCTGCAGTGGTGTTCGGAAACTAATACTGGTCTCATAGGAAAGGATCAAATCACAGATCCTAAGAAGTCTCACTCTTCTTGCACTTAAGGCGGCATTGTGCCTTTTGTATTTAAATCCGATGTAATTTCAGTGTTTCATCCTCAATGTGTATGTAAATAGAATACATTGAACCTGCAGTGACGTATCGGAAACTAAAATTGGTCTCATAGGAAAGGATCAAAGCGCAGACTCTAAGAAGTCTCACTCTTCTTGCACTTAAGGCGGCATTGTGCCTTTTGTATGTAATTCCGTTGTAATTTCAGTGTTTCATCGTCAATCTGAATGTCCAAGGAATACATTGGACCTGCAGTGGTGTATGGGAAACTAATATTGTTCTCACAGAAATGAATCAAAGCACCGACTGTAAGAAGAGTCTCTATACTCGTACTTAAGGCGGCATTGTGCCTTTTGTATTTAATTCCGATGCAATTTCTGTGTTTCATCGTCAATGTGATTGTCCAATGGATACATTGAACCTGCAGTGGTGTATATGAAACTACTATTTGTCTCACAGGAAAGGATCAAAGCACAGAATCTAAGAAGTGTCACTCTTCTTGCACTTAAGGGGGCATTGTGCCTCTTGTATTTAATTCCGATGTAATTTTAGTGTTTCATCGTCAATGTGTATGTAAAAGGAATACATGGAACCTGCTGTGGTGTATCGGAAACTAATACTGGTCTCATAGGAAAGGATCAAAGCACAGGCTCTAAGAAGTCTCACTCTTCTTGAACTTTAGGCGGGATTGTGCCTTTTGTATTTAACTCCGATGTAAATTCAGTGTTTCATTGTCAATGTGAAGGTCCAAGGAATACATTGTCCCTGCAATGGTCTATCGGAAACTAATACTGGTCTCACAGGAAAGGATCAAAGGACAGACTCTAAGAAGTCTCACTCTTCTTGCACTTAAGGCGGCATTGTGCCTTTTGTATTTAATTACGACGTAATTTAAGTGCTTCATCGTCAATGTGAAGGTCCAAGGAATACATTGAGCCGGCAGTGGTGTATCGAAAACTAATACTGGTCTCACAGAGAGTGTTCAAGGCACAGACTGTAAGAAGAGTCTCTATTATTGTACTTAAGCGGCATTGTGCCTTTTGTATTTAATTCCGATGCAATTTCTGTGTTTCATCGTTAATGTGGAGGTCCAAGGATTACTTTGAACCTGCAGTGGTGTATCGGAAACTAATACTGGTCTCATAGGAAAGGATCAAAGCACAGAGTCAACGAAGTCTCACTCTTCTTGCACTTAAGGCAGCATTGTGCCTTTCGTATGCAATTCCGATGTAAATTCAGTGTTTCATCGTCAATGTGTATGTCCAAGGAGTACATTGAACCTGCAGTGGTGTATCGGAAACTAAAACTGGTCTCATAGTAAAGGATCAAAGCACAGACTCTAAGAAGTCTCACTCTTCTTGCACTTAAGGCGGCATTGTTCCTTTTGTATTTAATTCCGATGTAATTTCAGTGTTTCATCGTCTATGTGAATGTCCAAGGAATACATTGAACCTGCAGTGGTGTATCGGAAACCAATACTGGTCTCACAGGAAAGGATCAAATAACCGACTGTAAGAAGAGACTATAATCATGTACTTAAGGCGGCATTGTGCCTTTTGTATTTAATACCATTGTAATTGCAGTTTTTCATCGTCAATGTGAATGTCCAAGGAATACATTGAACCTGCAGTGGTGTATCGGAAACTAGTACTGGTCTCACAGGAAAGGATCAATGCACAGTCTCTAAGAAGTCTCACTCTTCTTGAATTTAATGCCGCATTGTGCCTTTTGTATTTAATTTTGATGTAATTTCAGTGTTTCATCGTCAATGTGAATGTCCAAGGAATACATTGAACCTGCAGTGGTGTATCGGAAACTAATACTGGTATCACAGAAAGGGATCAAAGCACCGACTCTAAGAAGTCTCACTCTTCTTGCATTTAAGGCGTCATTGTGCCTTTTGTATTTAATTCCGATGTAATTTCAGTGTTTCATCGTCAATGTGTATGTAAAAGGAACACATTGAACCTGCAGTGGTGTTCGGAAACTAATACTGGTCTCATAGGAAAGGATCAAATCACTCACTCTAAGAAGTCTCAATCTTCTTGCACTTAAGGCGGCATTGTGCCTTTTGTATTTAATTCCGATGCGATTTCTTTGTTTCGTCGTCAATGTGACGGTCCAAGAAATACATTGAACCTGCAGTGGTGTATCGGAAACTAATACTGGTCTCACAGGAGAGAATCAAAGCACAGACTCCAATAAGTCTCACCATTCTTGCACTTAAGGCGGCATTGTGCCTTTTGTATCTATTTCCTATGTAATTTCAGTGTTTCATCGTCAATGTGTATGTAAAAGGAATTCATTGAACCTGCAGTGGTGTATCGGAAACTAATACTGGTCTCATAGAAAAGGATCAAAGCACCGACTCTAATAAGGGTCTATATTCTTGTACATAAGGTGGCATTGTGCCTTTTGTATTTAATTCCGATGCGATTTCTGTGTTTCGGCGTCAATGTGAAGGTCCAAGGAATACATTGAACCCGCAGTGGTGTATCGGAAACTAATACTGGTCTCATAGGAAAGGATCAAAGCACAGACTCTAAGAAGTCTCACTCTTCTTGCATTTAATGCGGCATTGTGCCTTTTGTATTTACTTTCGATGTAATTTCAGTGTTTCATCGTCAATGTGATTGTCCAAGGAATACACTGAACCTGCAGTGGTGTATCGGAAACTAATATTGGTCTCACAGAAATGTATCAAAGCACCGATTGTAAGAAGAGTCTCTATTCTCGTACTTAAGGAGGCATTGTGCCTTTTGTATTTAATTCCGCTGCGATTTCTGTGTTTCATCGTCTATGTGAAGGTCCAATTTATACATTGCACCCGCAATGGTGTATCGGAACCTAATACTGGTCTCACAGGAAAGGATCAAATCACAGACTCTACGAAGTCTCACTCTTCTTGCACTTAAGGCGGCATTGTGCCCTTTGCATTTAACTCCAATGTAATTTCAGTGTTTCATCGTCAATGTGTATGTCTAAGGAATACATTGAATCTGCTGTGGTGTATCGGAAAGTAATACTGGTCTCACAGGGAATGGTCAAAACACCAACTGTAAGAAGAGTCCCGAATCTTGTACTTAAGGCGGCATTGTGCCTATTGTATTTAAATCCGATGCGATATCTGTGTTTCATCGTCAATCTGAAGGTCCAAGGAATACATTGAACCTGCAGTGGTGTATCGGAAATTAATACTGGTCTCACAGGAGCTGCTCAAAGCACCGACTGTAAGAAGCGACTCTATTCTTGTACTTAAGGCGGCATTGTGCCTTTTGTATTTAATTCCGATGCGATATCTGTGTTTCATCGCCAATGTGAAGGTCCAAGGATTACTTTGAACCTGCAGAGGTGTATCGGAAACTAATATTGGTCTCACAGGAAAGACCAAAGCACAGACAATAAGAAGTCTCACTCTTCTTGCATTTAAGGCGGCATTGTGCCTTTTGTATTTAATTTTGATGTAATTTCAGTGTTTCATCGTCATTGTGAATGTCCAAGGAATACATTGAACCTGAAGTGGTGTATCGGAAACTAATACTGGTCTCACAGGAAAGGATCAAAGAACAGACTCTTAGAAGTCTCACTCTTCTTGCACTAAAGGCGGCATTGTGCCTTTTGTAATTAATTCAAATGTAATTTCAGTGTTTCATCGTCAATGTAAATGTCCAAGGAATACATTGAACCTGCAGTGGTGTAACGGTAACTTACACTGGTCTCACAGGAAAGGATCAAAGCACCGACTGTAAGAAGAGTCTCTATTCTTGTACTTAAGGCGGCATTGTGGCTTTTGTATTTAATTCCGATGCGATTTCTGTGTTTCATCGCCAATGTGAAGGTCCAAGGATTACTTTGAACCTGCAGTGGTGTATCGGAAACTAATACTGGTCTTACAGGAAAGGACCTAAGCGCACACACTAAGAAGTCTCACTCTTCTTGCACTTAATGCGGCATTGTGCCTTTTGTATTTAATTCCGATGTAATTTCAGTGTTTCATCGTCAATGTGTATCTCCAAGGAATACATTGAACCTGCAGTGGTGTATCGGAAACTAATACTGGTCTCACAGGGAATTCTCAAAGCACCGATTGATATAAGAGTCTCGACTCATGTACTTAAGGCGGCATTGCGCCTTTTGTTTTTAGTTCCTTAGCGATTTCTGTGTTTCATCTTCAAAGTGAAGGTCGAAGGACTACATTAAACGTGCAGTGGTGTATCGGAAGCTAATACTGGTCTCACAGGAAAGGACCAAAGCACAGACACTAAGAAGTCTCACTCATCTTGCATTTAAGGCAGCATTGTGCCTTTTGTATTTAATTTTGATGTAATTTCAGTGTTTCATCGTCAATGTGAATGTCCAAGGAATACATTGAAACTGCAGTGGTGTATCGGAAACTAATACTGGTCTCACAGGAAAGGATCAAAGCAAAGACTCTAAGAAGTCTCACTCTTCTTGCATCTATGGCGTCATTGTGTCTTATGTATTTAATCCCGATGTAATTTCTGTGTTTCATCGTCAATGTGAAGGTCCAAGGAATACATTGAACCTGCAGTGGTGTATCGGAAACTAATACTGTCGTCATAGGAGAGCATCAAAGCACAGACTCTAAGAAGTCTCACTCTTTTTGCATTTAAGGCGGCATTGTGCCTTTTCTATGTAATTATGATGTAATGTCAGTGTTTCATCGTCAATGTGAATGTCAAAGTAATACATTGAACTTGCAGTGGTGTATCGGAAACTAGTACCGGTCTCACAGGAAGGGATCAAACACCTACATTAAGAAGTGTTTCTATTCTTGTACTAAAGGCGGCATTGTGCCTTTTGTATTTAATTCCGATGAGATTTCTGTATTGCATCGACAATGCGAAGGTCCAAGGAATACATTGAACCTGCAGTGGTGTATCTTAAACTACTACTGGACTGTCAGGAAAGGATCAAAGCACAGACTCTAAGAAGTCTCACTCTTCTTGCACTTAAGACGGCCTTTTGCCTTTTGCATTTAGTTCCGATGTAATTTCAGTGTTTCATCGTCAATGTGTATGTAAAAGGAATACATTGAACCAGCAGTTGTGTATCGGAAACTAATACTGGTCTCATAGGAAAGGATCAAATCACAGACTCCAAGAAGTCTCACCCTTCTTGCACTTAAGGCGGCATTGTGCCTTTTGTATTTCATTCCGATGTAAGGTTAGTGATTCATCGTCAATGTGTATGTAAAAGGAATACATTGAACCTGCAGTGGTGTATCGGAAACTAATTCTGGTCTCATGGGAAAGGATCAAAGCACAGACTCAAAGAAGTCTCACTCTTCTTGCACTTAAGGCGGCATTATTCCTTTTTTATTTAATTCCGATGTAATTTCAGTGTTTCATCGTCAATGTGTATGTAAAAGGAACACATTGAACCTGCAGTGGTGTTCGGAAACTACTACTGGTCTCATAGGAAAGGATCAAATCACAGACACTAGGAAGTCTCAATCTTCTTGCACTTATGGCGGCATTGTGCCTTTTGTGTTTAATTCCGATGTAATGTTAGTGTTTCATCGTCAATGTGTATGCAAAAGGAATACATTTAACCTGCAGTGGTGATTCGGAAACTAATACTGGTCTCCTAGGAAAGGATCAAAACACAGACTCTAAGAAGTCTCACTCTTCTTGCCTTTAAGGCGGCATTGTGCCTTTTGTATTTAATTCCGATGTAATTTCTGTGTTTCAGCGACAATGTGAATGTCAAAGGAATACATTGAACCTGCAGAGGTACATCGGAAACTAATACTGGTCTCATAGGAAAGAATCAAAGCACTGACTCCAATAAGTCTCACTCTTCTTGCACTTAAGGCTGCATTGTGCCTTTTGTATTTATTTCCTATGTAATATCAGTGTTTCATCGTCAATGTGTATGTAAAGGGAATTCATTGAACCTGAAGTGGTGTATCGGAAACTAATACTGGTCTCATAGGAAAGGATCAAAGCACAGACTCTAAGAAGTCTCACTCTTCTTGCATTTAAGGCGGCATTGTGCCTTTTGTATTTAATTCCGATGTAATTTCAGTGTTTCATCCTCTCTGTGAATGTCCAAGGAATACATTGAACCTGCAGTGGTGTATCGGAAACTAATACTGGTCTCACAGGGGCTGCTCAAAGCACCGACTGTAAGAAGAGACTCTATTCTTGTACTTAAGACGGCATTGTGCCTTTTCTATTTAATTCCGATGCGATTTCTGTGTTTCAGCGACAATGTGAATGTCCAAGGAATACATTGAACCTGCAGAGGTGTATCGGACACTAATACTGGTCTCATAGGAAAGAATCAAAGCACTGACTCCAATAAGTCTCACTCTTCTTGAACTTAATGCGGCATTGTGAATTTTGTTTTTAATTCCGATGTAATTTCAGTGTTTCGTCGTCAATGTGAACGTCCAAGGAATACATTGAACTTGCAGTGGTGTATCGGAAACTAATACTTGCCTGACAGGAAAGGGTCAAAGCACATACTCTAAGAAGTCTCACTCTTCTTGTACTTATGGCGTCATTGTGCCATTTGTATTTAATTCCGAGGTAATTTCAATGTTTCATCGTCAATGTGAATGTCCAAGGAATACATTGAACCTGCAGTGGTGAATCGGAAACTAATACTGGTCCCACAGGGAAGGATCATAGCACAGACTCTCGGAAGTCTCACTCTTCTTGCACTTAAGGCGGCATTGTGCCTTTTGTATTTAATTCCGATGTAATTTCAGTGTTACATCGTCAATTTGAAGGACCAAGTAATACATTGAGCCTGCCGTGGTGTACCGAAAACTAATACTGGTCTCACAGGGAGTGTTCTAGGCACAGACTGTAAGAAGAGTCTCTATTCTTGTACTTAAGGGGGCATTGTGCCTTTTGTATTTAATTCCGATGCGATTTCTGTGTTTCATCGCCAATGTGAATGTCCAAGAATTACTTTGAACCTGCAGTGGTGTATCGGAAACTAATATTGGTCTCACAGGAAAGGATCAAAGCACAGAGTCAAAGAAGTCTCACTCTTCTTGAATTTAAGGCGGCATTGTGCCTTTTGTATTTAATTCCGATGTAATTTCAGTGTTTCATTGTCAATGTGAATGTCCAAGGAATACATTGAACCTGCAGTGGTGTATCGGAAACTAATACTGGTCTCACAGGAAAGGATCAAAGCACAGACTCTAAGAAGTCTCACGCCTCTTGCATGTAAGGCGTCATTGTGCCTTTTGTATTTATTCCGATGTAATTTCTGTGTTTCATCGTCAATGTGAAGGTAAAAGGAATACATTGAACCTGCAGTGGTGTATCGGAAACTAATACTGGTCTCACAGGAAAGGATCAAAGCACAGACTCTAAGAAGTCTCACACTTCCTGCCTTTAAGGCGGCATTGTGCCTTTTGTATTTAATTCCGATGTAATTTCTGTGTTTCATCGACAATGTGAATGTCCAAGGAATACATTGAACCTGCAGAGTTGTATCGGAAACTAATACTGGTCTCACAGGAAAGGATCAAAGAACCGACTGTAAGAAGAGTCTATAATCTTGTACTTAAGGCGGCATTGTGCCTTTTGTATTTAATTCCGATGTAATTTCAGTGTTACATCGTCAATTTGAAGGTCCAAGTAATACATTGAGCCTGCCGTGGTGTACCGAAAACTAATACTGGTCTCACAGGGAGTTTTCAAGGCACAGACTGTAAGAAGAGTCTCTATTCTTGTACTTAAGGGGGCATTGTGCCTTTTGTATTTAATTCCGATGCGATTTCTGTGTTTCATCGCCAATGTGAAGGTCCAAGGATTACTTTGAACCTGCAGTGGTGTATCGGAAACTAATATTGGTCTCACAGGAAAGGATCAAAGCACAGAGTCAAAGAAGTCTCACTCTTCTTGAATTTAAGGCGGCATTGTGCCTTTTGTATTTAATTCCGATGTAATTTCAGTGTTTCATTGTCAATGTGAATGTCCAAGGAATACATTGAACCTGCAGTGGTGTATCGGAAACTAATACTGGTCTCACAGGAAAGGATCAAAGCACAGACTCTAAGAAGTCTCACTCCTCTTGCATTTAAGGCGCCATTGTGCCTTTTGTATTTAATTCCGATGTAATTTCTGTGTTTCATCGTCAATGTGAAGGTAAAAGGAATACATTGAACCTGCAGTGGTGTATCGGAAACTAATACTGGTCTCACAGGAAAGGATCAAAGCACAGACTCCAAGTAGTCGCACTCTTCTTGCACTTAAGGCGGCATTGTGCCTTTTGTATTTAATGCCGATGTAATTTCAGTGTTTCATCCTCAATGTGTATGTAAAAAGAATACATTGAACCCACAGTGATGTATCGGAAACTAATATTGGTCTCATAGGACAGGATCAAAGCGCAGACTCTAAGAAGTCTCAGTCTTCTTGCACTTAAGGCTTCATTGTGCCTTTTGTATGTAATTCCGATGTAATTTCAGTGTTTCATCGTCAATGTGAATGTCCAAGGAATACATTGAACCTGCAGTGGTGTATCGGAAAAAATATTGGTCTCACAGAAATGGATCAAAGCACCGACTGTAAGAAGAGTCTCTATTCTCGTACTTAAGGCGGCATTGTGCCATTTGTATTTAATTCCGATGCGATTTCTGTGTTTCATCGTCAATGTGAAGGGCCAAGGAATACATTGAACCTGCAGTGGTGTATCGGAAACTAATACTGCTCCCACAGGAAAGGATCAAAGCACAGACTCTAAGAAGTCTCACTCTTCTTGCACTTAAGGCGGCATTGTTCCTTTTGTATTTAATTCCGATGTAATTTCAGCGTTTCATCGTCAATGTGAATGTCCAAGGAATACATTGAACCTGCAGTGGTGTATCGAAAACTAATACTGGTCTCACAGGAAAGGATCAAAGCACAGACTCTAAGAAGTCTCACTCCTCTTGCATTTAAGGCGTCATTGTGCCTTTTGTATTTAATTCCGATGTAATTTCTGTGTTTCATCGTCAATGTGAAGGTAAAAGGAATACATTGAACCTGCAGTGGTGTATCGGAAACTAATACTGGTCTCACAGGAAAGGATCAAAGCACAGACTCTAAGAAGTCTCACTTTTCTTGCCTTTAAGGCGGCATTGTGCCTTTTGTATTTAATTCCGATGTAATTTCTGTGTTTCATCGACAATGTGAATGTCCAAGGAATACATTGAACCTGCAGAGTTGTATCGGAAACTAATACTGGTCTCACAGGAAAGGATCAAAGAACCGACTGTAAGAAGAGTCTATAATCTTGTAATTAAGGCGGCATTGTGCCTTTTGTATTTAATTCCGATGCGATTTCTGTGTTTCGTCGTCAATGTGACGGTCCAAGAAATACATTGAACCTGCAGTGGTGTATCGGAAACTAATACTGGTCTCATAGGAAAGAATCAAAGCACTGACTCCAATAAGTCTCACTCTTCTTGCACTTAAGGCTGCATTGTGCCTTTTGTATTTATTTCCTATGTAATTTCAGTGTTTCATCGTCAATGTGTATGTAAAGGGAATTCATTGAACCTGAAGTGGTGTATCGGAAACTAATACTGGTCTCATAGGAAAGGATCAAAGCACAGACTCTAAGAAGTCTCACTCTTCTTGCATTTAAGGCGGCATTGTGCCTTTTGTATTTAATTCCGATGTAATTTCAGTGTTTCATCGTCACTGTGAATGTCCAAGGAATACATTGAACCTGCAGTGGTGTATCGGAAACTAATACTGGTCTCATAGGGGCTGCTCAAAGCACCGACTGTAAGAAGAGACTCTATTCTTGTACTTAAGACGGCATTGTGCCTTTTCTATTTAATTCCGATGCGATTTCTGTGTTTCATCGTCAATGTGATTGTCCAAGGGATACATTGAACCTGCTGTGGTCTATATGAAACTAATACTTGTCTCACAGGAAAGCATCAAAGCACAGAATCTAAGAAATCTCACTCTTCTTGCACTTAAGGGGGCATTGTGCCTGTTGTATTTAATTCCGATGTAATTTCAGTGTTTCATCTTCAATGTGTATGTAAAAGGAATACATTGAAACTGAGTGGTGTATGGGAAAGTAATACTGGCCTCATAGGAAAGGATCAAGGCACAGACTCTAAGAAATCTCACTCTTTTTGAACTTAATGCGGCATTGTGCCTTTTGTTTTTAATTCCGATGTAATTTCAGTGTTTCATCGTCAATGTGAACGTCCAAGGAATACATTGAACTTGCAGTGGTGTATCGGAAACTAATACTTGCCTGACAGGAAAGGATCAAA